>NC_056749.1:172713159-172815659 GCF_019279795.1 Protopterus annectens
CAAGGGGAATTCATAAAAGCTACTGCAACATTGCACTGATCTTCTAGAATTTAAAGACAGCCCTAGCATGGTACTGCATGATGTTTTTGTATGAAGACATGCAGCACTGCATAGGACTGGCTCCATGGCTGTGCTTAATGGTAACAAGACTGTATGGGAGAGAGACACATGCTAATTTGCTATGTGCTTTTACTCTGGAACTGCCTCCAGGAAGGTATCTATGTGCCAAGCCATTCAGTAACTTGCTATGTCGTGTAGATCAGCACGGTTTGCTCAACACATGGTGGTAATGAACATGGCCAGAAGGCCATGTTTATCCACCAGAATGTAAAGCAGTATGGGGTCAGTTTGTGTGTGTGGGGGGGGGGGCACTAGTCACCAGGGAAATTATACTTATGCTGGAATGGCACTTAAACAAGCACGGGGGATTAGAGGTGGAAGTAAACACTACATAAGGGAAGGATAGAATGCTCAGGAACAAGAATAGGGACTGCGGTGTGAATAAGTGTGCATTTGGTGGGGGAGAGTGACTAAGGAGATGCATATGCCTACATGATGCAGCCATAACAGTTAAATACCACAACATGCAAATCACCAGTGATCTGCACATCATAGTACTAACTGTGATTCAGAGGGGTTCACTACTAAATCATGAATTATGGAATCTTGAGACTCTGAAGCCCAAAGACCAGAATCTCGAGATTCCATAATATCAAAATATGCAGGGGTGCAAGCCCCCCTGCACCCCAAACACCCCCTGCAACTTAAATATACCAACTCCGAGATCGCACCACAGTGAAGTGAACTGCAAAATAGTGCCTTGCAGAGCGGAACAGAAATGTTGCCATTCACTCCACTGTAGTGCGATTGCGGAGTTGGTACATTTAAGTGCAGGGGGTGTGGGGGTGCAGGGGGGGCTTGCCCCCCTGCATATACCTTCTAAATGTTTTTTTTTTTTATTTTTATTTTTTTAATTTCGATATTACAGAATCTCGAGATTCTGGTCTTCAGGATTCAGAGTCTCGAGATTCCGTAATTCGAGATTTAGTAGTGAACCCATTCAGAGACATGCCTATTCACTGATAGTGAGATATATCCTCCTCATGGTTAATATGTCGCTGAAATGCAAAAGAGCACATCGTGAGAGCAGGGCCTTTTTAGTGTGAGCCAGTTTACTGTTCAACAGATGAGCTTTAAGGTTTTTCCTTGAATTGTTGGGAACTGCTAATTTATCTTAAGATGTCTGGGAGGGAGATCCATAGTTTAGCAACATATAAAAAGTAAAGAGCATTCCTTTTGCATTGTAAACATTTCCTTATGTATGTGATGCTTCTTTTTACAGACAATGGTTTGTGAGGGGGTGGTACCATGCAAGTAGGAGGTTTTGAAAAGGTATTCAATAGTGAATACTCTTAGGCAGATTGGAAGCAAATTTAACAACTTTATCATAGTACTGGTTTAACTTAGTAATGTTAAGGTCAGTCAATGTTGTGGATACATAGCAAGTAGGAATACAATAGCAAAGTTAGACTGGCGTTTTTGGATTACAAATAATCTGGCACTATAAAGAAGATACACCTTTTGATGAATTTTAATAATGACAAGATGGATATGATTATCAAACATTAAATATTCATCAATAGTAACTCCAGTTAATTCAATCTGCACATTTTGAAAGGAATTGATAGCAAACCCTTCTCTAAGATCAGCTAGTGACTTGAGGTGAATAGCATGAGTTTTTGTGTGTGTGTGTGTGTGTGTGTGTGTGTGTGTGTGTGTGTGTGTGTGTGTGTGTGTGTGTGTGTAGGAGTAGGTGTGACAGGCTGAGATAGATTTCAATGGATGGATAAGATTCTTGAGTTATAGTTGGGAGTTATGCAGATGAGGTGGCAGAACAAATGACAGTGGAGTTATCTACATATCGGGAAATAACTGATTATCCATTAGCCAAGTGCAGATTATTAACAAACATGTTAAACAGAAGTGAGCCAACCTTGAAAACATCACAACTTACAGGTAGGTACACAGAAAGTGCATCATGATGTTTTACAAATTGATTTATTCTGCTCAGGTAACTGCTAAACCATGTGGATGTGCTTGAGAATATGCTAACATTATTCAGAGCTTGGATACATCTTGAATGGAACACAGTGTCAAATGCTGTTGTTAAGCATTGCAATTTCTTGCTTTTTTATTTCTTTTTTTGGTTAGTAATGTTTAAAATGAGAGTATGACTGTATCTGTATTGTGCTTGGTGTGAAATCCATGTGGAGTAGGAGTTAAAAATTTGTTATCTATGAGGTATTTCATGAGATGAGAATGGAGTCATCCTTTAAGCTCTTTAGATAGAAGTGAAAGTATAGCAGTAGGTCTATAATTAGATAGCTCAGCTGATTTTCTACCTTTCTGAAGAGGTAAGATGAACGTTTGTTTCCATAATGATGATGCACCATCTGATTCTCTTATGAATCGGATGATTAGAATGGAAACTGTAAACACTGTAGTTTGGGTTGCTCTCTTCATATATTCTGCTCAAAAGTAATCAGCCAGGACTGTGCGTTTTATTTTCTGCTATTTTTATAGTGCTAATTGATATTGCTTGAAAAGAAAAGACAGAGGATCTGGTTATGGATATTTAGAGATGAACTTTATAAGGGAGATACCGGAAATAATGAGCTGTTATTGAATTTGCAGGTAGTGACAGAATCTTTTTTTTTTCCATGGGGCATAAGGTGGGGTTTAATATGTTTATCAGGTTTTAGAAGTTTATTTATGTTTAACCAGTAGGAATTGGGATTGCCAGCATGGATTTTCTGCAGCATATGATAATTGTGGTCTATATTAACAAAAGATTTGGATAAGTTACACTGGTGTCTATTTATGGTAGTTTTATTTTTGTGGCAGTTTTCCTTGGCTTTATCTCTTTGATGTATGGTTTCTTTGTTGAATGAGGAATCCTGGGTGCTGGGTTACCTTTCCTTCTTTTTTGTGTTGGCGCTTGAAAATTTTGGATAGATAAGAAGATATTACTGAATGTCAAGACAGCTTCATCAATGGGAAGGCATGTTAGGGGGGGTTCCAGTTACACTACCACAATATATGGCTAAAAGCTTCCATATTGAAGTTAGACACATTTACTAAATGGGTTATAAAGAGTCATTTTTATAACTTCAGCATACTGAAAGAAGAAATATAGGGGATGATGGTCACTGTATGAGTCGGATAGTGTTTGGTATTGAGTTATTCTACAAGGATGATGTTAGAATTCAGTTAAGGGTGAAATGATATGAGAAATCATTCAAATATAGATCAAAAGAAGTGTTTAGACAAAGTTTGGACTCAACAGACCTTTTAATAGTAGGTCAGTAGTAATGTGAACTTTGTAACAGTGTAAAGTTGAAGAAAGTATGGAATCATGTACATAGTCATAATAGCCTACTGTAATATTAGAAAATTACTGGTCAAGTAATCATTAAAGAGCAGGATAGAATAAGATGGACAGGGTGCATAAAGTGAGTGTGTGTATTTATATCAGTGAACAAGATTTTGTCACACATCCCCTTTTATCAAAAGCTTCATTTCGATTTGTCAAATGATAGAATTCTGTCTCTGACAGTGAGGGGAAGCTGTCAGTGGAGATGATGTGGAGATGGAGAAATAAAAGAAAATATATAATTCAGATGGAAAAGGCATTGGGGGGGCTGGATGAATTAGTTTTACAAAGAAAAATGTATGGAAGAAGCAGAGGCAGAAGAATCAGAGACCATGCAGTAGAATTTGCTAATGAATAAGATATTTGGCAGTGAGGAGAAGACAGAAGGATGGAATTATGCTGTAAATGATGATTTGGGTACAGAGGGAGCATATCTGGCCAGTGTAGTAACTAAATTTAAGCACATGCTCTGTGTTGGGTTTCAGGATGATGGACAATAGAACAGCAAACAGAAAGATAGAGAATGATAGCAGAGTTTCCAATGTAAAGACCTATGCAGCGCCAGTAGCAGGTTCCAGTGAAAGACTGCAGAAAGAAAAGGAAAAGGCCTGCTGTGCAGGAGAAAACAAAGTATGGACAGCAAGTAAACAGACAATGTATTTTTATTAATACATATAGGGGATGAAAGTTAATGTGAAATGACTTTTGAGACATTTACATTAGCAGAAAAATGTGTTAGTGAATGTAAAAGGAAAAGCAACAAATCTCATTGGAAAGACTATATTTATCAAAATTTAAATGTACGGTTAAAAAGAAAACTGTTGTTGCAGTTTAGAACAATTGAGTTAAAAGAAAATTAATTACGAATAATTTTTCTAAGCTTATGTTAGGATGTGCATCATAGAAAAAAGTTGTGGATGACAGAAAGTTATGGACTGGATGATGGGAAATTTATGTAACCATAAAAAAAGAAAATAACAAGTTATAACATCTGCCTAATGTTATAGTAATAAATGGGGAAAATAATTAAGTACTGGGGTAGCCAAAAGCACTTATTCTGTAGTTTTTTTTTTTTTTTTTTCCTTGTGGCGATGAATTGTATTTAATCCAGGATTGTACAAAACAGCTGTAGACAGTCTGTGGAATTTAGACATTGTAGAAAAAACTGTAAACCTTATTAGAGAAAATGTGGAAGTGAGGAGCATTTGTTTTTAGTATGACTGTCAACAAATTAATGAAGATAGAAAACGTGAGGAAATTCAAGGGGAAGAACAATTTTTTTATGCAAGAAATGGTAAAACTGAATGAAGAAAGGATGGGGTGGTTTGAGGGTGAGGAAGTACAAAATAAAAATATAGAAAAAAGATGCAATAGATGAAGCCCACAAACTAATATATGGAAAAGAAACACATACTATATATAGAGGAAAACAGGTTTAGAGTTAACATATTTAGGTGGTGTGCTTATGTTTTCATGTTGTATGGAACTGAACTATAGGGTATCTTTTTTTTGGTTTTCTGTGGGGACCAAGGTTGAATCCAGTCAAAAGTGGGATAGTTTATAATGTAAAAGAAAAGGGTGGTGGTATTTAATAAATCCAGTCATTGTTTTAGCCTCAAAAAAGTTATTTGGGGGTTTAAAAGTATCTGAAAAATAGACAATACTAGGAAGTATTTATTTGAAAAATATAAAGGTATGTGGATGGGTGGGGGTAATAAAAGGAAAAGTGAAACAAAGAATTTGGGAATAGAAGGAATATGAAAGCAAAATAAAGATCTGGAGACTTGCTATAAATAAAGGGATGGAATGAAAAGAATGGTAGAAAAATTATGAAAACAAATTATTATACTGATACTTGGGAAAAATTGAGGATGGGTACAAGAAAGCAATAAGGAAAAGAAGCACGTGATTTTCTGTGGTATTTATTACTGGATAAATTGCCAGGTTAAAGTAACATGAATTATAAAATAATGTGTATATACAACGACCCCCCCCATTAATATTCCAAAACGTGCACGCTGATTGGTCAGCGTGCATGTTGTAAATCAGACTTGTACTAATGGAAAAAGGTCCAGTTGCCCGGACTTTTTCTATTAGTATAAGTCTTTTTTTACAGCAACGGAGAACGCAAGATCTCCGTTGCTGTTTAGACACTGTCTCGCTATGTTAAAGGAGTTTAACATAGCGAGACAGCTTTAAAAAAAGTAATAGAGATCTTCCTTTCTCTGTTGCTTTGTTTAAAGCTGTCTCGCTATGTTAAATGGGTTTAACATAGCGAGACAGCTTTAAAAAAAGCAACGGAGATTCCCTGTTGCTTTTTTTAAAGCTGTCTCACAATGTTAAACTCATTTAACATAGCGAGACACTTTGTAAAAAGCAACAGAGATCTTGCTTTCTCTGTTGCTTCCACCCACAGCTCTGATGTACTGCATAAGCATATGGATGCACAGTACATCAGAACTGCTGCAGAATATCAGACAGCTACAGAAGGGCAGCAAGGAGGTATTATACAATGACATTATTTAAGAAAAGTAAGTATTTATTTTCTTAAATAATGTCATTGTATAATAGCAATAACCCACTTCTGGTGTGTGGCTAATGCTGGATTTACCCACGGCTGTCTTTGTTTTGCCACTCGGGCTTTGCCCGCGTGACCAAACCACACCAACCGTGGGTAAATCCAGCATTACCCACACCCAGGAATGGGTTATTGCTATAATATATGTAATACTGAAGAGACATTGTAACTTTTTTTTGGATTGTAAGAACAAAATGAAGGTTTTTTGACATTATACAAAAATGTTTAGGAATGAAAAGTATTTAAGAAAATGATGCTTTATGACAAACAAAAGGTTGGGAGTGAAAAAGAAATTGAAAAAACATTTTATTCATTCCTATTTAGTGTTTATGGAAAAGATGATGTGAAGAATTGCTGTATAACAAAAGAAAACATGATGAGGAAGTAATATGTTCAATATTTTTACCCCATGACCAAAGTGAACTCAACTACATGCAGCTGTTACACTCTACAGCAAGTGTGTTGAGCACAAAGTATCTCTGACAATTCCTGCTGGAAAAGTTCACATAATCTCAATACCAAGGGAACTTCTACAGCTGAATTTCACTCCAGTTGCAAAAGTACAAAAGGAGAAATACCTTCTGTTAAAACCTATGTAAGGCAGTTTCCAAGAATCAAATTAAACTTAAAAACATATCTTGTTTTCCTTCACTTCTGCATCAGTGTGTTCTGTACTATAGTGTTGAACCTGCTTGAGGGACATGCCCACCCACACTCAGGGCTTTTACTGCTGAAGGTGAAGCTAAATTAACCCTGTAGCATATTTTAATCTAGCAGTGTAAATTTTCCCTGGACATGCAATAAAACCCCATAACAATAACTTTTAATGCTGTGACTCCAGTCAAGAATTTAGAGCTCAAAGACCTTATTTTTATATCCATAAACATTTTACCGTATTGATTTTTTTTGTGGAAAACCATCTGTGGGGGGGAGTAACTGCATTCCATTGAAGTACATGAACAGCCCTCCCCTCATCTCAGTTGTTCTCCCACTATTATAGCCTCATTTCAAGCCAAACTCATTGCAGTACTACATGTTATGTTAAATTAGATGTCTGTTAATAGTAATCTAGCAGTTTGTGTTACTGCCTTTAAAGTTGCCAAGACTTGTCTTACCTCCTGTCTAACTACAGTTTTACAGATTGTTTCTCACTCTGTTCCCTCCCCATCAGACCTTTTTCTACACTATTGCTGCTCATTACCTCACCACACCAAATTACAAGAGTTTTACAACACCAACCATGTTGTTTCATCTTGTATCAACTTATCATCTTCCTCCTCTTATTCATAACATCTCCACCAGTAGTAATAATAAATAAGCACACCTCAGTCATTAATTCATCCTCACCTATCAACCATGTTCCCACTAGCTACTCAAAAATCTCTTCAAGCTTACTTCCTATAACTACATTCCACTGTCATAATGTCAAAATATTAAAACAAAATGTCAGTCCCAATTTCAAGGTAATACTTCTACCCATCTCTGCTAATGATAAGAACATAGTAAACAAACTATCTTTCTATACCATACATCAGTGTGGTGACATCAATCCCAGCCCAAGTCCTAACCAAACCTCAAACCAAAGATTACACCTTAAAAGTTTAAAAATAGTCACTCTAAACATTAGAAGCAAATGCAAGAAAATCACAAATTTTCATGCCTGGATGATGCGACAAAATCAGACATACGAGCCACAACAGAGGCATGGCTAAAACATAAATAAAAGATGGTGAAACACAGAACACATGCATTTGAGTGAACGGCAGATGGCTGATCAGAAACTGTTCGACTGCTGGTCAGCGAATTTGCAAAAGTGCGAACACAATGTAACCGAAACGCAAAATATCCCCCCCTCTTTTTGACCCATGGTAGTGCTTGTTTAGGTGGTAGAGCAGTCGGAAATGTTGAATTTGGAATTTTGTACAACATTCCGACCATTCGACACTTGGAGATTCGACATTTAGGTTCAGGGGAAACCGTGATTCAACTAACGTTCGCTCGGTCATATGCATGTATTCCCTGAAACATTGCCTCCTGGTTATAATATTATTAGACCCAATAGAACACATAAAAATTTGAGTGGAACGGCTATAATCTTTTCAAATGTGTTCAAAGTAACTTCCTTCACAGGCAAAAACCCAAATTTTGGAAAAGCAGAAATCATAATCACATTCCTAAAATGTAACAGAGCCAAAAGTATATGCATTGTTGTGCTACATATTCCTCAGGAAAAGAACATTCCAATACTTGAAAACACACTGTTCTATATGACAGATACAATCATAAATTAAATTATTCCAGTCCCCTTCAATAAATACACATCACACCGAATAATGTTTGATGACCTTTATTAAACTTCATAAACATAACTTCATTAACCAATATTATTTCTTAACCACAACATGAACATAGCATAGTTGATATTAATCACAGCATAAACATCCATGTAACTGTTAACTAGGGCAATGTGCCTCGGTCACCCTTATCCAATAAGCAGCATCCTTACCTCTGCACACTTATTTTACTTATCAGGCAGCGTCCCACTGCTCACTTTCCTTTCCCAACTCATTGAAATGAACATCCAACACCAGAGGGGGAACATAAGAGGGCAAGCCTGCTCTTCTTCTCCACCCTACCAAGACTTGTAAAATAACCACCATCCCCCACTGTTCCACCAAAAGAGGGAGGGTAGCAAGTTCACGCCAAAATGTGATTTCTTACCCAGTTACACTTACATAAAACCCATTAAGCTCCTCCCTTCCCTTACCTCATTTCTTCCCAATCATCCTTCATTCCCATTTAACCCTTTCATTCCCCCCACACCTTACTTCCCCTACCCTCTTAATTCCCACTACTATTTCTATGTAAACCACCACGTGAAAAAGTCCCTGGACAAATTGATTTGTTACCAAACCTCATTTATCTCCCTGGGTGATGCAAACATTCACTGGCAGTCTTTATCTGCAAATTCAGCAATCAACAGCAGAGCATGAACCTCTTTGGATTCACTCAACTTATTAATACACCAACTAGATGTGGCAAAAATAACTCTCAACAATATATCTGGGACTGGATTCTGGTTACTAACCCATCTAATTTTACCTCCTCAGGTACCCACCCTAATACACTAAGTGACCATCTGCCAGCTTTTACCCACATAGTATTACACAACTAACAAAAGAACATAAGCTCAAAACTACCTTTAATCTCTTCAGTTTCTCCAAAGAATTTGTCACTGAAGTTCTGAAAGCAGTTAGCTGGTTCTTTCTAAAAACACTCCCCTTAAATGATGCAGTTGAATACTTCAATACAGCATTTCTAAATACCTTAGCCCCGCAGTGTACAAAAATAATTAAAAACAACCATGACCCATAGCTCAGCAACCGATCCAAACTCCTTATGAAAGACAGAGACAAAGCATGGATTAACTGGTGAAAGAATAAAAATGTGAAAAACTGACAAACGTTCAGACAGCTATGGAATCAAGCCAAGAAACAAGTAAATAGAAATAAAACATCTTATTGTACTCAGCTACAAGATAGCCATAAAAACAACCCTAAAAAGATTCTGGTCCTCCATATCCTGTCTCATCAGCCCAGGTACAGAAAAGGATCACAGCCATACCCAGATATTCCACCTCTTCAAACAGCCCCTATTTCAATACATAGCTCATAGAACGCATAGCCATCTTAACCTCAAACTCACCTAACACAGTGCCTTCCACGCAGTTAACTTTCCCTACCTTAAGCCCTAGCACATTTCCTTCACAAAACTCACCTAACTGCAAACTCTCTGATACACACACAGAAAACTCCACCCACTTTACCTTTCATCCATTTTCTATAAGTCTCATAAAAAGCTTTTACATAAACTAAAGCCTTGCCCCAGAATAGCTACAGATGCAATAGCATACCCAATCAACATTCTTATTAATAGATCAATTACAGAATCCTCTGTCCTTAAACTTTGGAAAATGGCATATATTAACCCCTTACACAAAAGAGGTAATTCCACTGACATCCTGTCTCCCTCTATAAAATCCTTGAAAGATGTATACATGAACAATGCCTCTATTTTCTCTTACAAAATAAGCTAATCATCATTATCCAACATGAATCTTGGCCAGACCACAGCAACTCCACTTCATTAATATCATTTATAGACACTATCAATAAAGCCTGCAACTCTAATAAACTTCTACATACAGTATTTCTAGAACAAAAGCCCTTGTCATGGTCTATTACTCTAAACTTCTCAATCAACTCTCTGCCCTGGGTCTGTTATCTGCATCTATTCAACAAGCTGTACAATGGTAAGGGTCAATCTCTGCATACCTTCCCAATTCCACAGGGTACCGAAATGGATCCATCCTTGGCCCTCTACTATTCAATATTTTTATCAATAACCTACATCCATTTTCTTGTGACAGCACCTTGATTCAGTATGCAGACAACTGTACCATTATCTGCTCTGCAAACACCTTAACTCGCCTCTAAGAAATCACTGAACAAGCTATCATCTACATTGAAACCTGGCTTACAAGAGCAAAGCTCTTACTCAACCCCAAAGAAAACAAGATCCTCTTCTTTACCCTAAAAACTCACCCCCCTAACAAAGCATCTTTCAAAATCTTTTCAGCTAATGGCACTAAAATTGAACTAGTTCACCATACCAAACTATAAGGAGTCATAATTGCATGATAATTTTAAATTTGATTTCCACATCCAAAGAAATATCAAGAAAACCCATTATAATGGACAAATACAGAGAAACAAACATTTTCTCTGCACACCTACAAAACTATTACTCTAGCCAAAACTGGAGCTCCAATTTTAACTTATGTACAATCATCCTTAAAAAACAAACTTGAAAGCTTCTACAATAAAGCTAACAAGTTTGCTACTAATTAATCTTCTTTTACCCATCACAGCATAACCTTAGCTGGCTGGAACTCCCCCCTCCACCTCTCCTACATTCAGCTTATAACAATACAAAAAAATCATACACAAACCATTAGCCTGTCCACCTCTGACACTTTTAATCAACATATAATTCTTTAAAGGAACTCTCAGACAAATAAGTTTTCACCATATATAGACCGAATAAATCCCTTGGATAAAGACTGTACTTGTATTCAGCAGCAAAATGAAAAAAATAAAATGGTACTCCCTACCTCAAACCACTAGAACTATTTCTAACTTACCCACCTTTAAATGCTCCCTAAAAGAATACTTTACAAAATCGTGGCCTTGCTCCTGTGGAATCCTGGCTGAGCTTTCTTACAATACTTCACTTACCCCTTCAACATAAGTCACACCTCACAACATTCTGCAACCTCCTACTCCACTTCTTTCTTTTGTTTTTCTCACTACCTTAACTTATCCACGTCATTTCTGCAGACCTCTTTCCTCCCTACTCAGCTAAGCTAACTGAATATACCCTACCCTGCACTCTCCTTATAATCTCTCTCTCTCTCTCCATCCTTCCTCCTTCTATAACCATAATATGCATATCATCTCTCATGCTAGGATGATGACATTTGGCACCTGTGTTTCTAATGGACATAGGTAACCTGTAAATGGTTCATCTCCCTAACCCCTGCTTACACTTATCAAGGGTATCAGAACTTGTCAGAGATTTGGGATGTATGGCTAGGCTTAAAAAGGCCCTTGTGGTCATCAGCCTAGTAAACACCTAAGAACCTATAATGGATTTCCCCTCACTTTCACTAATCATGTAATCTCTAATATCTCTTTTAAATATTGTGTTAGAATTGTTTCAGGTCACCGTTATAGCATACTAATCCAGGTAACAGATAATATGACTAATGAGTTTTTCCTTGCATATTTTCTTCAACTCATGTTATTGTTTTTCATTGCATCTACTCTAAAATACATGTTCTATATTTTTCTCATTGCAATATTTTTCACTCTTGTGTTTTGTAGTATAAGATGATACATTGTGATTTAAGATATCTGTAACTGATTTTTGAAAGATTGTGATTGTGGGCTTTCCTCCCTGGGCCTCCAATAAAAATACACAGTTTATGTCCCAGTTGGACTTTAACAGTAAACAAATGTCAAATAAATAAATAAAGCATATAAAGAAATGGTTGTGGTGCAAAGGATGGGGAAGATGATAAAAGTTTTTTTACATGTATTTATGAAGATAAACATGAAAAGTGCTTTGTTTTGATGCATAAAAAGTTGTCCACTGAACCGAGTCATAAAACACACCAGATTGACTTTGCAACCTTTTATTATATAACAAACAAGGACAACTAATAGCGATGCCATAAGTAATTCATATGCAACATATCAAGAAATACCATCATCTCAAGCCAGACGGCGCACACCCACTTGATCCAACTGCACCTCAAAGAAAACTGGGTGCATATTCCTGCTACCTCGGACCTGGTGGCAAACCTATTTAACTAACACTTACAAGCCACATACCCCTTGACATGGCCACTGGTCAAATCTGTGTCCAACCTGAGGAAGGCCTAAGAGAGAACACAAGGTGGGTGAAACCATAAGGCTGTCACCTGACCCTGCATGGAGGATTGAGAAGGAGGGATGACAAGCCTGCTGATGGATTCTGCAGACAAACACAGCAGCACTTCCCTTAAATATGGAGTGATCACCAGCACCTGGCTCACGATGCTGACTCATCCTCACAGACAATAGGCTGTTAACATGGTAAGTCATCATTGTCTACTAAGCTGAGTCATAAAACACACCAGATTGACTTTGCAACCTTGTATTATATAACAAACAAGGGCAACCAATAATGATGCCATAAGTAATTCATATGCAACATATCAACAAATACCTTCAAACCATCACCTCAAGCCAGTCGGCATACAATCCATCTGCCACCTCAAAGAAAACTGGGTGTGTATTGTTGCTACCTCAGAAATGGTGGCAAACCCATTTAACTCACAGCTACAAGCCACATACCACTTGACATGGCCACCAGACAAGCCACATACCACTTGACATGGCCACCGGTCAAATCTGTATCCAACTTGAGTAGAGTTGAGGCCACTGAACAAGAACAGGGGGAAACACAAGCAGGTGAAGCATAAGGTCATGGTGAAATTGTCATGCCATGCCATTCCCCCCAAATAAATGGCGTCACAAAAAAATTCTGTGTTATGAAAGAAAACAAGTTAAACTTTGAAAAACTTTTGAATAGCTACAACCATATCCAAATTAAACAAATCAAAACTCATGTAATTTAAATCAACATTGTCCAAATCATAGAAATCAGGCTCTGGTCTGTTAATATCACTGTGCTCAGTCACCTTAAAACAAATTTGGATAGTAGCCCACATGACTCTGTGATTGATAAAACATCTAGCTCTCTCAATAGCACTAGGCCCAGTACAGCCTAGAGAAGATGGTAGACCAAAAGAAATTTCTTTCAGATATAGCTACTTCATGTGTTCCATATGAGATAAGATTCTGGCCAACAATATCTTCTTAGGGGCTTGATGCAGATATATTCCACCAAGATGAATTATCACAACATTGGCAAGGCTTCTTCTATTGTAATTTTATACCAGATTTCCCAAAACTGAAACCAACTAAGACTAAGGAACCCAAAAAAATGAACTGTCCACTAGTTGATATCAAAAGAACTTGCATGACTAGCTGGGTGGGCCAAGGCTCAGAAGGATACTCTCTGAATAAAAGATTGACCCAAGAGCTAAATCAACGCCTTTCTTGCAACAGAAATAAAAAAATAATGCCTATGTATGACAAAAAGGCATCAGAGATCCACCTTCCCATTCTTTGAATGGCCTGCACAGATTCTCCTTCCATCGTCAAGTCTGAGATATGACCTGAAAGGAATTGGAGGAGTAGCCTTGAGGGTAAATTCCTTTCCCTGTCAAGGCCTGCCTGAGAAATGTATTAATCTCTGATAAGTTAAAAGGCCTGCATGAAAGTCAAGCCTGACCTTTTCTATAAGGGGTTAATATTAAATAGCAAACTAACCCAGTGCATGGGGCAAGTGACTAGCCCACTGGTCTTGTCCAGGCACACCTGCTGACTTTACCAATTTGATCAGTCTTGGATTTTTTAAACCAAATCATGACAGATGCCATGTGGATGACAAGATCTTCCCAACAAAGGTAAAGGAGAAAACATCCACATACAAAAGAGGTGAATAAAGTAGCTATAGAGACAAACAAGTGAAATTCACCAATGGTCCTGTAAAGACCTTGAATAACAAGGGGAAACAATTGTCTTCTAATAGGCTTTCTGTGATTGTGGTAAGGTCCTCACATATTCTTTAGGCCCTTAAGAACTCTCCCCATAACCCAATGTCCTGACACCGCCTGAATGCCCAAAAAATTCTCCAACCATCCTAAAGCTGCCAGGTGTACTCTGAGAATTTTAGGTGAATCTCCTGCTGTGAAGAAACTGTAGCAAGAACTCTACTCCTACTCCCCACAGCCTGGGACCAGGGATCAAAGACCTGTAGAAAGTCTTGAAAACCTGGAGAGGTAACAAATAAGCTTTCCTAGTGTTGCTGACCTAAGAATTTAACAAAACTGATAATGCTAGTCTTCTCCAATTAGCCAGACTCCTGGAGAAAAAGAGGTTCCCTTTGGATCTGCATGCTTGCCCAAGAGGCAAAACCTGGCAAGCTGAAACTGGGAAAGACTGTCAGCTATACAATTAAGATGACCAGGGACATGAACACATGAAAATGGCAAATTAATCTGTAAACTCATCAAAACTAAAACCTGACAACTGAGTGGATGCCCCTGGACCTGGAAGAACATTTTTGAGAGTGTGAACCACTGTGATATTATCTGAGTGAAAAATGATCCTCTTGTGATATAATCTGTTCTTCCAAACTAACACTTCCACCCAAATGGAAAAAAATTCTAGAAATGTGATGTTCCTCCTCCTCTCCATGGACTATCTTTCTAGCAACCTTACAGCAAACCAGCTACCCATAAAATAACCCCCCATATCAGACCTCATAGCCATATCAGTAAAAAGCTCAAGGTCAGTGGCTGTGGTCCAAGGGGACTACTAAAAAGAACTCCATTTAACTGTCTCAAGAATGTAATCCATAACCAATGTTCTTCTTTAACAATCATCATCAACTCCCTTTTTCCCATTTTTTTCGACATGAGGTTGGAGTATCATGTTAACCATCGCCAACTCTCTCGATTTAGTGCCACACTCCTGTCTTCTTCAACACTCATGCCTGACTGTCGCAGATCGTCTTTTACAAAATCCATCCACCTCTTTGCTGCATGTCCTTGCTTACTCTTACCTTCTTCCTGTCTGTCTCAAATCTTCCTCACCAGATTGTCTTCTACTTTTCTGCATGTATCCAAAATTCATAATCTTTTCTCTTTGATCTTTTCTGCAATTGAAGCTGCTTTGGCTTCTGCTATTATGTGCTTATTTCTTCGTCTGTACCACAGAGTGCATACTACCACCCTTCTCAGGCACTTCATTTCCATCACCTCTAACTTCTTTAACTGTTCTGCCTTTAGTGCCCAGGTTTCTGTACCATACAGTAGTACTGGTTGCACCACTGTCTTGTACACCTTACTTTTGAGCTTCTTTGGCATTCTTCTGTCATATACACATAAAAGTAAAAAGGAATACCAAGGCACGGTCTAGTCTTCACAAACAGCAGGCAGTCAAAAAAGTTAAAGCAGAGCTTTAATAAATCCAAAGGTTAGCACTTTCACAATGTGTCTCATTGTTTAATTTCTGTTATGGTTTGAAGAAGCAGTCAGCATTTTTAAACATCAAGCAACCAATCAGAACACATAAAGCCAACAATTAATCAATTAACTAATCAACTTAGTCCGCTTAACTTCAAGAATGGTTTAAGTGAAACCCTGTCTTTTAACGCACTCCCTCTGTCAGCCCGCATCCTTATAATCCATCTGGCTTCAACAGATTCTGTATGTATTTTAATATCACCCATCAGTTCACTCTCTGATAGTATGTCTGCTGCGATAAATTTAAATGTATGGCTACTCTGTCTCTCACTAACATGTTTCACCAGTACATTATTTGTAGAAGAGATGCGTATATGGTATAAATGCTCTCTAATTCATGCTCTGAGTTCCCTATCTGTTTTAACTAGGTAAAATGCTTGGCATTCCTGGCATACTGCCAGATAAACCACATACTTGGTGCTACAATCAGCTAAAGCTTGGAACTTTTGTAAATATCCTGTTACAGGATGTAAGAACTCAGTGAATAGATTTATGAAGGAGCAGTAACTACAGTGATTACATGGTTTCATGCCTGGGCAATAATTTACTCTATTTGTATCATTACAGATCTTCCTAGGATAACATAATATTCTCCTTATATTCTATTTATTCTTAAATATCAACATTGGAGTATCACCCACCAAACTCCTAACCATGGGTTCAATCACTAACAAGTCCCAATACTACTAACAATTTCTGTTATTCCCTTACAATTACTGCTAAAGTGAAGTGACATCTTCAAGGCATTGTTTTTGGTTTGTTCAGTATGCACTAATATATTATCTCTTCTAGAGAAGTATGGTTTTGCTGGACCTCCTCTCACGTTCCCGACCTTAAATCTGATGACACTTCATTATCTTCGTAACCCCTATCTCTAAACATATTACCTAATTTCAACAACGTTTTTGTCATCTGCATGGAGTCAGGATACCCTCATGCCCTGGCCTGTTACCACATTCCGAAAAACATGGCCCCTGTCCATGCTCTGCTATGTAAGTATGTATTCCTAGAACATGATTTCCTATAAACACTTGTACTGACGTTCCCATTCCTGTCTCTAGTGATGTTTATGTCAAGAAAGTTTATCATAAGATTTACAAATAGTAAACTTCAAAAAAGGATGACAATTATTCACATATAAAAAGAACTCATGTAGCTCATCTTCACTCCCGTTCCATATTAAAAATAAGTCAATGACAAAAATTCGATAAAATAATAAATTTAACTTAAACCTACCATACTTAATAATAGCCTCATCCTCCTGGCAAGCTGTAACAATGTTGGTGTAGCTATTGGCACTAGATGTGCCTATAACCACTCCATCATTTTGCAAGTAATAACAACCATCAAATAAACAGATATTATTCTCTAAAACAATCTCCATAAATAAACATAATAAATCAATAAACATCTTGTCATATTTACTAAAATGTTGTAAATAGTTCTTCAATGCTTCCAGTCCATAATGATTAGGAATTTTAGTAAATAATGACTGTTCAGCTAAAGTAACAAACATATATGCTTGATGTATAGGCTGGGTATCAAAAAATACATAAAGATCTTGTAGAAACTGCTTAGAGTCTCTCAATATACAAATATTCTTGCCTACCAATGGCATCAAGTGCTTCTAAATATAAATAAAAAAAGTCTCTGTAATCCAGTTCCTCCCAGCCACTATAGTTCTAAAAGGAGGATTAAAAGGTGCCTTGTATATTTTGGGAAGGCCTTGAATGATTGGAATAATCGGGTTTGGTACATGTGAAAAGTTAAACAAATCAACATTAATATACTGATGCAGTAAACAATCATTCAAGGTAGACAAAATTTGCTTCTCCGTTACTAAAATATCATCACAACTTATTCTAGTATAAACATCAGGGTCATTTAACATCTCTTTCATAGCTGAAAAATGGAACAGCCGATCCATGATACACTGTCAACCCCCCTTTATCAGCAGGTCTAATCAGTATTGCTTAATCATTGATGAGAGTATTAAGTGCCTGCCTTTCACTCATTGACATATTATTAAATGTCTTACTATGATTGTTCCTCTCAAAAAAGGCATAAATATCTCTCTCACATAGTTGTCCAAAAGTTTCTAGTGATGGATGCACAGGGGGCGTAAACAGACTAGGCTTCTTAAATTTAGGGCCTTCTTTTACATTCATGAAAAAACAGCTTCAAGGATATATTTCATATAAACATTCTCAGATCAACAATAGTGTCTGTTAAAGTAGCTTTTTGCACTGGTATAAAACTTTGACCCTTCTCTAGCATCCTTATTTCATCAGCTTTAAGAATTCTAGACAAGATATTCCATATTAATGATTCATTACCTATGGCCACATTTTTTTTCAAAGACCTGTTGCTGTTTACATCTATTGGCATCTTCTGTTTCATTCTCGTTCATCCCCTGCTCTGTGGATGGTTGTGCCCTCTCATCATTTGCTGATTTATTGCTAAAGGAAATGGGGGAAAAACCTGTTTACTGCTTCCACTCTCATTTAGCAACTTCATTGCTGAATGCGAGGCTTTGCATCTGACATCATCTCCAAGGGAAGGTAAGGAAATCTCTGGCATAACTCCACCCATTTCAGTGTCAGCCTCATTGTTACTGTGTGAAATTGATGTTTCTGGCTTGTCAATCCTGCTATGCTCATTCGTAATAAGTGGGTTCACTTGTGAAGCTGCAGTGGCTTGGTTTGAATCACTCCACATGGAACCTGTAGTTGCATTCACATCCTCATCAGTTCTATTAATGTTATACTGTGTTGTGTGTGATTTAAGCCACAAAATAACATGGCCTCCCTTGAAATCCTACAAATCTCTAAGTATTTTCTTCTTTTTAAGCTATACAAGTTTCTTTTCATATATAATCACATTGTCTGCTAAATTGGACAGCGCTTTATCAACAAGTGCAGTAGGAAACAGATGAAATAATGCCTCTTGTTGTTTCCTGACATTTCTAATGAGCAATTCTTCATCAGGAGTAAAAAGATTGATTAACAGTTTTAGATAACTAAAACTTGTCTCCAGGTTGAGTTTCTGCCATCTCATAAGTAGAGTTGGAAAATGGCTCTCAAATCTTGGCATACACAAAACTCTCAACTCACATGGACCAATACATAAGGCTAAACAAGCATCTAAGTGTTGTCTCTGTGTCTGTAACTTCTTCAGTTTAAAGAGGTCATCCTCAAGTGCATTCAGCTTAGTTTGAAACATCGTGCTGTCAACTCCATCCATCTCATGACTCTGTGTGTCATTAGTAAAATCCATGACCAACAATGAATTGTCTTTAGTTGATAAACAGTTCAACAGTCCTATCCGAAGTACTATCAGAGAGTGAACAGATGGTGATATTAAAACACATACAGAATCTGTTGAAGCCAAATGGATTATAAGGATGCGTGATGACAGAGGGAGTGGGATAAATGACAGGGTTTCACTAAAAACATTCTTGAAGTTGAGAGGCCTATGTCGATTAGTTAACTGATTAAGTGTTGGCTTTATGTGTTCTGATTGGTTTCCTGATGTTTAAAAATGCTGTTTCATTTCTGTTATGGTATGAAGAAGCAATGAGACACATTGTGAAAGTGCTAACCTTTGGATTTATTAAAGCTCTGCTTTAACATTTTTGACTGCCTGCTGTTTGTGAAGACTAGACCATGCCTTGGTATTTCTTCTTACTTTCTTACTTTTATGTGCATATTGTTGGATAATTTATTAAGGAATTCCTATAACATAAGAGCAGTTTTTATTATTGTGTGCTATTCTGTCATAGACTACACCTTACATTCTATGTCAGTTGGCTGCAGCCCCTCTGATTCTGGCTTTGACCTCTTCATTCAGAATTCCCTTTTCCTCAACCACCCCTCCCAGATACTTGAAGCTGTTTACCTGTTCCACTATCTTCCCTTCTATCTCTATTCTCAGCTTCTTCTGATTTCCCCAATTTGCTGCCATTACCACTGTCTTATCTGTGCTTAGTTTCATCCAATGTGCCTTTAGTTTTGCATTCCATTCTCCTAGCCTTTGCTGAAGCTCTTGCTCAGAATCTGCCTGTAATGTCACATTGTCTGCATAGAGTAACTTTGTCCCCTCCAACCTGTTTGCTAATGTAGTCCATCAACAGTATGAACAGCAATGGGCTCAGAGCTGGATCCCTGGTGTACACCCACTCCCACTGGAAACCCCTCTATGAGGCCGAACACTGTTTGTACTTGAGTCATTGGGTCCTTGTACATAGCTTACACTAACTCTACCAATGTTTCTGGGACTTCAAACCACCACAGTACTGCCCAGATCAGCTTTCTTGGGACCTTGTCATATGCTTTCTACAAGTCTAGGAATGCCCAGTTGGATTCTCTCCTCATCTCTAGCTTCTTCCCAACTATCTGTTTCACTGCAAACATTGCGTCACTTGTGCTGCATCTAGATCTGAATCTGAACTGCTCATCTCACATCTTACATTCTACTACTCTGTGTATCCATTTATCAATCACCCTCTCCAGAACTTTCATGCAACATGATAAGAGTCTGATGCCTCTCTACTGCCCAAAGTTGTGGATGTCCCTTTTGTTCTTGTACAATGACATGAGTATGCCAATCCTCCAATCATCTGGAGTACGCCTTTCTCTCCACACTGCTATGAGTACCCTCAGGAGCCATTTCTCCCCTATCTCACCCAACATCTTTATCATATCTGCTGTAACCTCATCTGAACCTGCTGCTTTCCCAGACTTCATTTTCCTTAGTGCTGTTCTTACTTCTTCTAGGGTGGGCTCCTCTTCTTCTCTCATTGTAGGCTCTTTCTGGAGAAGAACAGCTTTCGTGGGGTTTTCTTCATTTAAAAGCTGCTGGAAATACACATTCCATCTGCCTTTGAGGTCCTGTGGACTGGTGAGCAGGTTGGTGCTGCCATCCCTTATGAAGGGTGTTTGACTATCTTCTTTATCTTTCTGTCTTTGCCTTGCAACCTGATATAATTTCTTTACGCCAATTACTGAGTCACTTTCCAGAAGTGGTAGAGTGCCTCCGATGCCCTATTCTTTGCTATTGCAACTTCTTTCTTAGCTTGTTTATTAGCCAATCAGTAGTCCTTACTAGCTTGGTCAGTCTTTTCTATCCACCACTTCTTCCTGCACTCCTTTTTTCTTTTGATGACATCCTGGAAACTGCATTCCACTACCAGCTTTCCTTATGTACCTTATTTCCATACCTGGCTCAGCCACATATTTTTTCTGTAGTCCTTACGCATGATGTTCTTAGGCGCTGCCATTCTTGTTCACCTCCACCTATTTCCTCCTCTTCTTGGGGTGCTAGAGCCCCCAGTAATTCCTTGAACTACTGCACTCCTCTCCAGTCCACTTCCAGGTCTTCAACCTAGTCTCTGTTGACCTTAGAGCATTCTCTGACCACTGCTTACAGCTGAGTATGGCAACTAGTGGTTTGTGCTGTGGGCCGACTGTTTTTCTGGGGATGACTTTGCAATCATGGATTCTACCCCAGTCCCTTTTCCTTAGTAGGAGGAAATCTACCTCATTTGCATGTTGGCTACTCTTGTATGTGATCTTGTGAATCTGTTTCTGAATCATGTTTTGGCTACTAAGAAGCCATTTGCCAGACAGAAATCTAGAATGGCTTCTCTTTCTTTATTCCTGTTGCCCCATCCATGTGGACCCAGGCAATCCTCATATCAGGTTCTGTCTGTCCCAATATGTGCATTCAAGCCACCCACATACCTCTCAACCTGGAAACATCAGAAATTTGGACAAAAGCCCGTGAAAAATAACTACAAATCTATATGCTGATTAACATAAAATTTACATACATAATTATGTAACCCTGCCCACTCCAGTGGGATTGTGGGATATCAACTTTCAAATGCCAACTGAAGAACAGGCAACCAAAATATGGCCCCAGTGCCAGACCCTTTTTTAAATGTGTAGCAATGATGTTCACTGGGAAGGGAGAAGATGATGAACCTTAGGATTTTTTTTTTTTGGTGACTTGCAGTATGTGGGTTTTATGGTAAACGTAGAGCATTTAATGGTAGGTAATATTCTAATCTTACCAAAAGAATATTATAGTTTGCTAGGACCTCCAAAAGTAATTCTCCATGGCCTACTGATCAGTGGCATATCTACAGTTTGTGCCACCTGGGGCTGTGTTTGAGTTTGCTGCCCTTCCCCCCTCAGAAAATCATGGCTGAATGGGGCCTCCCCATATACAGTCATCCCCCCTGTAGCTATTCCAATGTACCATTACTTGGCTATTTCACCCCATTTACTACTTTACTTCTACAATGATATGGATTTTATTTAAAAGTTTTATTTTACATTTTATAGCACAAACACTAATAGACATAAAGCAATGCAGTCTCACAATGAAAATAGGCTTAGCATTAAAACTTCTCTGCCCATGAAACTCACATTCATTGAAACCCACATTCAAAGAAAATGCATCTGGCCAGTGGCACACAAAGATTACCTTTGGGCTGTTTTCAAATCATAGGCCCCTTGCACACAAAACATACATGTGTTCTTTGATACACCTTCCTGATTGTATTAAATTATATTCCTTGTATAATACAGTAAAGTTGTTAGAGTGTGTTTTAACTGTATTGTGTTTAACATTTGTCCAGTAAACAATATGCATGAAACAATAATGACAAAACTGCCCAATTCAGAACATTTCCATCATAAAAGTCTACTCAAACTTCTACAATCCACCAGCATCAGTAAATATGCACACTCTATGCAGAAGTAAAAGTCATCTAAATAATTCCACATTAAAGAGATCAGTAAATAATGAAGAGGTTGCTGCTAGCAAACAACTTTATATGTCATTGTTTCATCTACAAAGTGTCTGTTGCCCTTGAGGAATAAATTGCCTATGTTACATTAAAAGAATGATAATGGATGGCAAACTGATAACAGGTTCATAGTTACTAGTCATTGCCGCCAAAGAGGACATTCTCAGGACTGCAGTATCCACCACCTTTAAAAGTACAACACAGTACAGTATCAGCAATGCATCCACATACTGTGAGAGTAGAACCCACAGCCTTCTACATCAAAAGCATGTATTCTACCAGTTATGCTACTAAAGATGTAAGCAGACTTGGCATAAGCAGCACTAAACTTCTCTTCCTCTGAAGCTCTCAGCTCCATGTAAAATTCACTCAATACTCAAATGTATCTCAACTTTGCAGCACAAGAATCTGGAAAAAGCCAAAATGTATTGAGGGACGGGAGCCCAAAAACCAGGGACACATTTTAAACACTGCTTGTATAATCTTGTAAAGTTGCTAGAATAAAATGTTGCGTTACCACCATACATTTCCTGAAAGATAGAAAGACTGAAACTTAAATGGCTATCATCTAGTGAATTCAGTTCTCACCATAGCTCTCAACCTTTTAGCACAAAAAGGTTGGACAAAGCCAATAATGAGTGAATACAGCCCCAAAAATAGGGACACATTTCATATATTGATCTTATAAACTTAGAGAATTACCAGAATAAAAGGTTTTGTGTTACCATGTATTTTCTGAAGAATATGAAGTCTGAAATTCAAATGCATGTCATTATTTAGTGAATTCAATCTACACTGATTTGCCACAAAAATCCAGAAACCACACATTTTATGAGGAACAGAACAAAAATATGGACAGTTTTCACAAGTGGTGGTGGGTAGGGAATTCAGGCTCTTGTTACCTATACCCAAGGTACAGAGATTGAGCCTGAGTAACTCTAGCCACCAGGTATATTTAACTGGGGCATTTCACACACACACACACACACACACACACACACACACACACACACACACACACACACACACACACACACACACACGCACACACACCCCATTCCCTTACAGCCTGTGTCTTACCTAATAAGAAGAAGACCCAAACCAACCAAATTGCTCATGGAAGAAAAGAACCAAGTAATCGGCATAGCAGTACTGGAGGCACAAAACCATACCCATGAAGCTTAATAACTAAACTAAGAAGAACTGCTCAACTGTACTTGTCATTACCTGGAGCAGCTGGGGAAATGCTCGCACACTATTTTTACTACAGTGAATCCCCCGAGGAATTCCAGGCAGGCTGTTCACGGAGCTGACGTCATCATGCATGCCTTTGCACGTGATGACGTCAGGCAATAAAACACAAAAAAAAATTTTTTAAAAAAAGCAGGGAAATTTGGGAATTAAAGGGTGCCACTCGGGAATCATGGCACTCCATTATTTGGACCTCAAAATCGGTAAAAACTGCGAAATCTGGTACAGTTGAGAGGTATGGTCACCCATTATCAACGCCAATTCATGTTGTCTTGCTTTATCTAGTAGATCCTGCAACTGCTGTCTCAGTGCAGTCTTTTCCTCACTATCACAATCCAGTTGTGGGCATAAGTTGAGATTATGAATACTGCCCTATCATTACACTGGAGTCTGATTGTCATTAGTCTATCATTAATTCTGATCATATCCCTCACTGCTTTCTGAAGCCTCTCTCTCAATACAATTCCTACACCATTTGTAGCTTGTCCCCCTCTTGAGTAGTAGAGTCTGCATCCCAAGCCAAGTGCCTTTGCAGCACTGCCCTTCTATCTTGTCTCTTGTATACGTAGGTCTTCTTTAACCAGTCTGGTCAATATGACTAGGTGGTGTTTTGGCCTATTACCATTCAACAAGTCAAACAATGACCTTAGGAATGTTCTGCCTGGAAAAAAACACCCTTAAGGCAAAATTGAACATACTGTGTAACTGCATGATGTCTCCAACCCTTACTTTGCTAGAATGCAAACTCTCCATAGTAACTGCCGGACTTGTTGCAGTTTGGGTGGAGTAATAAGTGGTGCCCATGTCTAAGCCGAAGAAAGTCAGGACTCAGCTTGACCCCTCTGACATATTGTTAGCCAACGGTAACCCCAACACACAGCAAAGCTGCTTGGCATGAACAACCCTTCCAAAGCACCAACTTGACCATCCTCCACTATCAAAAAATCATATAGGTAGTGTACTGATGGCTGGCAGGGGTCCCATTTTTCCAACACTGATGTAAAGCTGTGCTAAATATTTCAAATTTTGCACAAGCCACAGAACACCCCATTGGCATTGCAGTGTCAACAATCATTTTCCCCTTGAACTGAAACCCTAAATAAGGCCAATCCTCTTGTCTCAAAGGGAGAAGATGGAAAGCAGACTGGATATCCATCTTACAGAGCCAGGGGTCTGTATAGCCCATGATGATATCCACCACCTCATCCAAAGAAGAGTAGTGTACCTTGGTCAGTTTGTTGTCAATAAGATCATTGACTGAACCCCCTGTTGGGTAAGATAATTGAGAAATCAATGTGAACCCTCCTGTTTCTTAGAAACCAGGCAGATAGAGGAAATTTTAAATAAAAACCATGGAAGGGATGAAAACTGGTTATCCTGCCAGCTCATTGTTCTTTCTCTAGTAAGCTAGCAGCAATGTGTTTGTGTCCTTTCATGGATCACAAATTGTTAATTAACTTGGAATCTAATGGAGCTGTGGCATGGATTTGAAAGCCTATGGAAAAACTGCTGCTGCCTTTCAATCTGGGTAATCTGCTAGCAAATAGGATAACATAACTAGACAAATGGGGGAATAAGCCCAATGTGACATGTTTGGGTCCCCTCTCAAAGCCCCTGAGTCCATGAAAAGGAGGCTTGGCACAAAAGAAAACTTGCTCTCCTTACAAACCTCTCCATCTGTCTGAGATGTAAAAAAAATCCACCTGTCTTTAGGCAATAAACTCCGTCTGGAATCAGGATGAACATTCTCTCATCCTGAACACAAGTGGTATTACATTTGCAAGTAGGCCAGACACATTTTCCCTGATTGAATGCCCAACAAAATCTTGTATTTTTGCATTAGCAGCCCTTCCCTCAGTACCCATATGTGCCTCATTGTCCACCATGCACTGAGCCATATGTCAGGGTACCTAGACTCCCACCTGAGGGAAATATTGAGGGATTTCAGCTTCCTGAAGCACTGATCATAATACAACCACCCCAAGCCCCCTTTCACATGGTGGGCTTCCATTACGGCTACAAAGTAAGTTAATAAAGACAGCACTTGGGTGGGGATCCTTCTCAATGATTATGCCCACAAATACCACAGAACCCGGAGACCAAGTATCCCAGTCCTTCACAGGTGTCCTGGCTGATTCCTTCTTCATGATGACTGCTTAGACTGCCACCTAATGCTTGTTGGATGTGTTATCAGTGTCCAGTATGCACTTTATACTCTCATTATCTACTAGGTCAAAGATATCTGCAAACTCCCCTTTTATAATCTTATCTTTGACGTTAGAGGTAACATGTGCTGTGATATGAGAGCCAGGTGATTTGGAATATGTGGGGCAGAAGGTAGCCATGGGGACAAGAATCAGGAGATACATTCATCTGACTGGGGTGGGACCTCCCTCTCTGAACCCATGACCTCCTCTGATCCCCCATGTAAGCTGGTTAAAGGGACCTGCGCCACCTGGTCAACATCAGTACTTACTCCCACTCCTGGACCCAAAGGTGTGGAGGCTGCAAAGCTTTTCTCTCTAAGGCTAAGTCAGATGAACTGGAAGTGGTGACCTTTTGGCCAGATGCATCTCTGACTGTCTTTTTCTGAGCCTTCTTAGCTGGAGCTGGTCCCACAGCTGTGCTTTTTTCTGGATTCATTGAAGGTCTCTTCCTCAAATTCAGGCTTTGATCAGACACCCCCACCATTTCTAATCAGCTTCCTGTGATAAACACAACCATTTCTCTTTAACAGACTGCACTGTGGCTGAACCTTAAAGGAAGAAATAATTTGCACAGGGAATAATACGCACAAAAAAGGGGGGAGGGTGTCCGATCAACTAAAGGTCATACAAAGTTCCAGTTATTTTAAAATAAATAATGGGCTGCGTGGATGCTGTGCTGCTGCGAGGTTCTAGAATGTACAGTCCTCAGGATATTTCTCTTTTCTTTCCCTGAAAATGTCACAAATATCACTGTGACAAAAACCAGCTGAGCTATCATGATAGTTCTGGAATGACATGACATTTTCTACACAAAACCACTCTGACAAAACCAAGGATGTGTACAACCTAATAAGCAAATATTGAGGTAATATCATATAATACCATTTATCTGAAATGCCATGCCTAAAACTTAACAAAGGATGATACTAACCTTACAACTATATTATAAAATCATTGTACCCAAGATACCATCACACAATTACTTATGCAATGTCATTAAACCTACACACAACCCCCCCACTGGAATATAAAAACAAAATTGACTGAATTCCCTCTAGTCAGACTCCAAAATGTACCCCCATAATAAATCAACCTGCCACAAATGCAAAATACAACTACTGACCTAAATAAGCACCCCTTTACAAATGATACATCAATTGAAAAGAACAACATAACATGATAGGATATAAGCCCCCAACTACTCAGTCTCCCACACCCAACTTGCCCTACTTAATTAAAGCAAGCTCCAGCTGCCTAAGATAGTACATTAAACAACCCTGCTGAAAAAAGAAGCAAACCATATGCAACAAAATAATACAGATTCCAACAATCATAAACTGTGCCCTAACATAAAGTTTTAACTGTGTTACCCCTGTTTTAATAGTACAACATGCATGTTGCCATTTATATGTTTACAGATTTAATAAAATCCTTTATACAAGCAGAACACAGGAGTTTGCCCCAAACATATTCTCACCCTATGATCCAAATATACAAGTTATTCCCATATCTTATTTATTAACAGCTAATAGTACGTATAGCTATACAGTGTGTTTTACATATGTAAATTATATATATATATATATATATATATATATATATATATATATATATATATATATATATATATATATATATATATCTATAAATATATGAGTGCACTCACCCTTCAGATATGTAGTGTAAAAAGTTTTCTGGAAACACCCCCTGCCCAACAGTGGCTAGTGTGCCAGTACTGTATGTATTTTTCTTTTTATTAAATATATATTATTTATTCTATTTAAATGTATTTATTTATTTATTTATCAATTTTAACCATTATCGACGCCACTGGATGTATTTTAAAAACAGTACCTAATACATCTCTCAATTAAAATTTTTATATAAGATATATATATATATATATATATATATATATATATATATATATATATATATATTTTTTTTTTTTTAATTAAATTTATAGTTAAAAATACACCCCCCACCCCCCGGCAGCCCTGCGTGACTCCTGGTATGTTCTCAATGCTTGTCTGTTATTAAATTATTTATTTGTTTATTTTATAAATTAAGAAAATAATAAAAGGGGTGAAAGCAATACCAGCAATGCAACAGATAACTAAACAACTGCCATACAGCTGATAAGTCCTCACCCTAACCTACGTTCTCCCACCTGCGTGGTTGCTGCCAGCTAGCTCCATCCTCATCTGCATGATGTGCCTGCTGATGGATTTTCGCAGGCATTGGCATGAACAGCAGCACTTCCCTTAAATAGGAAGTGGTCATCTGCACCCATCCCCTGTTGATGACATTCGCTCATGGAAAACAGGCCATTACTGACACTGCTATATAATTTATTTATTGCTGTTGTTGACTGCTGTAATCCAACTAGGAGGATAACCCTTTTTCAGTGGAGGCCCTGGGAGAAAATCTCCACAAGATACAGAGAGAAAGTTACATGCATGTAGTATGCAACTGAGATAAAACAAAAGCATTAACAAGATACATATAAATAGTCAACATATGTGGTACAGTCATAATACAAACAGTGCCATGATATGAGAAGTCATTCAGATATAGATCAGAATAAGTGTTTAGACAAAGTTTGGACTCAATACACTTTTTAATAGTAGGACAGTAGTAATGTGAACTTTGTAACAGCATAAATTTGAAGAGAGTATGCAATCATGTACGTAGTGAATCATAGCCCACTGTAATATTAGAAGATTACTGGTCAGGTAGACATTAAAGAGCAGGATGAGATAAGGTGGACAGAGTGCAGAAAGTGTCTGTGTGTATTTATATCAGTGAAGAAGATTTTCTCACACATCCTGTTTCTTGAAAGTGCGCTAGGTGGGTCAAACTTATCAAATGTAGAACTTATTTAATCTACATTTCATCAAAAGTTCATTTGTACTTGTCAAATGACAGAATTTTGACTGTGGCAGTTAAGTGCGAGTTTTAGTTAAAAAAACTAATGTTTAGGTATTAGGGGTTAGGAGTGTGTGTGTGTGTGTGTGTGTGTGTGTGTGTGTGTGTGTGTGTGTGTGTGTGTGTGTGTGTGTGCGCGCGCGCACTGGATCAGATTAGTTGTTGTGTCTGGGGTGGTGGGGCCAGGGATTTGTTGTTTTGTAGTTTTATTTCCTCATTGTTTTATAAAAAATAGAGAAAAGAAGATGAAAATCAAGGTGGAAGCAGAGGTAAAGGGCATTGTTTTTGATGAGCTTCATGTTTTCAGCCACAGTCTCCAACGGCAGTCTTCTGGCTATGCTAGAACTTTTTTGGTGGTGTGGAGTCCTGCACATGCAAGATTGCCCGTGGCATTTGTTTTATATTCAAGATGCTGTGCATCTTCGTGGTGGTTACTCTTGATGAAATAATATTAAAAAAAAACAAAAAAAAAGAAAGGGATAGCAGTATTCTGAAGGAGTCTGGGCTAGTGTTGGTGGAGGATGTGGACTGCAGTGTGCATTCTGGTATGGTTAAACAGAATCAGTGTGGTGCAGATCCAATAAAACCGAACAAGTGACTGAAAGACAGTACATGCACAGGCACTAGTCATTTGTAGTGCATCAGGGAAGGTGCATTGTTGTTTTCATGGGCAGTCCAGCTGAGGTACAGGGTTCATGGAACAGAGGGCAGGTCCTTAATAGGGGGATGATCTTGGCAGTCGACTCTGACCTGCGGTGTGCACTGAGTGAGCACAAGAGTTGTTGGCAAAAGGGCAAAGTCCCTTTCTTAGTGGACATCTAATATTGCAAATGACATTAAAAAT
Organism: Protopterus annectens; assembly: GCF_019279795.1. Taxonomy (NCBI): domain Eukaryota; kingdom Metazoa; phylum Chordata; order Ceratodontiformes; family Protopteridae; genus Protopterus; species Protopterus annectens. Next base: position 172,742,975 of record NC_056749.1, read on the forward strand.
CAAAGAATAGAATTTAATGTGAATAATATGTGATAGTACTCACTGAAACTGAAACATAAAAACAGAATTATGAAAAAAGTAAGTTGTAGTTGTTCAAGAGATAAGTAAGCATTTTGAGTGATTAAATTTCATTTTCGTTAACCTCATACAGGTATTGAATTCAGAGATCGTGGTTGGTTCAGGAGGTGTGGGGGTACACCCGACATCTTGTGTTATGTGAGGCGGTAGCATGTTGTGAAGGTAGCAGTGGATGCTGGGCTATTCAGTCATTCTAACTCGGTTTCTACTTTTCAAGATAATTTAATATTTTATACTATTACCAAAGGAAAGTCCAACTTACTACAAGTTCTTGTTTACTGATTTATTTTGGATTTTGTACTAAGCACCTCAAGGCTTTCGTGGTCACACCTAGGTTGCTCATTCATTTATCGTGGGAGTCCCAGGCAGCCTTCTTGGTTCTAGGATAAAGTTGGGAGGTATGTCGGCATAACTCTTTTTTTTTTTTTTTAATTGCTGTACTTTTCTTGCAGATAGCAACAAAGTGCACCTTGGAAGAGAGACGGGCAGGTATTGTAGCTCAGAGTGAATAGTTCTTCAAGTAAGCAGAACCGGCCACACTAGAATTTTGGAATTTGACAGGCAACAAGAGGCATTCCCAGCCAGTGAAGCAGACATTGTCCACCACAGTGAAGTGCGCCAGGAAGCATTCAGCAGAATCAATGAATGAAGATGCAGCTACTGAGAGAATGGAATCACATACAGCTGCAGGTAATGGCAATACTTGGTTGGTTTTATGTTGGATAGCCTACAGGAGGGGTTTAATACTTAAGCAGGTTGGATGAGATGATACAGAGTCTTAATGAGGCTGATAGTGAGGAGTGTCAGGAATTGTTAGGTTAGGGAGAACAGTCACATGACAATGCTTTGCAAGGTGATGTGTGGCCTGACAATATAGGGAGCCATGATTTGGAGAGGCTGGTCTCGACTTTGGAGGACCTGGATTAGTCTCAGGAGGGGGCAACTTGTTGGCTATGCCATCCTTTTCACCAGGAGAGGGGGGAGTGTCTGTTACTCTGCATGTCACTGTTTACATTAAAGCAAAGTTATGGAAAGGTAAGTTTGTGGAAATGTTTGAATTGATAGATTCCAATGGGGTGCAGCATTTGGAGAAAGGATTTGCTGGCAGCCTTAGCAGTGCTGGGGCAGAAAAGGATGAAAAGGTTTAGAGCTAGGACTTGGGAAAAGTGTGTTTTGGGTTTCATGTATTACATGGCAGTCTACTTAGAGAAGGATAGTGCACAGACTCTCCCCTTTTTGACTTCCTTTTTAACCATTCAGAGAGCAAAGAAGTTGCTTTTGGGGAATGCATGATTGTGGTATCATCAGCTTTTTCACAAAAGGAAGGGCATTGATCAGACTTTGACATGAGAGGTGAAGCATCTGGATATTTGGCTGGTGGCTGTGCTGGATAGTGTGAGGGGAAGTAGGGGGGAAGGTAGGCACCTGTTGGGCTTTCAATACAGGTAGGTGTGTTTAGTTGGTATGTCAGTTTTCTCACACTTGTTAAATTTTTACTGGTGTGTATTCAGCAGTGCAGTGTTGGCATCAGAAAGGGGGATGAGTGCAAACACCCTCACCCATTGGGGAAGGTGGGAACTCCCATTGCTAGGTCAGTGAAGAGCTAGTGGGTGAGGTAGTTTTCAAGGGCTAAGAGGCACTGGAATTTTTCACACACACAGGGGATTGTCATCCTACCCATTCATTCATTAATGGACATGTACTGCAAAGATTTTTTAATAGGCTTCCCTGATGCGGTGTTAGCTTTGGAATTGATTACTGGGTTTTGAAGGGATTTTTCTATTAAGTCAGTTTTGGAAGGGGATGGGGTGGTTTGTAAAAACATGTGTTCTGTTTGATAGAGGAAATTTTGTAGGTATTATTTGAGAAGGCATTGCAGTATGGAAAGATTTTGGGCCCATTTGATTCACCTCCCTTTGCTAAATTTAAGACATCCACTTTGGGTCTAGTTCTGAAAAAGACATCTGGGGAAGCTTGAGTGATTCACCATCTGTCCTTCCCTACAGGAGACTTAGTCAATGGCTATATTTGCAAGGTGGATACGCAAGTTCAGTATGTGTCCTTGGATGATTCCGTTAAAGGATAATTAAGACTGAATTGTTTCAGGCTAGAGACAAGATTCAGGTTAAGGAAGCCATGGAGCTTTTGGGCCTGCTTGACTTTGCATACTGGGTGATTAGCACAGGGAGGACCTTCTGTAGGTCATTAGCATCCTTGTTGAAAGGCAGCAACAGCAAGCTTCACTGGGTAAGGGTAGGTAAGCTGGTTAAAGTAGGCTTAGGTTTGTGAGCTACATTTCTCAAACACTTCAATGGTATTTCTTTTTGACAGAGAGATTGGGTTAATCAGCAGGAATTGCAGTGACATGGAATGGGTGCCTATTTCAATGGAGAGTGCTTTATAGCTCAGTGGCCAGATGGATGGGATGAGGAGTGGAACAGAGATGTAATGCTGTCAACTTTGTGGTTTTTATTGGGAACCTTGATGGACTACGCACTCTGGGTGACTTTGGCAATGTGGATGTATGAAGGAGTGTTAAGGGTTAGTGAGCTCCTGGTTTCATTGATGTGGACAGATGTCTTTATATTTTCTTCATCATTAATGATTTGGTTTCAGTGTTTAAAAACAGATCAGGTCAGCAGAGGTACGCAGATAATGCTGTGCAGAAGTGTGAAGGAGTTACTTTGTCTTGTGGCATGGGTTACAAAGCTTCAGAGTTCACATGGTGGTATGCCTCAGGATCTAGTTTTCCGTATTCAAAGTGTTAAGGTGGTTGAGGGTAGCCAACACATCCATTAGAAGGGTATTTCAGTGTCAGGGCATTCAAGCTGAAAGGTTTTCAACACATTGATTATGAATATGAAGAGCATCAGATTTAGCACAAGAAGTGAGATCTGTGCAAGTAATAAAGAGAATAATTCGATGGTCATCAAGGGTGTTTTCAACACGTTAGCTAATGTGGGCCACTATGTTATGAATATTTTTATTCTCTCTCCATGAGGGGTTCTTGTCATACTGGGCCATTCCTTTGTGCACTGGGCTGCAAAGCGAGATGCAATCAGGTCATAAGGAGCTGATTTTGCTTTGTAAGAATGTGGGTGGAGTGTGACATGGCAAGGTGTTAGAATTCAGACATCAACTCATGCAAAACTTGGAAAATATCATGTACCACATTGAAATGCCACAAATTTTAAGTTATTCATTCGAGAGGTAAAAATCTTGGTATAATTCCAAAATGGCAATTGTTAGCTGCAACAGCAGAGGATTTCCCTTCTATTCCTTGTACTTATGCTGTATATAACCAATCAAGAATTATAAACGCATTATTCCTTGATGACCTTCTACCCGAGTATTTTTTTCTGTATTGAATTATTGTAAATGTCATTTTGATAAGTTTGTCTGACTGCAAATATGATTTCTTAACTGTTGTTTGTAAAATTTATAAACTCACTGTGGAGCTTTTCTCCTCGGGTCTCCACTGAAAACAAGCTAAAAGCTCAGTTGGACTAATCCGGTCAACAAATGTAAAATAAATAATAAATAATAATAAATACATTTGGCTAATCTGAGGCATAGGTATCCCCCCATACTGATAACTTGGTCAGAGATAGTGCTGAAACTAGTATAGAGGCATGCTTTTAAATTTATGAGTGTTGAACAAGGCTGTCCCTTTATTACCCATAGGCTTGCAAATGTTTTGGGACAGTTAGGTGTTTATTCTATCTTGGGACAGTTAGGTGTTTATTCTATCTGTCATAGAGATTTTGATGACAGAGATTCTACTTGGTATCAGGAGGATGGGGTGCACTTAACTAATCTTGGTCTGGATTTGTTTAATGTGCATCTCTCTTTATTTTTGAATAATTAAGACTGTGCGGCTATAGAAAGAAGTGGGACTAGTCTGTTATCAGGCTGTTGGGACAGAGAAGATGGGTTTGGATGAACCCGTCTTCTGTTTCCCCTTCTTCCCTTTAATTCCAGAATGGTTAGATTTCTGGTGGTTGTTGTAGAAGTGAGCATTATCACTTCTAAATGGATTTTGTTTTGGATTTAAGTGAGCAGATTAATTTAACACTGCTTTACATCAAAACAAAGTGAAGGTGAAGGTGTCTGCTGTAAACTTTCTATGTTGTTAAATGAAGACATTGAATGTTATTGAATAATCTTGTATTTAATTGTGTAATAAAATGGTCATCTTATCCTAAGTGGTGTGGTTATTTACTTGGAATGGGGATCTGGAAAAATGAATGCATAAGTATTTGTGTGATAAAGATATAGTGAGGGGATAGCTATATATTGTATGCATGTTTGCTGTTGCATATAGTTTGTCTGAGTGGGTCTATATTAAATCATTGAACGCTTAGAAAAGTGAATGATGATTTATCAACCCTATGTAAGTGAAAGCTTACAAACTCGGATGCTTAGAACAGCGATTTTTTCCAAGGGAAAAAAACATCGCTGTTCCAAAACAAACAAACAAACAAAAAAAAAACACTTAAAACATAACATAAAGTGGGGGGCTTCACCCCCACACCCCCCAACTTAAATATAACAATTCCGAGATCGCACTGCAGTGATGAAAACGGCAAAGTAATGGACGCGGCCAAGCAATTTCTTTTCCAGGGAAGAATTTGCTTATATGCTGCTTCATCATTTTGCCTTTTCATCTTTTCAAGTTTGACCAAGATGCATTCGAAAGAATACGTCTTCGGTCATCTAAGAGGAACCCGTCTGAGATGTGTTCTGCAGATATTGGATCAGGGTTAGTATGCATTAATGAGGTGGCGGAAGGGAGTGAGATAGCACCTCCATAAGAAGAGAAGGATATGGTTTGGTCATGGGGACCTTTAGACCATTATCATTGATAAATGCAAACTGTAAATCCAGGGTAAATGTCCAGCTAAACAAAAAAACAATTATAATAATGCTTGTCAAACTAAAAGGGAATGCATATTGTTCTATTTTTTTTTCTATTTATTTTTCTTTTAATTTTATTTATTTATTTGTTCTTCCTCTCTTGCTTATCTGCAATATTTTGTTCTCATTGTGGGAATGAACTTTTGTTTGTCCAGATATCAAAGGACTGGGAATGCTTGTGAAAATGTGCCAAGTCTCCAGTCATACTGGTGCCTACTGTTAATGTAACAATGATGAAACTCTAGTGTGGGATGGAATTGCTGCAAATACTTATTTCTAAGACATCATGGAGTTTCAGGATTCAAGTAAAACACAGATGTGAAGAATTTTGACAAACCTTGTGACTATTATGTTGAGTAAAAAATGGGTTTATGACATGTTTTCCAGTAAGAGGATGGTGTCACAAACACAGGGTAGGAGGGTGGTCTCTGGGGAAAATACATTATATAACTGTATTCTGCAATGATTCTGTCTTGCCTTCTCTGTGCGGAACAACCTGTGAGTACTAACTATATACTCAGGGTCAGTATTCTTGTAGTATTTTTATAGGGAGATAGCTAGGGAATTTGAATAGCTAGATTTTCAGTGTTTTGGTATAAATCCAATCTTTGTGTATTGCATTTTTTAAAATTCCCTTGTGTCTGTCATCCTAGAAATATCTGTCACTATATGTGCACTATTTTCTTTATTATTTTTGTACAGTTCATTTCTTTATTTTACAGCTATCATGAGTAGTATGTATTTATTTATAAGAAAACTTAGTCACTGTTATTTATTTGAGAAAAGGGTTATCATAATTTTCACTTTTTTTAGTCAAACATTTTGAGGCTTATGTCTTTCATGAGACTGCATAAGTCTGTTACTGGTGGAAGTGACATATTTGGCTTCTTCCAAAGTGGTGGTAGTACTAACAAGCCAGGAAGAATGTGACAGGGAAGTAGAGATTTCTGCTAGCCTTCCCTGGGAATTATGATTTTCTTTGTGTGTGTGTATGTCATTATGCATGGGTGCTCATGAGCATGTGCATGTGTGTCTGTAAGTGTGTGTGTGTGTGTCTAAGTGTGTGTGCATATATGTATGTAAAAGGCAATTACCATATGTAAAGGGTTACGGGAAGGCACTGGATCACAGTGCTGTGAAAGAATGATCTCTGTAAGTGGTCTGTGTTCCGTTTAGTCCAGTGTGTGTGTGTGTGTGTGTGTGTGTGTGTGTGTGTGTGTGTGTGTGTGTGTGTGGGTGTCTATGGAGTTGGAAGTCTATACCCAGGAGAGTGGTGTAAACTCCTTTTATGCTCTGGGAGTTAGTATATACTTCATAAACTAGCTATTAAAAGATCTGCGTCTTTTTTGGTTGTTTTTTTTTCTACTACTTTACCATTTAGTTGTAGGTGCCAGGTCTATGTCAACTGGTCGAGGGACAAAATTGTTGAAACCCATATAGCCAAGAGCACACGGCTGACAATTTGCTTTGCCAAACCATTCTGACTGAGATTGTGGAACAGTAGGAATCAGAGAATTTGCCCTTTTCCCCACTGTATAGTAATTTCAGAGTTGGTATAAATAATTAGCAGTGGGTGTGTGGGGGTGTAGGGGGGGGCTTTCCTCCCAGCAAAAATATTGTTTGTGTTGTTGACAGGTGTTGTGTGGAGTTATGTCAGTTTTTTGAGTAACTGCACTGTCAACCAAATAGGTTTTGACATTGTGGTTTTTCAATAAACTGTCATAGCTCCACAGGTGCAAGATGTTCTTTACATTTGATGGTAGTGGTGGGATTCAAACCTCTTCAGTGCCAGACCAGTATTATTGCACCATCAAGTAAAGGTATTGGTGATGGCACTCAAGAGACAATTTTGATATGTCCTGAAGTGGGGGAAGATACAGTGTAAATATTAAGTAAGGTAGAGAATGTATGTGGAAAATAACTTCAGAGTTCCAAACAGATGTTAAAAGCTACCGATACAGTTATGGAGGAAGTAGGAGACAGCAACCTTTAACCAGTTAAGGCACCTTTTTAAAACAGTTAGCACTGTTAGGGATTCCCCAGACATTTCTTAGGACCACAGTGCTTACAAAAAAAAAAACAAGTCTATGTTAGCTCTCAGCTATCATACAAACACACATCTCACTCCTAATGTGCATTGTCTCCAACTGTGTGGGTAGTCATGTATCTGCACATAGCATTATCAAGATTTCAGCCTGCATTATTACTCCAGTATGTTAATGTTTTTAAATAACTATTGCAAATAATCTTAAGTCCCATCTAATAATTTTATTGTCATTTGACCTACAGATGTACAGACCACTATAGGTAGGCACGCATGAATTGGTGCATAGTCAAAGCTAACTCCATATCTCCGCTAAAGACTCTGGCCCTAGTTTATTTGTGCCTTTTTCATATTCAATCTTCCTGCTAGTTACCCTCCCATTATTATCATCCCCCACTATCTCTCTAATTTCCCTAGTTACACAGTCATAACAGATATTCTTCCTTGCTGCATCAAAAAACTACCTCTAAGAATAGTAAACTTAACATTTAATTTTTCAGAGAAATACAAATATCACAAATAAAAGTTAAACTGAATAAAAAACAATTTTCTGCAGTACAGGTGTTAGCTAAACACTTGTCTGTGATTAGGAAATCTACTCAGATTGATTTTTGGCCTAATACTTTCAAGTACAACCCACTCTGCTCACATTCACTGTGCACAGACTCACTCCTCTCCAACCATATAATTTTCCACCCGCCCTCACCATTTTTACCTTACTGCAACTACCAATCCACAACAGCTTCCTCCTGCTAAAACCTAACTAATCAATAGCAATCTCTTAAATCACCAAATTATCAGAATAAACCAAAAATTTGCCTACCCACTAAATAATACTATCAGTCCACAACACTTACTTTATGCCAAAAACTAATCAACCAATAACAACCTCTGATATCTCCTTAGTACTATAATTGAAAATACCAGAACTCTACTTTTCACCATCTAAATATTTTCTCTTATAGAATACCCCATACCGTAAACTCCCCACACCCCACCACAATACTCTGTCTCACTCTAACTTCCTTCATATTATTAACCTACTCTACATCTTACCAAACACAACTCCCTGCTTTCTTTACCTATTACCAAAAAAGTCATAATTACAGTGTAACCCCTGCATGCGTCCAGTTCAATATAGGCCTTCTATCTATATAAAAATCACTAAACAAACTTCATTAAACCTAAAAAACATCATACCTCAGAAAAGGGTCAGAGGTGCTATCACTGCTCCACAAAAGCTAAAACCACACAGCTACAAGAGTGTATTACAGAATAGCAGATAACAATCACCAGTCCCTGGACTTTCACCTTATTTAACCTTCGGTTATTTTTACTAGGCACATAAATGCAGGTTTTTTGCAATCTGGGCTAGTATTATTGATCTGCTTGCTGCAATTGGCTCACACAATTTAAATTGGAAGCTGTGTTCTGAAAAGCACTTTGTGGTTTATGTGATGTGAAACGCACTTGGGGACATTACTGCTGTTTTAGCACATGTATCATCTTAATTTAGATTGTCTGATAAAAAATGTACTTGATTACATTATTGATGTGCTAGCCTGTACAAATTACCTAGCTATAAACCACCACATGCTTTTTCTGAAGGCTAACTATCTATTTAATTGTTTTGGAAAATGTTTTAAGCTTATTTTCTGGGCTGCATGTGCTGTAGTCCACAGGAAATGTTCTACTGAATATAACATTATTTCATGAATACGAAGGTTGTACTAAGTGTAAACCTGTTGGGTTCATTTTTCTTTATCTTTAACTAATCCTTTATAGGAATTAGGAATTACCTGAATGTGACTATAGTAGGTAAATGTTTCTTCTTTTTTCTATGAGCCTCACAATCAGATGTTTAGGAGTCTATATGCTGCCTACCTGCATTTAAACTGTACTGTGTCTTACCCTCCACTCAACTACTGACTTGCACTCCTTCCTCACCATTTCCCCTCCCACTTCTGCATAGACTTTAACCTAGTTGCCATCTTATAACTTACTTCTTTCTGTCTCTTTTTCAGCATTTAAGCCTTGTGCTTGAGATACAGGCTGTCCCCCTATCAGCAACCTAGCAAGGTAAAAGAAATCCAAACAGAACCATAGGGAATATCCAACCGGAAAGCCCTACGTGAACTACCTAGACTCTCCTCGCTCAGCCTCACACTGTAGGTGACAACCTACAGTTATTTTAGGTATTTAACTAAAAATTGTGAGTGCTTTAAAGTAGAACTAATTGTAAGGGCCAGCACACCCGCAGACCTACCCCTTAGGCCATCTATTAATATCTTACTTTTTCCTCCTTTATCTCCTATCTTAGTGAATTTAATGTAATTCCCTATATATACCACTAGAGGGGAGCAGAACTCAACGCGTGTAAAGCTGTTTCTTACTGGCAGCCAAACTCCTCTAGCTCTGCGTGCCAGCCTTTCTCAGTTATCCCTGTTAGTACTCTTACTTCAAGTAATTACCCCCCACTCCATGAAAGATTTTAAAGGGAATTAACCTTGTTAGTCTTAAATATAAATAAAACAGACAGCTTATTCTGCTATTACTTACTACTCCTGTTATAAAACTCCTTAATTAACTCTCTAAATAACCTTACTATTCCTGCTATAGAACTCTTTAATATTACCTTTCCCCCTACATCTATACTAAAAGCTCACCCTCTTATGTCTTATGATAAGTAAATACAGAACGTGCCTCTTACCTACTCAAAGCTTGTAGAACACAGTCTCAATGTATAACTGATTGCCTCTCAGCTTCTCTCAGCTGTGACCCACTCCATTCGCCCTGCGGGCTCACTTCGCTCCCCTACCCTACCCAATTCCCACCCACCCCCAGTGGTCCTAAACGTATACTTCTTTAACCGTACCCTCTTTCCCATCCAACCAATCCCATTCACAAACCTTTTCACAAAATTAACCACACCCATACGTTTTATCTATCAGTTACAATAAGCCACTACTTATAGTAATTTACTATATCCCTTTTCTTTTAGCTAATAAGTACTAGTTCCCTTCTCGCTACGCTCTCCTTATCTGATACCTCATTTTTTCTTAATTTCAGACTCAACTCCTTAAACTTCTTATACATAATCTCAACAAGATGCCTTTAGTAGTAAAACTAATATAACCAAATTAATACTCATAGCTATAATTTCAACTGCCCTCACCTCTGCCTACCTCCTCACCTCCTTTGAAAAACTGTACTATTATCATTTTAACTACTCTCTAAAACAAACAGCAATACACACTCCTATACTCCCTAATAGTCAGACTAATATCACATCCATTCCCAGCTATCTACTACCTAAATACCATAGACTCTCCCACATTAAATACAATAAACTCAGAGTAAAGAAAGTAAAATATCAAACCAACTTTATAAATAATTCTGCAATAAAACTAAATAATCCCTCCTTAAAAGATGGTGACATCCACCCTAACCCCCGCTACCCTAGTAACCCACCCTAAACTCCCTAACTCTTTCCTAATAATATTCCTGAATATCCACAGTATTAATAACAAAGTAGCCCATCTCCATGCCCTTCTAGATATTCACTGCGTTGACATCTCCTGCCTGACAGAAATGTGGTTAAAACCAGGGACCAAAGACAATGAAATCATTCTCCAAGGATATAATATATTGAGACAAGACCAAATAAAAAGCAAGGGTGGAGGAGTAGCAGTTCTATTCAAAGATGGACTTCAAATCTTCACTTCACCATACAACCCACCTCAGCATAGTAAGGCAGAAGTCCTTATCACCAGATTTCAAATCAATCAAAATAAATCTTTATATATCATCTGTATCTACCTACCACCCGGTAATAATATCAATACTATAGAGGATATTCTAAGCTGGGTGTCCTCAACTTACCCCCAAGAAATAATAATACTTGGTGATTTTAATACTGACTGGAAAGTTATCAACGCTGATAATCCTACCTCCCATATCAACCTTCATGGCTTTAGTCAAACTATTACCTCCACAACCAGAATCAATAAACCAAACAAAAAAGAGAGCACCTTAGACTGGATACTTATAAATGGACAGAAACAAGCTTACAAGGTAGGAACTCTGCCAGACGATGTAAGTGATCATACTCTGACCTACATCCTAAGGCAAAAAAATGATATCTCACCCCCCCCCCCACATATAGGATTGCATGTACCAACAAACACTTTAAACCCAGTATTATTCCAAAATGAACTTAGTGCCTGTGACTGGAATCCTTTAAAAACTCTACCACTTGAAGTGGTTGTTAAATATCTAAACTCTAAATTCTTATCTATCCTTGATAAGCACGCACCCAAATGGTCCATCAGAATGAAGTACAAACCAGCCCCCTGGCTTTCTAAAGAAAACAGATAGAAAATTTTACTTAGGAACAAGTCTTGGGCTAAGTGGACAGCTAACAAAAATATCTCTGATCAACAAATATTTAGGCAATTGAGAAATAGTACAAAAAAGGCAATACTTACAGACAAAAAGAACTACTACTGTAAACTACAGCAAAATCACCAAAACAATCCCCAGAAGTTCTGGTCTAGCATAAATAAAATCCTTTTCCCAGGGCACTCTCGTACACCTACCACACTTCAGGCTGATCCAAATACCCCCCATCAAACTGCCAATGCCTTCAATACCTTCTTCACAGAGACCATACAATCACTAGCCAGTCAACTAATCCCAGACAACTCAAGCCTTACCACCACCGTACCTGGCACTCTACCAACATTCCATATGCAACCCATCTCTACCAGTCTCATCTAGAAATTCATCCAAAAACTTAAGCCTTGTACTCCTTCTGCTGACCAGCTACCATCTGAATACCTGCAAAAAGCAGCCAAAGCAATTTTCTATCCTATATCCATCCTCATAAATAGAACCATTAAGGAGGAAATCATTCCAGACATCTGGAAAATCTCCCATATTATCCCCCTACACAAAGAGGTTAACTCAAATGATTACTCTAACTACCGGCCAATAGCTCTTTTATCATCCTTAGCAATCATTATGGAAAAATGCATTCACCAACAACTATTAAACCATTTATCTCAACATAACATAATAGCAAACTGCCAGCATGGCTTTAGACCATCACATAGCATCACAACTGCCCTATTATCCTTTACAGATGCCATCAATGGAAATCGCAATAAAAATAACCCCTCATCTGCACATTTTTTGTTGACCTCTCAAAAGCTTTTGACATGGTAAACCATGCCCTTCTTATCAACATTCTTGAATCCCTTGACTCTCTGGCAGTTAAATTGTTCAAGTCCTTCCTTACCAATAGGCAACAGGCAGTTCTCTGGGAAAATAATATATTATCCCTTCTGCCAGTCACCATCGGAATCCCTCAGGGCTCTATTCTAGGTCCACTCCTTTTTTCACTATTTATCATTTACCTCCATGTAGCAATTCCACAAGCCACCTGCATTCAATATGCAGATGATTCTACACTAGTATGCTCAGCAAACTCCCCATCAGAACTATATTCTCTAACTCAGAATGTATTTAACATAGTTGAAACATGGTTCACAGCCTCCTTCTCAATGCTAAAAAAACTAAGCTCCTTCTCTTTGCACCCACCAGTAAGTCCTCCCCCATAGATTTCTCTGTCATTTCCAATAATGGCACGATTATATTCACCGACTCTACCACTAAATTGTTAGGAATTACTATTGACAATAACCTTACATTTGACAGCCACATAAATAACACCATAAAAACTGTCAACAGAAAAATAGGTTTCTTATATAGAATCAAACCTTTCCTAACTACAAAAGCCAGAACCAAGATTGCACGCTCCCATTTAATCTCAACTCTTCTGTACATCTCACCCATATATACTAACCTAAAGAAAAATAATCTTATCAAACTAACTAATTCCTATAACGACATCGCCAGATTTGCCACTGATAATCCCTTTAGAACTCACCACTGTCTGAATCTAGGCTGGCTTGAACTTCAAAACCATCTGAAAGTCTCCCAACTCACCATTGCCCACAAGATATTTTATCAACCTAACAGCACTCCTATACTTTCCAATCTCATAATCCCCTACTAAAATCTAAATTCCCTACGCTCTTCTAGCAAACTTCTTGCTAGCATAAGCAAATCTAACAACATGACTGGGGATTCTCTGTTTTCCAACTCTGTGGGAAAAAAACTGGAACCTACTGCCTAATGAACTAACTTTACTTTCTTCCTTGCCTCTCTTTAAACAAAACCTCAAAAGACACCTCAAAACACACTGGTTATACCCTTGCAGCCACCCTGACTAACCTTCTGCTTCACTACTGATATTTCCTCCTCCTACTAAATTTACCAGAACTTTAATGTACACTCCTTGGAAGCAGGACTGTAACTGGTGAACACAATTCAACATACTGGTGTAATCTATCCTGTTAGATGTTCTGAAAGTCCTCATGAATCATACTGTATAATAATATATCCTATACTTATTGTCACCTTTACTATTGTAAATACCTACTTTATTTTATTATTACTTCTTGTATTTTTTTGTATTCTTTTTTATTGAAATCCTTTCATTTACTCTGTAATAATATTGATTTTTAATTTTTAATTTCAATTTATATTTGTTACTACTGGATCTTATCTTCCTGGGCCTCTACTGAAAATGGAAATATATCCAGTTGGACTAGCCTGGTTAACAAATGTAAAATAAAAATAAATAAATAAAATTCTCAGGTATCAAGTTACTCCACATATAATAAATCAGTCACACCTGATAACCTAAGCTCTTTTCCCCACAAAACCAGAAAAGGCAACAATAAAACTCAATCCAGTATATTAGCACTTTATGACAGGGAAAGAGCTCAGTAATATCTATGACTTGTGATAACACAGCAAACAAGTTATGAGTTTCAGTATTACCCTATTGCTAGGGTAGATATTTACTGCTATCTCTATCTTAATTTTGTCTGAGTCATTCACTTTTAAGACCTGTTATCCATAGTAAGTTTTATATAAATAATTTTTTTTTTACTAATTTTTGTCATTTTAACTGATGCCAGTTAATTATTATTGATTTTAGTCAGTTATTTAAACAACTGTTAATCCATAAGTTAAGGAGTTAATTAAGGACAGATATGTGTAATGGAACATTTCTAAACATCTATGCTAACATCTTTTGGGAATGACACACACTCACTATGTGCTAATACCCAATTCTCATGAAGTTTTTATTTAGTGGGAGTTTGTCATGATAAGATTTATTCAGAGGGCAAGTAAATACAAATGCTAAATGATTCTTGGATTTGTTCAGCCATTTTGAAGTTTTATTAGAACTAATACAGATGACATGCTTAGGTATTTTGGATAATCATTTAGATTGTTAATAAAGCTAATGGTTCCTTAGTCCATTCAGCACTAAATTTAGATTATATATATATCCTAATATGTCTCTTGCTTCCTTAGTGAATAATTACTGTATAAATGTTTGTTTCTAATAATAGTTTATGTAATTCATCTCTAAAACCTAACTGGAATTAATATCTGATTAGTTGTTTAGCACTACTATTTTTCTCTTAATTTATAATATAATCTCCATTTTTTACTTTGTTTTCATGGACTCGAACCAACAAAGGTTGATGGTTGGGATAGGTAGTCTAGCAGATTTAGTTTTGCTTGCTAGACTAGGAATGTATTTCATTCCATGTATAGAGTGTATTAAAGTTTATATCAGAGTGAAATATGCTAATTTTTTGTTATTTAACTGTTTTATAGTTTTGAAATGCCTGGGCGGCCATGGTGGTGCAGCGGTTAGCATTGCCGTCTCACAGCAAGAGGTTCTTCATTTCGATCCTTGGCTGGGGTGCCTTCTATGTGGAGTCTGCATGTCCTCCCTGTGGTTGCGTGGGTTTCCTAAGGGTGCTCTGGCTTCCTCCCACATCCCAAAGACATGCTGTAGGTGGATTGGACACTCTAAATTGGCCCTAGGTGTGAGTGTGTGCATGTGTGTGCCTTCTGTGGCAGGTTAGGCACCGGGCTGGCAACTCGACACTGTAAAACTCCACTGTCAATCATGAGCAGACAGGTGATCCGCTGTGGCGACCCCTAACCGGGAAAAGCCGAAAAAAGAAGAATAATTTTGGAATGCCTGACACAATTATTTTACTTTTATCTTTCATGGGGAAAGTTATTTGGATTGAGATAAATAGAAATACAGCAACTGATCGTATATTGTCTATTCAGGAAAAGTATTATGTATACAGGATTCTAGTAATACAAGCTCCTTTATTATTTGTTATCTTTAAAGAATTCTGATACGGATTTAACTTTGACATCCTTAAATACTAATGTCTTAAACAACCCATATAAAAGAGCCAACCTACTAAGGTATCTTAAACTAAACAAGGCTCAAGTAGTTTTTCTCCAAGAGACACACTTTAAAATAAATGACACATTTATGTGGGACCCTAAGGAATACACGATACTTGCTCAATCTTCTTATAAAAATAAGACAAGAGGAGTAACTATTCTATGGAAAAAGACTTTCTTAAATCCCCAACTCATTTACAAACATGTAGATAATGATGTACTCATGGCCTTAGCTATACTTAAGTTTAATAATAGAATTTGGACCCTGGTTAATTTATACTGGTTCCCAGATATGGGGATTGGACTAGCTAAGAAACACTTAGACTTTATTATAACTACTTCTAAAGGTAATATTATACTAGGAAGTGATTTCAATTGTATCACAGATATTACAGAATCTACCAATAGGAAATCTCCTAGACTATTGTCCTCAGCCAAACAGTTAAAATATGGACAGAAATTTTTAAATTAAAAGATACCTTTAATGCTTTGGGACCAAATTCTTTACTATTCTCACACCAGGACTATAGACATGGTACCCAAACTAGAATAGATAAAATTTATATCTCACAAGATCTTTATTCTGATATCTTGAATTTTTCAATACAGCCTTGTCCCTTTTCAAATCATAATTCCTTGTTGTTAACAATACACTTGGAATTCAATCAATTAATTATTACTTCAAGGATTCCTTCATGTATCACAAAAAATAAAGATTTTAAATCTTGGATAACTTCTGAACTTCAGCTTTTCTTAGAGATTAATTATAAACCTGAAGCAAACGCAATTATGGTTTGGGATTCTCTTAAGGCCTATCTATATGGTAAAACCATTAGCTGGTACAAAAATAAAATTAAAGAATGGGACCCGAGTTACAGCAACTCCTAAATCAAATATTATCACTTAAATCTAATAAAAACTTAATTGCTACATATAATAAGAGGAAAACAGAAGATGCAAATAAGAAATACAATTAAATATTATCCCATAAAACTCATTTAGCTATGGAAAAACTGAAATTAAATTCTTATGCTACCTCTCCTAAGCATCTTCATAAACTATCTATGAAAGTTAAGATATAATCAAAAATGTATCTTTCGTGAAGGGAAAAGGAAAAAAAGTCTCAGACATAGGGGGCATTCTGGAGGCTTTTAATTATCATTATGCAGAGCATCATAAAGATAAATTAAGTACAAAATGAATTTGAGAAGTTAGAGAATATAGATCCCAACATAACAAGAATTCCTAAGGAACTTAAGTTAGATCTACAAAAACCTTTTTCTCAAAAAAAAAATTATAGATGGGATTAAAGGAAGTAAGTCTAATAAAGCACCTGGAATAGATGGCTTAATTATAGACATTTATAGATTGTTCCCTTCCTCTATAATCTCTCTCCTACATAAAACCTTTCTTGAAGTTCAAACATTAGCAAATAGTCCTCCTTATTGGAGATATTCTCTAATTTCCGCTATATTAAAAGAGAATAAGGACCCTAATCATCGCAACTCATATAGACAATGTCTGTTGAATAATGATTATAAACTATTTATGTCAATTATGGTCATTAGATTGAAAATACCCATATCTAAAATAATTAATGAAGACCAAACTGGTTTCATACATAACAGGCATACACAGGATAATATTAAAAGAGTATTAACTCTGATAGATTGTCGCAATACAGGAACCCATGAAGCATTGATAATAGGTCTAGATATTCAAAAGGCCTTTGACTCCTTAAACTGGGGTTATTTATTTAAAGTCTTACAGTTATTTGATTCCCCCCTTTTTATAACAATGATAAAGAAAATCTATGAAAATAATCTAGCATATGTCAAATTAGGTCCCTTTACTTCCAAAGTAATCCAAATCACTAGAGGTACTAGACAAGGATATCCCATGTCCCCTATCCTATTTGCTCTGCCCATAGAAATACTTGCCATTTTAATATGTAATAACCCAAAGATAAGAGGTATAAATATATATGACCAATATATTTCTAAAAGAATGATGTTTGCTGATGATTTCTTACTTACCTTACCCAGGAAGTGTTAGGCAAAGTGAATATTGTTACAACAAATTTCCAAAAAATCTCAGGACTCTCCTTCAACAAATCTAAATCAAAATATTTATTATTAAATAAAAAAAGAACATACGGGTTCCAGTTAATCATATTACTGGAAACCGAGTTTCAACTCTAGACTATTTAGGAATTGTCCTAGGCAAGAATATAGAGGAAACCTTACAGCTTAACTATTCTAAAGCCATAGACTTAATCAAGACATCAATAAGCAAATGGAATAATTTGTTTATAACATTTGATGATAGGTTACAACTGATAAAAATGGTTTTGTTACCTAAAATATTATATATATAGTGCAAGCACTTATACTTCCACCAGGAAAGAAAATCCTTAAAGAAATCACTTCAACTCTGATGAAATCCCTATGGTACCCCCAAAAAAATAGAGTGGCATATTCTCATCATATCAGAAAATGGGAACAATGGGGGTTAAAATTCCCAGAGATTGAAACTTATATAAAGGCATCTATGATTAAAATAGTGATGAATTGGATAAATCCTACATACTCTTCCAACTGGAAACATTTACACTCCATTATACTAATGAAGGAAAATTGTTTAGCAAATAATTATTTGGTAACTGACAAAGATAACAAGATATGGCACTGTTTAAGTTTAAATTTACAGTACAACAAAATTAACTAAACTAACACTAATAAACAATATATTTGATGTGTTTAGAAAATTCATTAACACAAATTTAGATATAAAACTGTGGCATAGATTTTTAATACCATTTACCATTACAAAGGATTTCCCTGATAAAACTCATAAAGAGATTTTTGGTTTATGGGAAAATAATAACCTATTTTTTGGTTGCAATGTATTGAAAACTAACAAGCTTTGAACACACAAAGTATATTGTCAACCTATGGCCTATCCCGTAATGATTGGTTGGTTCTTCAGAGTGTCACAGCATACATTAAGGATCTGTGTAGAATAATACATAACTTATCCTTCAAAACCATACCAAAAATTATAAACTGGAGTTTTGGAATTCTACATAATAATATCAATGTTAAGAATGAATTATAATATCTATATAACACTTTAATTGTCTATAAGACAGCTCCTAAAGATTCTTACTGGCAATATCTAACTAAAGGGTTTCAAATATCATTATCAATGGAAGATAAAACAAACATTTTATTTTCAGTTAAACTAACTTCTTACTCTCAATTCTGGAGGATTTTTCATTGGAAATTTCTACACAGATCCTTTCTGATACCTGAGAAACTCTCAAACATGAACCCTTCAAACAGCAAGTTATGTTGGAGATATCATCTGTCCTCTAATGCTGACTGGTCTCATATTTTTTATGACTGTACTAATATTAAACCATATTGGAATGAGATTAACAAATTTCTTCAAGCTATCTATACTGATATATTTGTTTTGACAAACTCTTTAATTTTATTGAATGCTGTTAATAGTAATAATATGAAGAAAGATGACCTGTATTTGTTGTGGACAATGTTAGCAATAGCCAGAAAATGTATAAATAGAAGATGGAACTCTAATGTGGCACCCACAATGGAGGAATTCCTATAATCACTGAAGAAATGCATACTAATGGAGAAAAGAACTAAAGAGTTAAGAACTTTTTCTAAGCCATTGGTTAACAGTCCGTGGAGGAAAGTTTTGAATGTGATTGATACCCTAAAGCTGGAACCAAACTCTTCCTATCATTGGTTTATATATTAACTTATTATTTTTATCTGGATCCTTTTTGTCAGGCTGAATGTAAATACTGTAAATAGTTATTGAATGTTATGATTGTATTAAATTATTGTGTTATTTCATCAAAATAAAAATCGTTTGAGTAAAAAAAAAAAAAAAACCTCAATCTATTCCATAAGAACTTCAGAAACATTGTAAACAAAATTCCAGAACTGCTCTCATGGATAACATATTATTCCTATGACATATTAGCAATAACAGAATCTTGGCTAAATCCTAATTTCAATAACAAAGAAATACTTTCCCCTGGCTTTAACATCCTTAGAGTTGAGGGATTAAACAAAAAAGCAGGAGGAGTAGCAATGATGTACCACAATAGCATAAACCTGTCACCTTTCCCATCTACCATGCCCTCCTTTCACAATGCTAAATTCCTTCTAAGTAACCCAAAAACTAAATACACACAAAATAATATATATGACAGCCCTTTGTATCCCACCTGGAAACAATATCAGCACATTGGAGGTCATTTTACCCTGGCTATAACACAGTGTATACAAAGGGACAATTATATAAGGTGATATCAACATCAATTTGTCAAATCTCACCTCTGAGATAACTATTTCTAGTATAAACGTATGCAATATATCCCATCTTATCTCTGATCCTACCAGAATCAACCTGAAAAATGGTAAGACTACCACTCTGACTTGGTTATTAACAAGTCACACAGACAATATAAGCTCCCACTTCTCCTCTGAAATAACCGTTTTTAGTATAAACCTAAACAATATCTCCCATCTTATTTCTGATCTAACCAGAAACAAAAATAAAAATGGTAAATTACCACAATGAACTAGTTATTAACAAGCCACCCTAACAATATAAGCTCCACAGCACTTTAGCAAGGAGACATTGTGACCATCTGCCCATATATTCTACAAGAGAATGCCATATCGGCCCCAGCGGAGCACACATATATATCATACTCTCACAGTATGAACAATTGTGACCCACAACTGTTACACCTCACTACACTCTCACTAGTGAATGTCCTAAAAATCTTGCCACTAGATGATGCTGTTGTCTATTTTAATAAGATATTTACAAAAATGCTAAACCGCATGCCCCACCCCCACCCCCAGCTTAGAAGAGTACAAAACAACCCTGCTCCTTGGCTTACTCTAATTGGTTTACTCTAATCACCAGGAAATTAATGATGAATAGAGATAAAGTCTGAAAGGCATGGCTCAATAATTAAACAGAAAACAATTTTTAGCAATATCAATACATATGAAATAAAGCCAAATGCCAGATGAAACTTGACAAGAAATTTTATTACTACAATATACAAAATATATGCTATAAAAATTCTAGCCAATTCTGGGTCAATATATCTAAAA
This sequence comes from Protopterus annectens, assembly GCF_019279795.1. Classification (NCBI taxonomy): domain Eukaryota; kingdom Metazoa; phylum Chordata; order Ceratodontiformes; family Protopteridae; genus Protopterus; species Protopterus annectens. The sequence goes on from NC_056749.1 coordinate 172,763,534, forward strand.
TACTTCAGCCTGGCACAGATGGACAACTAACCCCAATCCACATTGCTCACCAGCAGAAACAGCTAATTTTGTTCAATACTTTATTTATAGCATCAACCAACTACTTCACAACCAAACTCAAAACAAATCAACCTCCTCTAATAACCACACTGCAACCCACGTCATCTCACCTTCCAAGTCCATTAATACTCACTTTTTCTCTTTCTATCAGTATCCACCACAACAATCAAGAAGTACCTCAAACAAATTAAACTGAGTACACTAGCTCCAGACAAATTTCCTGCTGATTTCCAAAGAATAACATTCAGCTCAATTTCCAGTCTAGTGTCTATTCTCATAAATAGGTCTTTAAGGAATCACATCATCCAGCCATATGGGAAAAATCTCATATCATCCCACTTCAGAACGGAGTTGACTTGAATGATGTATCCAAATTTACATCCTTTGCCATTCTCTCCCCTCTTTCAAAAATCCTTGAAAAATGCATTCATAATCAATTAATTGCTCAATTAAAAACAATCAAACTCCTTACCACCACCAAAATGGTTTCAAACCAGGGTATACCACAGCCACAGCTCTGTTATACTTCACCAACACTATTAATCTAGCTAGAGACAAAGGCCGACTGTTTTTTGCTGTGTTTCTGGATCTGTCCAAGACCTTTGATATTGTATCCCAAAGCCTATTTCTAAAACAGCTTTTTTCACTTGACCTGTCATCCATCTCCACTGACTGGTTCACCAGTTACCTTTCCAATAGACCACAGGCTATTAAATGGCTTAATTCCTACTCTTTATTCCTACCAATCAAAACAGGCATTCCCCAAGGTTCCATATTAGTGCCATTCCTGTTCAACATATTTACCTACAACCTACACTCTACCAAATGTCAAGCATTCCTCATACAATATGCGAATGACTCTTTAATCTGCACGGCTAGTAACTAAATTACATTACAACACATCCATCAAGAGTCATTTTCAACAGCTGAAACCTGTCTCAATAACTCCCATCTTCTACCCAATCCACAAAAACACAAAAGAGCCTCTGATAACACCACAATGGAGGTCATCCCTCATACCAAACCTCTTGGCATGACAATTGATAACCTGAAATTTGATTTTGAAGTGCAACAGGATATTTAAAAAATCACCAAAAATTAGGGACTCTCTACAGAACAAAAAAAAAATACTGCTTCATCCAAAGAATGCCTGGCCTTTATATTTCTGCTTACTCTTACCACTTTACCATATTGCTTCCCAGCACTGCTTAACCTTCAAGCTTCCATCCAAAATAAACTAAACCAGTGCTACACTAAAACAGCACAATTTGTCACTAACTTACCAAACACAACCCATTAATACTTAGCAATAAAACTTTTTCAGTTTGAATTACCAAAGCAACTCACTCACAGCCAACTAGTCCATAAAGTAATATATAAACCAAAACACAGCAAAGCCCTACTAGACTTATTGCATTCATACCTCCCAAGTTTGGCCACTTTAATATTAATACAAAATGCTCCTCACTACCTACAAACCACAGATGTCAGTAGGACCCTCTCTCTATTCTAGCTATGTAGGCCACTTCTAGAGTTATACCCACTTAACCCTTAAACATACTAGCAAACTTTCTAATTTCAAGATCCATCTAAAAAAAAGCTTTGTGACACCTGTAGCTGCACCTGCACCTCCCTCATATCAAATACATGACTACTTTGGCTTTCCACTTTCATCTCTTAGCAGGGTAGTTCAAGCCTAACCCAAAGTGACCACTCCAGTGGCATAAAGGGATAAAGCTCTGACTGTGACCCAGGTGACCAGGGTTTGATTAGTGGCTCAGGCATTTGACAGAGATGGTATGGAGGATGGGACATTATTATTCAGGAGGGAGGGTACATGCTGACCTATCTCCACTTGAGTGCTAGTGGAGACTGGTGCTAAGGAAAGTTGGATGTCAGGCTGGAGGAGCAGGACAGATGGTCCATGCATGCCTCTTACTGCCTAGGGAGGGTAGACTACTGCATAATTTCCTATGCCCAGCCAGTAATAGCTCATGTTAAGCATGCAGGGGAGGGGACATAGGCCAGCAAAAAAAAAAAAAAATCCCCCAAGATCCTGTGAATGATGGTAACACTCCCAATGCTTAGCTGAAGGAACATTAAGCACTCAGGTGGAAGGTGGATAGGCTTAAAGGGTGGGGAGAATAACTTGAAGGAAAACCAGGTGTTTTGGATGAAAAAAAATGGCCTAGCATCAAAAGTAGGTCTCACTTTACCACATTACTAATGGAGTCTCTCCTACCTTCTCATTCTGGTAACCGACACTACTACTTATTTCCTATCTAATATCCTTACATAACATTCTCATCTCTCTAATACAAATCAGCTCCCTTTCCATGTCCTTAATTTTCCTGTTATCCATTAGGCCTCCTCATTTCATTCTAGTGATGTATTATGGCATCAGAATATTTTATTTCTCACCTCCATATATTAATAGAAATATAGTCAATATTTTGAATAACTATAAATTACATTACTTGACATAGTACATATATTCTTGATCACTATCTCTCCTAGTAAAATTCTGTAAATGTATAGCATTCTGTTGGGGCTCTTATCCCCTTGTGTATGAGGTGCAACCCAATCTGTTGTGAAGAATTGCATCTGTTGTGCATCTTATTTCCCACTGTATATAGTTACTTATCAGCTGTTGCGAAATGTTTTTTTCTGTGTGTATTTGCGTAGCCTTTCTCCCCAACTCATAAATTAATTAATCCGTTATGGGACTTTTCTCCATTGTATACAAATACTCATTGATGTATTGTAAAATAATATTTCTGTCACATGGCTTTTTCCCCCCATATATATAATTACTTAATAATTGTTTAAATATTTTTTTAATCTTTTGAGGAGATTTTCTTTCCAGGCCTCCACTAAAAATAGGCCACTGGCTCAGCCAGACTTTCAAGGTCACCAAAGGGCAAATAAAGTAAAATAGAAGAAAGTAAATGACAAATGGAAGCAAATGGGTCTCATATAGAGGGAACAAAAATGCAAGAGCAGTATAAATGTCAATATGTGAATACTCACTACAGAAGGGGAAAAGATCGACGTTGAAGGGTAAGGTGAGTAAGAGTTATCATGGTTTGGAAGAAATGTTATGGGACAGATATGTGGAGATTTTAAAGGAAAAGTTGGAAGAAAAAAAGGATGCTACCTTGAATCAAAAAAAGTAGGAAAAAGCCTTGAGCTGATATAGCAGATTGAGGCATATCTCCATAGTTTGGGATCAGTAGGTTAAGGTGCTGTAGAGAGTTAAGGTCCAAGAAGCAAGGCTGGCAGAAATCTTCAATTTCTGCAACTTTCTTCATGGTTTGGTAGTATTTCCACCCCTCTAGAAGAAACCAAATGTGAAATGCACCAAGTAATGTCTCTTCCACTGGTAGTAGGCCTAAGTAGTCTCATAAAGACATAACCCACAAAGTTTTTTTTTTTTTTTTTTTTTACTAAAAGTGTAAATAATGATTTAGGTAGAAGAAAAGGAAATGAAAATTGCAGCTGATGGACATGTGTCAGAGTAAGCGTAATATGAATTATGTTTTCAGCATGCTGATGGGTTTGAGACCTCTGGGTATATGAGAGATGAATCAAACAAAATATGAAACACAGAATTACAAAAAGCATAGAAAATGTGCATATTTAAGACAGAATAAAAACAATCATGACACTTTAAGCATGCAACACCCAAAATTCACATCAAAGCTGCATTGGTCAAAAACACAGATGCTAAGTCATTCTTGCTCAAAATGGAAATATATATAAAAGAGTGATCAAAGTGTGGAAAGCAGTAGACGATGTTTATTGATTTCAATCAACTGAAATTGAGGTTAGTGTGAATGTTGGTCAGATAATTAGAGGATACTGGGGCATATAACTCCTTGTTAAGTCAGAGTTGTCTGTCTCTTTATAACTGCTTGATTTTTCTATGATGAAGCTACATTTCTGCATTTTGAGCAACTCGAATTTCAAAAACATCCTTGGCCTATATAACTATTTTAGCTCCATAGCTATGCAATTATTTGAAATGGATTTATGGTACAAGTATTTATCAAGTAAGTGTTTTAGTTTGTTGATGGCACAAAAGCAATTTCTGAGGGCTCAGACAGCTTTATCATCTGCGACCAATTTAAACTATTATATATCAAGTTTAAATGAATAATCATTTGTTTACTTTTTTGGATGAAGGTAATTAGGTGTCAATGAAATTTAGTGAATAACATGTAGAAGGAAAAGTTAATGGGAGAGGGGTCAGTTTGGAAAGTGGTAAAATTTTAACTAAAGAGATATTATTAATAGTGTTTTGAATACAACATGAAGTGCGCAACTTGGGAGTTCAGTTTAGATCTTGTGGAACTGTAGTATTTGTATCAAATTATTAGCAGGAAGTATTTTATGACATAGCAGAAGGGTCCAAGCAGGATAATGCTACTCTGTCCTAAGACATCCAGATTCAGAAGACTATAAAAGATGTTCCATAATTTGAATAAGTACATTTGGGGGAAGATGTTGGGGATATGTAGGCTATATGAAGACAGGGAGCATGTTATCTTTAGTTATTTTTTATTTTCTATTTGATTACCAGGGCTGTACACTGATTACAAATGATCATTTGCAGGTACTGCTCAGGTGAAATAATTCATAAAGAAGAAAATGAAGAAGAAGAAAAAAGAGAGAATGTTGATGCAGTAAACTGCACATATCAAAGGCAGAAAAGAAAGCAACAATATATAGCAAATACTGTACAGTAGCAATTTATAGATGTAGCAGCAATTATTAGGAAAAAGTTAATTTTACAATGCATTTGATTATATTTCAGGTTTTCAAACTAGGTCTGGCAGTTACCACACTGGATTAATCTATGAGCTGTTAACAAACTGCTTCATGAAATGCAGGGCTTAATTCTATCATTTGCTTTCTGTGCGACTCAGAGCAAGTTAATTAACCAGACAGGGTTCTGGGGCTCAGTCGGGAAATTGCCCATATGGATCAATGCTCTGCCCATGCAAACAAAGTAAAAGAATAAAAGAGGAATTAAAGAATAATCTAGTATGGGTCATGACCACCAAGGAAGGGGTAGCCGGTGTTGATCAGAGACCCCCTTTGTTCATAAATTTGTTCTGTGAACTACCCAGAAAGAACAAATGGGGATAATTGGGAATAACATGGCTAGGCTTGTAAATGTTCTAGGCCTGCTAGCCCAGTAACCTCCTATGAACCTATGGAAGGTAGATTGTTCAATACTAGGGCCTTTCTAAGTGGAATTTATAGAAGACTATTGCCTCTGTCCCTTAGAGGCTACAGTGGCTAAAGCAAATATTTGACTTCATTGAAGCTGTTGGTTGTTTTGTCACCAAGATAAGTACACCCAGGTACCTCCATCTCAGTGTCTCTTTAAAGTGGTCTAGACACGCATATCACATAGTAAAAATCGTAGTCAGTATTATGTTTGGTTACCAATTTGTTTTGTTTTGTTGTAAGACAAGGAGTAAACTTTAGTGAATGATTCAGGTGGCAGCCCATAAAGGTCCTCATTCCATCCCACCTAACCCTTTCTGTAGGAAGCTTGTGGACTCACACTGGCTATCTGGTCAGGGAGAGGTGTGTATTTCTGCACAAGTCCACCTTCTCAACTCAGGGGCATTCACACCTCTTCAAACAGGATGAGCCAGTGTATTAGCTAATCAAGGCCATCTTCCTTTGACCTTCTTCTCTAGTGCCCATACTACTATTAGAGCACAGGTTATCTAGATCATCGTCAGATCTTCAAACCCACTCACTCAACCAAGTTGTGCTTCAACTGTATATTATCCACGAATGCATGTATTCCCTGTCTATTTTAACAGTTAACTGAACTTTTGTTTCTTAGAATAAAAATTTGCACCTGAATAAAAGTAAGCGGTATATATTTAAAAACTATTCTCCAGGCAAGGGATTGTCATGGTTATGGTTGGCAAATTAACAGTAATAAAAGCAGTAAAGCAAAGAGAAGAGATAAGAGTCTGTACAGTAGGCAGGATGAAGTTTACCATAAATACCATGGACAAGAAAAAAAAAAAAGAACCCAGAAAGCAAAGTACTTCTGTTACACCTACTACAGAAAGAATAAAAATCAAGCAACCCTGTAAGTGGGGAATAAAGAACACTGATCGGCATCTATACTGAACGACTTAAAGCTGACGTAGGAGAACGTGAAAAGTTACCATGACTCTTGCTTTTCAGAAGGACTTTTGCTGAGTCTGCTTTCACATCTGGAAGTAGAGAATGCAATTAAATGAATGTATATTTTTGTATGAATAGGCTTTATCAGGCTAGTGGGGTCCACTGGCCCAGCCAGTGAGGGTAACAGCATACTATACATTGACTTTTATTTGTACACAAATAGGTACCACACTACTAGGCTGGTTATGCATTTGTACAAAGGATTATGTTATCTCTGACAGAAAATGTATTTAAAGGAATTATATTTATCTGGAAAGAACCTCTAATACTAACTGCAATTAATTTTGATAGCTTATGTAACTCCGCTTACCCGAGCTCCTCCAGCAATTTTATTTCCATTCACAACTAGATTTTAATATGCGTACGGAAAGCTATTTTTTTCAAAGTCTGTAACATTAACTTATTTGAGTCTTAAGTGCTTTCTGACAGACATCTTTAACAACAACATATCAAAGTATTTATTTTGCATTTAAACATATTACTTTTCAGCAACGTGGAAAAGGACACTCATGAATGGAATCGATTTATTTATTTCTACATCTGTTTGAGGCTGATATATTAGAAAACAATATTTGGAAAGTTCTCATATCATCTAAGAAAATTATGAAACACCATTCTGAACTTAGCTTACTTCTTTCCTTCAAGTATGTTCTACAGCAGATCTCCTAAAAATACTTTAGTCCAAGCTCCTAAAAATAGTTTATTCATTTATGATGGCATAACTAATTACATAATTGCAACTCAGAAAACATACATTATTTTTTCATGAAAAATAATAGAACTGTTAACATAATTATCCTTTTTAACAGTCTCTGCAGGTTTATTTGTTTTTATTTCACCATGAAATTTGCTCCTCCATGTGTATAATGTTTAGAACTCTGATTAACAAAGAGCTGGCATATAATTGTACACTAAGCATTATGTCACATTCGTTCACCTTCATTTTAAACATGCAAACTCAGCTGCTCTAAAATGTCCAGTTCTTGAATCAAAGCTATTAATTCTAGGGTATTAAAAGAATAATTGCATCTTTACATGCCAATAAATCAATAGTGTATTCTGTCTTTCAACGTCTTTAAAACCACATCCATCTTTATCGCTTTATAATGGTTAATATAAAGTAGAAGATGCAGCATTGTGCAGTCTGGAGAAATATATACTATAGAAAAGTACTGTGTAGAACACACAGTGCAATCATTCAAAAATATATTTATGCTAACTCACTGCAATTTGAATTTGAAAGCCTTTAATATTATTTAAGATATAACTCATTCTTCCAGTACATGAACAACATAACTATTTCCTTGATCTTTAATAAACCTTCTCTGACTTTGTAATTTCATTAACTGAGTTTGACTGTAAATGTTTGTTTTACAACTATCTAGTTATATGTTATACGCTATGATATTATTTTTTTCTATCAGTTTTCTGAACATTACTGAAACGATAAAAACTGCAATGGCAACAACTGCTGTACTACAACTGCCTTTGAAGTATTTAACATTCTGCAAAAAAGATTGTGCTTATTTAATAGTGCTGAGTTCACTATTTTACATGTAGCACAGTTTAAGGTGCAGTGCTTAAATAGGTGACAACTGATTTGCTGTAAATAAATATTCAGCAGTGTAGATTTTTTTTTCTTTTAAAGAATGGGTAATACTGTAGTCTATGAAGAGTGTCAAAATGAAAATGACTTGGCATACATTATTTGGAAGTGCTGCAAAAGTTCAGAAAATGTGAATTCGCATAGCATGATTCTTCAAAGGTAGGATAGAGATACAGCGGTTAGTGTTTAGAGATACAGCGGTTAGTGTTTAGAGATACAGCAGTTAGTGTTGCTGTCCCACAATGTTTGCTTCTGCAGTTCATCAAAGTGTCACATTTGTAGTGTCTTCACCTCCTTCCTGTATTCACATGGCTTTCTACTGGGTACTTCAGTCTACTCTCATATCACTTTGCAATAAATTCCAGACAGTACTTACCCAATTAGGAAACATGGTATGCTTGTTTAATAAGGTTATTGTAATCTAACAGGTATCACTGAATGTCTGGCATGGTTCATATTACGTTATCGAAAAATACTGTAATCGAACCATCAAAACATTGAAATGGCAGCATTTTGAAGCTTGTATTGGGGGGGTGCAGCCCCCCACACCCCCTGCTGAATATATATTCCAACTCCGAGATCGCACTACAGTGAGGAAAGGGTAAATATTCCAATCCTCACTGTACTGCGATCCCACAATGCAATCTTCAAAATGCAGCCATTTTGAAGTTTTGATGGTTCGAACGTAATAGGAACACTATCTGGCATGATATTTGTTTTTCCATTCTATTTCCTTTTATATAATGTCCATGTGTTAAGACTAAGAGAGCACCCAGACCAACTGTGAACATACAACACTTAAATAAATCATCCCAAGTTCTGTGATTTTGGAGTTACTAAAGGCTGGATGGGGGTTATACCATATATAATCAAATAGGGTCATAGGTGTGTACTAAAATAAAAACCGTTAGGGGCTTTTTATGTGAAAAGCATGTATCCCAAATCTCTTGGTAGAGTAAGCTGGGTCTTGGGAAATAAGTCATTTAGAGGTTACCTTTGTCCCTTAGAGACACAGGTTCCAAACAAGGGATGAATTTTCAGTTCCCTATCCAACTTGTCCAAGTTGCATTTAAATTGGGATAGGGAGGAACTCTGCTTCACATGGATGGGAAGCCTGTTCCAGAGAAGTGATAGTCTCTGGGTACATACATGTATCTCCAGCAAGTCCTGTTTATATCACAGACAAGGTTCAAGTCTTTAAACTGGTAATTCTGATGGTATTTTTTTACAGATTTGAATGAGGTCCGAAGATGCCTTGTATTCCAGCTGTAGATCTCTTCTCAACTGTCTGCAGGAGATGGAATACAGGAATAAGGCTTTGAGGTACACTGCATAGGATATGCTATATACAGCCTGCATTCTTTTAGTAAGGAACCTCTGTGGACTTCCTAATTGTTGCCTGTGCCTGGTACAAACCAAAGGGTGCATTGTTCTCAATGATATGTAACTATATGGTAAAAGATGTGATACATGCATCATTAAGAGGAATTACCAGCAGTGGGTTGCGATTACATTATAACTTCCTTATCTCAACAGCTCAGAATAGGTTCTTCTAGAATGCATATTACATCTGTTATATTTTCTCTCATTTATTTTGAATATGCATCCACTTAGCTGAGCAAATATATGGTAATGAGAAGCAATTTCTCTATTTTCATGCTGCCATACCTCAGATTTCATACTGCTTTGGCGAGATTAACTGAACTTCATCATAAAGGCAGCCTTGTTTAAGAGTACATGCATCATTAAATAAGTAAACAATGTCTGTACAAAGACTTCTTATAAGCAGCTCTATGGGTTTTGGAACTTGAAAAGCCTTTTTCTGAAAAATAACACAGTGCTCCTCTTTTAAACTCTCTGCCAAGAGTCTTAATTGTCTGCGATCTCACTTTTAATCCTTACAGGTTGAGAGACCTTCATGCTGCACCAAGCCTGAAAATTCTGAAGCTGATTTTGACAGTTTTCATAATCTTCATAGTGTTGACAATACAGTCTCCCATATATAGACACACACATGCATATATATATATATATATATATATATATATATATATATATATATTTATATAAAATATATATGTGTATATATATATATATATATATATATATATATATTTTTTTTTTTTTTTTTTGCATTTTCTCGTTATCGTGTAGTAAACGCTTAGCAATCAGATGACTTTAATTTTTATTCTCATTTCTTCTGAGCTACCAGACTTTCAGTTACATTTCTTCACATTTGTCTTCAAGTACCTTTACTACAACCAGCAACTATTTTTGATCTGCAGGAACAACTGTCAGAAAATTGGAAACTCTGGGCACTACAATTTGAGATACAGCCCTCACCTGCAAAGAAGAATTGCAAAAAAGCCATACAAGCTTCAGTGTACACTGTTTCTTCATATCACAGGAGAGGAAATGATTAATGCATTTAACACTTAGTTTTAAGGACACACAGAAAGATATGTTATCGGTTCTTAAAGAAAAGTTTCAACCTTATTTTCACACAAAGATGAATCTATATAAATAAGGCTTTTTTTCGTTCAAAATCACGCAGCTCAAGAGTCAGTAGACATTTATATGACTGACTGAAATGATAAGTACAAGACACAGAAGGATAGAAATTTGAAGCAACTTCTTGTTTTGTTATTGGTACCAGTGATTTATAATGAAAATGTTTTTTTTTTTTTTTCTCAAAAGTTTTAAAGAGTTCCTGAATGTCACTGTTACCTCTAGTTTCATACAAAAGGAAGTATGGAAAGAAAACAGATTTTTTGGAACAAAAAAAAATCAAGAATATTATAATTATTAACCACAATGTAAGTATTGACTTGTAACTCACCATTCCTGTTAGCAATGGGAGACAAGTAACATCCTGTGTATCATTACCACTGTCCTCATAAAAAAATATCAGTTAAATATGGAGACAGTGTCTGCAACTTTTCAAATGACCTTGTGCATCATAATTAGCTAGTCAATATTTGGCCGTGATCTGGTCATTCACATTAAGACCATTTATGAATGTAGACATAAAATATGGAGGCTCAGTGGGAGTGGTAAGCACTAGGTGGCCTATCTACCACGAGAGGAGTGGTTTCTAGCCCAGAAATTGCAGTTTATTGGCTGTTTGGGCAGTTTTATTCCATATCTTTCAACTTTCTGGATTAAAAGCCCACATTTGCACTAGTCTAGTCCAGGGGATCTATTTTAGAAGCACAAAACTGCTTTTGAGCGAACACGTAAAGAGAGACACAAATTCATCGAACCGCATTTAAGTGATTCGATGAATATGTCACAGGGCAACTACACGGAGTTGCCCTTTCCTTCACTATAGTTTAATCTCAGAGTTGGTATATTTAGTTAGTGGGGGCGTGGGGGGGGTGCAAAGCCCCCCACCTGATAATGGTTTTTAATTTTTATTTTTTCCAAATGGCCACGTGAATTTTTTCACTAGGAAAAAAATTGATTATGTGGCCGTTTGCTGTTTACAGGTTTCACGTATTATGTGACAACTTTTATGTAGTCGCACATATGCGCTTTCATTGTTCTTATATAGACCCTAGTCCTGGTACAGATTTGCTGTATCCAGGACTGTTTGCATGCTTCTGAGCCCCCCAAGCCTTTCTGTGTTGGAGGGAAGCCTTCTAGCTTATCAGTGGGAGTGGTAAGCACTAAGTGGCCTATCTATCACAAGAAGAGTGTTTTTTGGCACAGAAATTGTAGTTTATTGGCCGTTTGGGCAGTTTTTCCCATCTCGTTCAACTTTCTGGATTAAAAGCCTGCATTTGCACTTGTTTCCTGCCTTTCCTGTAACTAGTCTAGTACAGATACAGATTTGTCGTATCCAGGACTGTGTGTAAGCTTCTGAGTGGTAACAAAGTCTGCTCTTCAATTTTTTCCCTTAGATCTGCTAGTTCTCTCCTCTCCTGCACTTTTACTAGCTTATTAGTCTAGCACTTTACCAGACTTCTTGTAGCAATTATTGTAGCACACAAAGTACTACCAGCACAAAATGTTCTACAAGGAAACACCTCCAGTACTTATTATTAATGCCCACCCCTCCAGGCATGTCTAAAGGTCAGTTCCCTGTGCTTTCTCCTATTAACCTGGTGAACTTGGGCATCCTGAGGCAATGTAGGAACTGCCTCATGTAGACTGACAACCCTCTCCTCTTACCTCAAAACACTCAGACTTGTGAGAGATGCACTTAGATATCCAAATTGGAAGCCACACACTCTCCAGCCAAGACCGGAATATCTGGTCAAGAGGAGAAGGTCAGCACTTGCAGCACACCACATGGAACACATAGCCCTCCAGAACACACACCAGGACTGCCTTCACATAAAAACACAAACCACACACCCACCTTCGCAGAGGCTCTCAATAAAAATATACCCAAACAGCAGAGACCTCCAAGGCAGAAATGCACCGACCACCACAACACAACACTAATCACGGGACACATAACTCTCCTAAACAGTGTGCCACTCAACCAAAGCCCCTAAGGCAAAACAGCATGCCCAACACACTAGTCATAGGTGACTCGATAGTGAGGCACACTGATGTCCCACTCACTATTTTGAATAAGGAGAAAGTGACAGTCAACTGCCTGTCAGGTCTAGAATCCACCACATGACGCACGTACTTAGGTCCCTCAAAAACAGGTACAAATATGACTCTGTCATTGTACACGTGGGTGTGAATGACCTGAGATGTACCTCCCTGGATTACATGAAAAGAGACTTGGAGGAGCTCTCGGATTATGTATCCCAGACTGGTATGACCCTAGCCCTGAGCAGCATCCTACCATCACCCAGAATGATACCACAGTACAAGAAGAAAATGATTGATTTCAACAACTGGTGAGGTTTCTGGTGTCATTCTAAGGGGCTCCAGTATCTGTCTGCCTGGGCTGACATGACTGACCGACCTTGATGCTTTGCCAGAGATGGCCTGCATCTGTCACCCCTGGGCTTCCGGATACTGGCCAAGGGTCTTGCTAGCCCTATAGTGCCTTTTTTAGGTGGTGTTCCAAAGACCAAGTTACCACTGTAACAGCTACAAACAAATGCAATCTGAGGGTCATGCTGCTCAATGCTAGAAGTCAAAATCTCAAATTGCACTCACTCGAAGCACTCCATCAAATGGAGAACATTGACATTTGTGCTGTAACAGAGACCTGGTTTAAAGCAGCAGAAAGCACCTCTGCACTGCCAGCCTATAACATTCCACACCTTTCGGCCCCAAAACTTGGACCGAAGCTCCAGAGGCGGTGGTGTTTCCATATTCATAAAGGATGTGCACACCTCCAAACTGGTAGCCCAACATAATGCATCAGAAATACTTCAGGTGCAGCTAACATTGTATAAGACAGTGATTCAGGTCATAGCCTGCTATAGGTCCTCAACCATATTCCAAAACTCACACTCCACATTCCTAAGCACCCTGGAGAATATTAGGGTCCAACCTAACACTCTCATACTGGGCAACTTCAACTACCCTTCCATTAACTGGGAAAACTACCCATGTACCAATACACTTGCACAACATTTCCTGGAATTCATGGGCAACTGTTGCTCTACACCAATAGTCATCTCATCCCTGGTTACATCCGACCACAAACTAATCACCTTGGAAATACACCCCCCCCCCCTACAAAGGTAACCACCATGAAAAACTTCTCCAAAGCTAACTTTGGGCTCCTAAAAACAGAGGCAGCTAACTTCACGGCACCCATGCAAATGGAGAATAGTTGCATGATCATCAAATCATACACCAATGCACTGTACAAACACATACACAAAGGCATGGATCTCACCATATCCAATAGAATCAAGACACTCTCCTCCCAAAAAAGGAACCCAATCTGGTGGTCCCCTGCCATAAACAAACTCTACAACAGAAGGAAGAAACTGATGTAGAATAAGGTGAAGTCCCAGGAATGGAAAAACTCTCTTAACAGCCTCAACAAAAACTTGAGATCCCTCATCAAATCCTCTAAAGCTAGCTATGAAAACAGGATTGCAACAGATAGTTAGTAAAGACAACCCCAAGGCCTTCTATAGTTATGTAAAGAATCCCCACGGCAATACCCAGATTTGCTCTGAGCGGCTACACAATGGTACCTCCTATACCAAGCCAACAGATGTTGCCAATATACTGGCTGACAGATTCAGTGCCAACTTTACCCATCCTCCCCAAAGGACCAATCACAATGCCTTTAGATTGCCAGGCACCCAGTATTACTGCTGCACATGTTAAAACAGCACTGTCCAAAGCCAAGAATACAGCTTCTATAGGACCTGACAATATCCCTGGCTGTGTTCTACATGAGCTACAGAGTAAACTGGCACCTCACTTTTGTGCCCTGCAGCCTCACCTCAGGCTTTGTCCCTACCAAATGGTGCACTGCTACAGTCATCCCTCTCTACAGAGAAGGAGCGATTTCAAACCTTGGGAATTATCGCATGCAGGTCATGGACCTTATTATTTATGCTACTATTTAAGTGGCAGATGAGGAATGAATTAGAAGGTATTATGTTAGGGGAATTAGTAGTTTGGGCACTAAAGTCAGCAGATGAGGATAGGCCGGGGTTAGGATGGATGTCTCCATCCATTATAAGGTTGTATTGTAAGCTAACTATGAGTTTTAGGATTTTGATTATCAGATTTTCATAGTGTTTGTTTTTGGGGTTGATATATCTGGATCTAATAGGTTGGTAGTTTTTAGGGGTTAAGGATTTAGTTGTGAGGGGAATTGTGATGTTTTCCATGTTTGATATTATTGGGGTGGTAGTTTGGGTCTTTGGGTAGTAAAATCGTAGGTAATGTTGATTTTCATAGATGGTGAGGATATATGAAATGAGCAGTAAAAGTAGGAGAGAGAGTAATAGCTTTGGTTTTAGTGATAATGTTGCGAATAGCTGAGGCATTATGGTGGTAAAGTATTTAAGCAGTAATATATTAATAAGATTAGGACGTTTGCAGCAGGTAGGGGGAGTGCTATTAATTGAGTGGTTGCAGTTGATTGGTCATAAAAGAGGGGAGTGGTTATATAACTATAAGTTTAGCACTAATGGGGGTGGGTGGAATTTGGGGGCAGGGTGGGGCGAAGAGCGAGCCCGAGTGTAGCGAGGGTAAGCATAGCAGGGCTTAACCAAACCACGAGTTACCTGAAGGCTGTACATGCAATGTAAGTACTTTAATGTATAAAAATTACATGTTCCTTTAGCATTAAACAGCTGAGTTAGAGTACAGTAGCAATGAGACACAGGCTGTAAAGGAAAGAGAAAAGAGAGGTTGAGTGAACAGAAATGATCCTTGGAAACCTTGAGGCAGCTTGCCACACCACAGTAGAAATGATCAGTTAAAGTGTGCCTCAACACAGTGGAGTAGTTAAGAGTAGGCAATTCGTAGAGGTAAGAAACTTATGCATGTAATAGCAACCTAACACATGCTGCTTTATTAGGTCTGTATAGTTTTGCAGCTCTTGATATTAGCAGTTGCTAAAAAGAGAGAAGAATGGAGGGAGAAAGTTCAGGGGAAAGAGTAGGGGAGTCCAACACTATTTGACTGAATGAGTGAGTGTGCCACTAGACAAATAAGCACTAAAGTGTTTCACTATAGAAATTTGTCTATTACAGCAGGAAGATTAATGAAACTATGAGATATTTATTTAACAATTATATAATTCTTGATACAAAGGAAAAAGCAAAAGTATTTTGTAATACTTTTCTTGAGTGCTGCAGCTGGAATTCAACTGTCAGTATGTCCACTTTATATCTAAACACTAACAGCTGCCCAATAAAAATGAAGCCATAATTGGCACTGTACTTAATTGTATTAGTTAAACTGTGGTGGTGGTGCTGCGGTAGTGTTGTCGCCTCATAGCAAGACGTTGTCCTGTTCGATTCTCAGCTAGAGCGTCTTCTGTGTGGAGGCATATATGAATGGGGCGTGCCTTCGTTGAAGGTTGTGCGTCAGGGCTGGTAACCCAGTAGGTAAAAATCCACTACCAATCATTAGCGGACCGGAGTTCCGCTGTGGCGAGCCCTAACCGGGAAAAGCCGAAAAACACAAACAAACAAACAACTTAATGGTATTAGTCAGGATGAAGCCATTGTTCTAGATGGGCTAAGTTGATATTTTTCTTAAAGAAAATTTGAAAATTGGTGTCTTGTTTGGCTTATCTAGTACAACACACCATGTTGTCAGAGTACATTCCTAAGATTTGAGTGGGAGGAACAGTCGAGTCAGTTTCAAAATATGTAAAGTCTATCAAAGAAGAAAACTGCAGACCCATTAAAATGACAAGTATAGTGTGGAAATACTTTGATAAACTACTTCTGAGTAAAATCTCAGTAATTTAACTAAAGGCTAGGTATAAAATAGAGTGGCTTCTTGGTGGGCAATCTTGTTTGACAAATCTGCTGAACTTTTTTCTTTATTCAGATATTTTGGATCGGGGTGTGCCAGTTGATGTTGTCTACCTGGATCTAGGAAAAGCATTTAAGAATGCCTCAAAGTTTAAAATTACTACCTATGAAGCAACTGCAAACAAATGTATACAGACTCGATGAGGTAAGAACTGGTCATACAATACAGGGTGCAGGGTCAGAATTACAGTACTCAGTCAGACTATACTGTACTAAACAGAAGGGTACCACAGTGTTTTATGTTGTGGCCCTTTATTTTTAATATATTTAAGTCTATACTTCCAGAAAAAAGGAATCTGGATTAGACTGTTCAATGTTGATAGAAAAAATAGCTTTATAGGTGGTTAATAGGCTATTGACCTGAAGGTCTTTACAAGCCTACCCATGTGTACCCAATATAAAACTAGAGAAACCCAATATAAAGGATCTTGCCTAAACTCAAGATCTTAGTCAATGACAACTGCCCAAATCTAGGAGGGTCATAGATGAAATCCCTGGCAGGAATTTATAGTTTGCCATCCAGTCATCCAGGCTGTGCTTAAACAGGGTCATAAAGGGCTTTGCTTGATGTGAACTTGTAGTCTATTCCAGAGGAGTAGCAACCTCTGAAAGACATATCTGTCTCTCCTGCAGGTCCTATTTATGTCGCAGGCCAGGTTAAGGTTCCTGGAGCAGGTGATCCTTTTCCCATTTGACTTGTGGAAGTGCAGCATTTCCATTCGGTTTGGATCCAGGATTGCTCTGTAGTCCAGGCACAAGTCTTGTCTACGTAGTCTGCACACTACCAAGAAGAGTGACAGAGAACTCATTCTGTCAATCTATGACATGTGCTGGAGACCCTGAATATTCTTGGTTAGAAATCTCTGAGGTCTCTCAAGTTACCTGGTAAAGTGCATACCAAAGGGAGCATTGTGCTCAATTATTGGCCTGATGAGGGTCGAGTACAGAGTTGTTATGACCTCTTTCACTCTTGAGGCAATGCCTTTGCTTATGAAGTGCGCAATGTAGAATGCCTTCCTTAGTGCAGTACACACATGGTGGTCAAATGTTAGGCTACAGTCAACTTGTGTTGCCAAGTCTCTCACTACTGAGTTGTTACATAGGGATTTATTATGTATATGATAATCTG
This sequence comes from Protopterus annectens, assembly GCF_019279795.1. Classification (NCBI taxonomy): domain Eukaryota; kingdom Metazoa; phylum Chordata; order Ceratodontiformes; family Protopteridae; genus Protopterus; species Protopterus annectens. The sequence continues at coordinate 172,780,980 of NC_056749.1, forward strand.
ATAGTCTGCAGGGATACTGTTTTTACTGAAGGAGATGATAATGCATTTAGTGCTGAGTTTGAGTCCATGGCTTTGGCACCAATCATTGGTTTATGTAAGTACTTCTTGAAGTATATTGACATCATTTGGGGATTTAGTGATTACACCTAATTTGCAGTCATCAGCAAACTTAATCAGCCACAGCCCCTTTGGTTTGGCCTGAACTTCTCCTGAGAAGTATATTCCAAACAACAGGGGGCCCAGCGCTGGTTGATGTAAAGTCCCCAACTTTAATTGAGTGTGATCTGTCAGTGAGCCAGTTAACAACCCACCTGACGACATAAGGGTTGATATTCAACTGGGAGGGTTTATTAATGATGCCTGAATGTGGGATTGTGTTGAAGGCCTTGGCTAAGTCAAGGTAGGCTGTATGTAGAGATTTACCTTTGTCTATGGCTCTGGTGACATTTTTGTAGAAGTCCACAAGGTTTAACAGGCATGACCTGCTTTTGACAAACCCAAACTGTGTCAGATCAAGGGTTGGAGATCACCTATATCCTTATTTATAAGGTCCATGATGATTCGCTCCATGGCTTTACAAACAAGGCTGGTTAAGCTTATGGGTCTTATGTTCCCAGGGTCTATTTCTGTACCCCCTTTATGAAGGGGGATGACAGCTGCTGTTTTGCATTCAGCAGGGCAAAACCAGTACTCTGGCTGTGGTTGAAGACGGTACCTAATGAAGTTGCTAACTCATGTTTTAGACCACTTAAAACTCGACCTGGGATGTCATCCACTCCCATAGAGGTTGTGTTTTTGGCCTTGGAGAAAGCATTAATGACTTGCTCTCTGGAGAGGCAAGATGGGGGAGATATAGAGGGAATGCTTCGTAGGATGCTTGGAAGGGACTGGGGGTGAAATTGTCACCAAACCTGTCAGCTAATAGTTTACCTATTTTCACAAGATCAGTGTGTGTAATGCCCTCCACAACTGCTTCAGCACAAGTCCTACATTTTAGGTTAAAGATATAGCTGAAGATTGCCTTATGTTATCCTTAGCTGTGGTTGTTAAAATTTTTTCAAAGTTGCCCTTAGTGGATTTTACAAGTTGTCTCACTTGTTTGCTCAAGCAGAGTAGGGTGTTCTTCCAGTGCTGGGACCTCTCTTTTTTATTCTTAAACAGCAACTTCTTCCTCTTGTTGTATAACTTTTAATGCTAAGTGTCTACCAAGGAGGCTTGTTTTTTTCTTGAGGATCTTGTTTTGATCCTTTCAGATACAGCTGTGTCAATACATTTGTATAAGTGCTTGTACAGGGCATCTGTGTATACATTAGTATAGTTGTCAATACCATCTGTGGAAACAGGAGTTGGAAATTATTTATACCATCCCTTAGGAGGGTGTAGTTAGCTTTGGTGAACTTTTTTTAGCCTTATATCACCTAAGAGGGGTTCAGGTGTTATAGCTACTTCAAATGTGACTGATTTGTCATCAGATTTAATCAGTGAGGGTCCTATACTTGTGGTTGTGCAATGGTCACCCATGTTAAATGAAAACCAGGTCGAGAATATTTGAGCCCCTTTTTGGGGTTGCATACTATTTGTTCTGGAGCATTAGTGTTAACGTCCAGGAACTTTTGTGCAAGCATGTTGGTACTCATATAAGTTTCCCAGTCAGTGGAGGGATAGTTAAAATCACCCATGACTAGAGTTTTGATTATAATCTGATTGACTCAAGTAGGTCCAAATAAACAGAGTGGATATCTTGGTTCAATGAAGGGGCCTATGCATAATGATGACTGGAAAGGAAGTCTTACCCACAGTTAGCTGAAGCTGGAGTAACTCCATGGAGTTTCCTGTCTAACCAGTCTGGAGGTGTGTTTATCTTTGATGAAGATTGATACTCCTCCTCCTTTGGTTCCCACACATTCATTTTGTGGTCTGAAAGTGTGGAAGACAATATAGCCTTGCAAGGGGTCCCTATCAGATGATCGAAACGCCGTTTCCATGAATACTAAATGATTGACATGTATTGCGTGAACTGCGTACATGCTGAACATCCAAAACAGCAAAATCCAAAATTTCGAAGTGTTTTGGTTGGCCCGTCTGTGGTATAGCTCCGTAAGGTAAGTGTGCGATAGTTATGGATCTTAGGGTAGGGTGCGGGTTAAGGTTGGTGTATAGATAGGTAATGTATGTAAGATTTAGTGTAGTGTTAGAAGTTGGGTTTTGTTAAATGTATTTATGTGTATTATTTATTTTGTTAGGGTATATCTCCGTAGGGGAAGTGTGCGGTAGTTACAGACCTTAGGGTTAGGGAGGGGTTAAGGATAGTGCATAGATAGTTGTGTATGTGGGGTTTAGCATAGGGTTAGAAGTTGGGCTTTGGTGCTTTACTTTAGGGTTAGGAGTAGGGTTTGGTTAGTGTATGTATGCGGTTTATTTATTTTGTTTGGGTAGGTAGTATGTAGTGGGTGGTGAGGTTGGCTGACTTATGACCGTTCGATGTTTTAATTTTCACGGTTTACTGCGTTCGGTCTATTTGCAGTTCAATTAATACGTGTTGCTCTTTTGGCATTCATTGAAATGGATTTTTGCGGAACTGATATAAACCCCCTTGCAAGGCCAGGGTACTCTCTCTGTGGCCCTGAGCCAAGTTTCTGTGAATGTACAGACATCAATATCCTCCAGGGAGAGGAGTGCTTCCAGAGAGTGCAGGTTCTGTTTTAAACTCCTAGCATTTAGCAGCATAACCATTAATTTATTTGTGAGTAGAAGTTTCACATTAGAAATGTTGTTCTTGAGACCATGCCTAAAACAAGCACTATGGGGTAGGCAAGTACCTTAGCCAGTAATTGAAAGCCTAGCGGTGACAAGTGGAGACCATCTCTGGTAAAGCAGCATGGTCTATCAACCATGTCATCCCAAGCTGACAGGATCAAAAATCTTTGAAAAGGAAAAAATGCAGTATTTCCTAGATCCTTTAGCATAATGGTCTGAACATAATTTGTTTCACTAATACTATCAAAACGAAAGTGTTTTACACTTTGGAATACAAAAGTGTACCTATCCATACACAATGGACTGGCAGTTATGGGCAAAGTTAAAGACTTGGATGTCACTGTTCATTTAAATTTGAACAAATATGGATTCACTCCCACCCCACATCCGAACTACTCAGAACCACTTTTGCTTTAAAACTGTACTTCATTCCTACCTTGTTCTAAATGGGAATGATCCTGCTCTAACCCTTCCTAACCTCTACCTAATTCACTCCAACTTCATTCATGCTTTCTTTCACAGATTAAACCTAACACTGCTATGCTGTTCTTACCCCCTTTTTACAATTCATCTTACAATACTTACCCCTATTATGTCTTATATAGTACAGGCGTTTGTATACCTTGAACTACAAAATGCTTTGTTATCACATGTACCCACAAAATGCTTTCTATTATTATTATTATTATTATTATTATTATTATTATTATTATTATTATTATTATTATTATTTCTATGTATTCCTTTTACTTCAATCATGTAATAGTTTTGTTTGCTTTTAATAGTTTTTAAAATATTGTAATATTGATTCTGGAGCTTTTCTCCTCGGGCCTCCATTGAAAAGGGGCTCATTTTATCCCAAATGACTCTCCCAGTTAATTAACTGCAAATAAATAAAAAATACATAAATAAAATATAAAAGTCATTGTTAGGAAATGTTAAGGGTTCTCTAAAAAGGTGATTAGGACCATCACTAAATATTCTGAACTTGTGTGCAACTAAAAGCAAACTTAATTAGAGTCAAATAGACAGAATAAATAAAAAATACTTACAAATTGCTAATAAGAGGGAACTTAGCTACGAGGAAAGATTAAGGTTAGTAAAATGTCATTAGTTGTAGGTTTCTTACATGTGATTTGATTTTAATGTACAAGTGCTTCGCCAATGATTTACGAACATCCTGAGGCACAGGTCACAGTAGTATGTTTGGTAGGTAAAGAAAAGGATCCTGACAAGGAGAAAAGGCTACTTCCCAAATCAATGCTACAAATAAAGAATGTATTATTAAAGCACAAAAACAGGGAAAACAAGAGTTTCTCTTCCAGAACATAAAAAAAAAAAAAAAATCTCAGAACTACATGACAGGACAACACTGAACTTCAGAAAAGGCTACTAGATAATTCTCCTGACTGAGGAACCAAAGGGGAAAACTGCCCTTTTTGTCCCTGAAAGCCAAGGTGCATCACATCAATGTCCATGGTGCTTCAGATATCTTTGAAATATTGATGGACAGGTTTTCTCTTAAACTTCATGCCTCCTATGCTGATGCATACAACATGTAGTCAGTTAACCATCAAATTCTCGGAAGACAGTTACTTCAACCTTGGAAGGTCGAATGTCAATCTTCCAAGGTTTCATGACATTGATTTTTAAATGTTAGAGTCCACAGCAGTGGATGCAGACTACCATTCGCTGTTGTGGATTCGTCATTTTGAATGGAGATCGCACTATAGTGGGTATCAGGAAATGTACCCTTTCCCTCACTGTAGTGCAATCTCAGGAGTTTGTATATATATATATATATATATATATATATATATATATATATGTGTGTGTGTGCAGGGGGGGGGGTTGCCCCCCTGTAAAACATTAGTAGGACATAACAGTAAGTCCAGGTAGGTTTGGAAAAGTCGAGATTGCTGACTGTTGACTTTCTTAAATTTTCACTTTCGATGTTGTGATCGTTTGGAATTTGAATTTTACGTTTTTTTAATTTGGGTATGTAATCACTTGTACAAGTGTGTTGCAAGATTTTGATGACAAACCCATGTAGTCATATACTCTGAATATAAGGATTCACACCTATCAAAAGTACTAGTTGTACTAGCATTCACAAAGTCTGTGGGCTACATAATAACAAGGGGAATCATGAACCTCAGAAAGATAAAATAGAGACAGTAAAGAACTGTCCAGGGCCACAGAAAATAGGTTATCATCTTCTTCAGGCTATCAGAAATTACAGAAAATGTATGCCACGTATTGGCATAACTGTTTGACCTCTCATCAGTTTGACTACAGGAAAGGTCTCCACAAAAAGACAAATACAACACAGAACTGGAAACTGCCTTCCAACAAGTAAAAGTCATTCTATGAATGGAACCCATGTTTGCCCAACCAATGGTCTTTTGGTATTTTTTAATTCCACCTTAACTCCTCCAATGATTTCATTCTTTCTTACTGTCCCTTTCTGCATACAAAATCATCTTGAACAACCCATTTGATCTCCAGATTTCATTTTTTCACTATCTTTGACCATTCTATTCAACGTAGCTTTTGATGTTTCCTTAACCATCATACATTCATGTTGTTCAGTGCTGTATTATCCATGCCCTTTAGTAAGCTACTATATGTCTCCTCACTTACTTTATTTTGCTTAAATTCTTTGTCATCTGTTTTTATCTAGTGAATGATGTTGCATGTCAGTGCCTAAGTAGGAATATGCAGGATCCCCCAGATGCTCTTTTCATAATCATTCTCATATTTTTATTGGTCAATGTTTTCCTCCATTCTTTATTGATCTAACTGTCTTGTCCACTTTTTTAATTATTTGTTAAAGCCTTTTGTCTCTAGGGTTTGCTTGTATGATCTGGAGCAGAAGCAGGATTATCGCCAAGCAATGTATATGTCTTCTCAGTCATCTTTGTAGTGCATTCCTTATGTTCTTCCATCTACCTTAGAGTTTCTCCCTATTGTTTTTCTCACTGTGTTCCAAATATAAAGCTTTATCTCACTACAGCGGAGCGCACCTCCAGGCATTTCTGTAGTTAACTCCTATTGACGCCTCTTGTTTGTTCATATTTACATTAATAATTCCAAAACCCCACTACATACAAGTTAGCAGAAGATTTCATCTTAAAGCATACATAATGTGAAACCAATTGTATTGATCTCTGACCTCTATCTAATGCAGCTAAAGAGATATTAGGTTCATAGGTTCATAGGTGTTTACTAGGCTAATGATCACAAGGGTATTTTTAAGCCTAGCCATGCATCCCAAAGCTCTGACAAGTTCTGATACCCTTGATAAGTGAAAGCATGGGCCTGGGGAGATGAACCATTTACAGGTTACCTGTTTGCATTAGAGACATAGGTGCCAAACCAGGGATGAATTTCCGGTTTCCCATCCAATCGTCCAAGTTGCACTTGAATCTGGTGAGAGAGGAACTCTGCTTCACATGGATGGGGAGCCTGTTCCATAGATGAGTCTCTGAGATGCATACCTATCTCTCCAGCAGGTCCTAGTTACATCACAAGCAAGGTTTAAGTCTTTAGAAATGGTAATTCTGCTACTGTTTGTTTTGTGGATATGCAGGAGGTCCAGCAGAGTGGAGTCTGACAATGCCCTGTAGGCTAGGCATAGATCTCCCCTCAAAAGCCTGTAGGAGACAGAATGCAGGCATAGGGCCTTGAGGTGGTTTGCATAGGACACATTACTTATGCCTTGTATTCTTTTAGTGAGGAACCTCTGTGGATGTTCCAGATGTTGGATATGACTGGTTAGGAACATACCAAATGGTACACTGTACTCAATAATAGGTCTGATGAATGCTGAATACAGTGGAACAAAAACTTCCTTGGACTTAGATGCCATACCTTTGTTTATAAGTTGCACAACATAGAATGATTTCCTCACCACTGTAGACACGTGATGATCAAAGGCTAGATTACTACTTATGTGTGCCCCTAAGTCCCTGACTACTGGGTCATGTCTTAGCGGTGTGTTGTCAATATAATAGTTACCAGGGATAAATGACTTCCCAAGGGATACTATTATGCATTTCTTGGCATTTAGTTTTACTCCATATTTAACATTCTGTGTATACTGTTTATTTATATTGTAAAAATGTTCATATATCTCTAAATATCTGAAGATTCAGGTAACAGACAGAACTGCATAACCTCATATGAAAGCTCACAGCTGAATTAAGTAAATCCTACTGGCAGTATATGTCTTTCTTCATTTGTTACTGAGCTGTTTATACATTACAAAATTAATATTGGTTACTAAGCTGTTTATACATTACAAAATTAATATTTCATGTCTTCATTTTGCCTTATAAAATCCGGATTAAAGATTTGAACTGAATGAATGCAAATAATGCACAGATTAATTTATCCTGAATAGTTTGCCATTTACAGTTTATTGGTAACACTTATGGTTGCAGAGATATGAATATTTGTTTGAATTGTAAGGTGATAACTTAATTTTTTTAAAGACTCAAGCCACACCCACCGGGAATTAAATGTACACAATGAAAACAGCTGTACTGGAGGGGAATGAGTTAAGTATCTGAGGAACTCTATGTCTTTGTCAAACCTATTCACCACTTCCGCTTACATTTTCCTAATCTCACTTCCAGTGTCTTATAGTTGTTGCACCCAAGTCCTGCCATTTCTCCTAAATATTTACCCTATAATTTCCTTTTTTTAATTTTTTATTGAATTTTATAGAACAAGAATGTGATTTACAAACTCATAGAAATCTAAACATACAATATTGATTAACAACACATATGACAATATAAAATCACATAACCAACCAAAAAAACAAACCATTTGCAGGGACGCCTAAATTAATATGATCAAAAAAATCTGTCTTCAAAGTATAACAATTGAGCCTATAGAATGTCAATCATCTTTCTGTAGTATCTCCACCACCTCTTGCCAGGAATTGTAATAGGAAGTGATCCTTTCTGTTCTTTTCCTGATAGTTGATAGCTCCATCTGGGATACAGACAACACTATGCTTCTGAAGTCTTTAAACGTTGGAAATTTTTCACTCTTCCATTTTGTTGTAGTTGTCTTGCATGTAATGGCTAAAAGAGTCCATAGAAGTGAGAACTTTGCTCTAGATGCGCACTGCGGAATAGGAGCAATAAATAGAATCAGAGATTTGGACAGCTGAAATTTATCATTAAACACTGTTTGTAAAAATTGGTTCACCCTGTCCCAAAATGTTTTGAGCAATTGACTGTCAAAGAACATGTGTTGCCAGTCTGCATTTCATTTAGTTTTATATCTCCAGCAACCAATTTCTTGTTTAAACATTAATTCTAACCTATGTGGAGTCAAATCCCCTATAGTTTCCTTTGCTATGGTCACATCTTGTGACATTAACCTGCAGTCATCTGATTGTAATGCAAACTGAGATTTTTATACCCTCCATTACTTCAAGCATTGCTAAGTTGTCTGCCTTCTACTTCTCTCTCCTCAACCATAAGCAGGAACTAGCCTGGTGTTATACAACACCCCTGTCTGGTCTCCCTCTTTTATCCTTGTAACTTCAGATACGTCTTCATTTATGAGTATTTCAGTTTTAGGGTCTTGTATATGGTCTGTGTCAAACATATGAACTTTTCCCCTACCTGTCTTTAAGGGAGTGTCTTCCAGAGGAATTCCTACCTCACCATATCAAAGACCATCTGCAGTTGAAACAGTACAATTTTAGCTTTATCTTTCTGCTTCTCTTTCTTGCTGTTATAAATTCCATCACGTCCCACATTTTTCCCTTCCTTCCTTTCTCAAAGTTGTTTTGCCCTGTTTGCATTTTATTTTTTGGTAACATTTCATAAAATCTACCTGCCGATACATTTGCTAAAATCTTGACATCTGTATTAATGAAACAGCTTGGTCTATGGAATCATGGCTACCCTGACCCTTATCATATTTTTAAATAATTTGCCTGAGTCCTTTCTTCCCTTTTATTCTTCATCTAGGACTTTTCACATTTCCTTACCTCCCAATTTATAGAATTTTGGGAAATCCATCTGTCCATTCAGCTTTCCTTTTGTTCGCGTTGTACATGGATTTCCTTGAATCATACCTTGAAATGCCTATATTCATCTTGTCTCTTTGTTAATCCTGTAGTAAATATTCCCCTACATTCTTTCCCCAACTCCATTCTGAGAATTCTGTCCTCTCCTGTTGTTTTCTAGTCTCCCTGTAGTATTCCTTAAACCTTTCCTCTTATAAAGATTATACATTTCGTCCTCTTTTCTCATATTTTTGTTGTATGCCTTCTTAATGTTTGTCCCATCTCTTCTTATCTGTGGCCATATAGCAAATAAAGTTCTTTTAGAATCCTTTATCCCTATTTGTTACATATTTATTTCATAATGCCCAAAATACTTCTTCCACCCTTTCCTGACAGATGATCCATCTGTCTATCCCACTTTTTATCCCTTTTTCCATGTTGGTCTGAAACCCTCTACAAAATGCAGTTGTAATTCCTCGTTCCTTCCCCTGCCTTGTTCTCCATTTCTCCTCTTCAGTACTCATAATGCAGTACCTTCTTCCAGTCTCTGATTTTTAGTTTTGCATCTTGTAATACAATCATGTCTCTCCCATCTTTAACATTTCCTGTGCTTTCCTTCCTTTGATAAGATTTGATGAACCACCATGTTCCATGTATTTATCTGTATTGTCTTTGATTTTGCCCACCCCTTCTTAGTTTCATAGTTTCATAGTTTAGTACTAGGCTATCTGCCCTGGGGCATTTATAAGCCTAGCCATAGTGATGTGGCTTTCGACACCCCATGTAATGGTACAAAAGTGTACAAAATAGATTTAGAATACTGTGCCTCTGTCTAGTAGTGACACAGTGAAGACCCCCTTACATAATAGAATTAGTTTACTGTGCCTCTGTCTAGTAGTGACACAGAGATGACCCCTGGGGTAAACCTACAATCTCCCATCCACTCATCAAGATTTCTCTTGAAGAGAGTCAGTGAGGGACTCTGCCTAACATGAACTGGGATTCTGTTCCAGAGTATGGGAAGCCCCTGAGTTATGAATCTGTCCCTTCAGCATGTCTTATTCATATTTGTGCTGAGGTTTAAATCTTTAGCTCTCGTGGTTCTGATGGATTTGGATTTTTTGAGGTGGAGCATGCCCATCAATTCCTGATTGGACATGGCCTTGTACGTCAGGCACAGATCACCTCTGAGTAGGCAGTATGCTACTGAATAGAGCTGGAGTTTCTTTAGTCTGGCAGCATATGACATATGTTGGAGACCCTTGATCCTCTTGGTGAGGTACTTTTGGGGTCTCTCTAGCTGTTGCAAGTGCCGGGTGAAGTACATACCAAATGGGGCATTGTACTTAATCATGGGCCTGATAAGGGAGGAGTATAGGGGTACAATGACCTCCTTTGATCTGGATGTGAATCCCTTCATGATAAGGTGGGCAAGGTAGAAAGTCTTTCTAACCACTTTGGCAACATGGGCGTCAAATGAGAGGTCACTATCGACTTGGGTCCCCAGGTCTCTGATTACTTTTTCTGTACTCAGTGGGTTACTGTCTATGTGATAATTTGTGGGTACTTTGTTTTTCCCAAAGGGGAAGACTATACATTTTTTGGCATTTAGTTTAAGGCCATGACTCCGGCACCAGTTGTCCGTCTCAGTGAGGCCTTTCTGTAGGATGTATGTATCAGCTGATGTATCGACTATGGCGCCTAGTTTGCAGTCATCTGCGAACTTTGTCAGCCACAACCCTCCCATGTTTGCTTTCACATCTGAGAAATAAATGCCGAACAAGAGGGGTCCCAGGACAGAGCCCTGTGGGACACCACTTGTGACTGGCTTTGAGTCTGACATGGCTCCAGCGATTTTGACTTTATGGGTTCTATCCTTTAGTATTCCTTTGTTGCTGCCAACTGAAAAAATTCTTGCAGTCAGTCTACATTCAGAGTTGAAGATTGCTTTCATCAGCAGCTGCATACACTTGAACCCAGGCCTTCCCATACTCAGACTCTGGATCCCTGCCTTTTGGCTCTTGAATGTGCATGGTATGCCATGGACATGGCAATTTTGATGTTTTATTCTGTGCATTTCAGCTGTCCCTTACATTGTGTCTCAAATGAATACATCGTGTGCCAACCCAGGATTAATGTCACAATCCTTTGATATCAGATTATTCCAATCAATTGGTCTTCATTTACCCAGTCTGATGTGACTGTACACACTTTTTAGTTTTATTTTATTTACTTATTTTGTTTCCCTATCCAATAGCTCCTTACCATGCTATTTATCCACTGCTATTCCTTTATGTGCCAACCCAGGACTGATGTCAAGGTCCTTTGATATCAAAGTATTCCCATCTCTGAAGTTGCTGTTTGATACTACAAATGTTTTACTTTTATTTCCTTATTTTGTTTTACAATTTAGTAGCTGTTTACCATGCAACTTATCCACCACTGTTCCGCCATTTCACATTTTCTTGTGGGTTGTTCTTTACCTTACTTTTTCTGTTTCTACTTCCCATGCCCCAGATGTTACATTTATGTTTTCTTAGCTATTAAGCTTATGTCTACCTCAATTTATGATCATCATTAAATAGTTAAAAAAATATATACATATATATATATATATATATATATATATATATGGTTCTACCTGACATCGTTGACAGCGGAGAACACCAACAACAAATTCACCGACACCACATAACCGACAATGCATAAACACGACACCCCACATGCCCGACAACGAAATAACCGACGGTTCACAAACACGAAACCTCATATGCTGTACACACCACAATAACAATAATCAACAAACAAAACAAATCCCCTGTCCAAAAACCACACACACAACACAAGCACACCCAAATCCTTACAAACCACACTAAACCTCACATACACAACTATCTACAACCCTAACCCAAACCCTAACCCTAAGGTCCGTCACTATCGCACACTCACCTAACCCGCGCCCTAACCCTAACTCACTTAACCCGCCCCTAACCCACACACTATCACTGTCGCACACTTACCTAACACGTGCCCTGACCCTAACTCACTTAACCCACCCCTAACCCAAACACTATCACTGCCGCACACTTACCTAACACACGCCCTGACCCTAACTCACTTAACCCACCCCTATAGCTATAGACCGTCACTATCACACACTTACCTTAGTCGCACTCTAACGTCCGTCAGTACTGCATACTTACACAGCCTTTTCCCATGTTGATCTCCTCGGCGTCGGTGTTTTCATCCGTCGGTCTTCTACATTGTCGATCTTCTGGCATTCGCGATTGGGTTGTCGGTGTTCTCCGCTGTCGATGATGTCAGGTAGAACCATATATATATATATATATATATAAATATATATATATATATATATATATATATATATATATATATATATATATATATCTATATCTATATATATATATATATATATATATATGTATATATTACTTACCTTGGAAGCTTGCCCCTTTTGACTGCATTACCCATAATTGCCCTGGGAATTAACTTAGTTTCTCCCATTCTTTATAACGTTTTGATGTTCATTTTCATCGAGGTGTGTTTCACAAGGTAAGGGTACATTTTGTTTAACACATTCATCCTGCCCTCCTCTTCAAGTCCATTCCTTCCATTTCTTTTATTGCTTATGTTCTCTGCAATCACTTTCACTCTCTGTTACTGCCTTCCACCTCTACAGCTCTACCATCTATCATTAATGCTCCCATGCAGCATGTTTAGTACTAGCAGTTCACTTCTGAGTCATCAGAAACAGCTGACACACCATCTCCTTAGAAAGCTCCCTTGTCTGTCTCTGCTTGACTCTCTTTTTCTGTGCCCAGACCTCTTTTGTGAAATGATTCTTTTTCTTCTCTCTCTCTCTTTAGTATACTTCATTCATGTTTCTCCTCCACTATCTTGTCTCTTTTTTCCATTTCCCTGTAGTTACCTTTGTGATTTATTCCCTGTTTATCTTTAGGCACAGAGCTCCTCTTCCAGGTCTCATTGTTTCTTTGCACTGGTTTCAGCATCTGACATGGCACACTCCTACATCTAAAGTCACTCTCCCAGTCAATGTCCTGGAGGTGATTCAAATATTTACTGCCTGAGCTGAGTAGCTGTCTGTGATACTGTTGTCTAAAATTTTGAACATCCTCCATATTGTGTAGTCTGAACCCTTCATCTTCCTACTGTATTTCCAGAATTGCAGATTATTTCAGCTATGCCATTGTACCATTCATTCTTAGTTCATTTAATACCTCCAATACAGCCATCCTTTTCCTATAGAATGTGCCAGCTCAATCCTTGACCAGCTTTCTGAAGATCACTGCACATAGTTACCTTTTGGTATTTTTACCTGCCTTAATATTTCATTTATTACAGCAAAGGAATGGACAGATAAAAGAAAAAATCCTGAGTTTGCTTTCTGCTGCCCCACTCTGGGTATCCTCTTTGTTAGTATCTCTTGATATCCTGCTATAACTGCCCCACTCTGGGTATCCTCTTCGTTAGTATCTCTTGATATCCTGCTATAACTGCCCCACTCTGGGTATCCTCTTCGTTAGTATCTCTTGATATCCTGCTATAACTGCCCCACTCTGGGTATCCTCTTCGTTAGTTTCTCTTGATATCCTGCTATAATTGCCCCACTCTGGGTATCCTCTTTGTTAGTATCCCTTGATATCCTGCTATAATGAATCTCTCGTGTAGTAGCTACATTACAAATGCTTCTAATTCACTGTTATTCATTCTCTCTTGCATTCCAATTATCCTGATATAACTCCTTCTTGAGCAATTTTCAAGAGCATTCATCTTTTCTCCTAGTTTGTTTTATTAGGTCTGTTTGTTCTTGCATTCTATGAATCTGCTCCTGAAGTACAGCTTTAATTATTTTATCTGCCCCCAGACATTGTACCTTTCTTTTACTCTTTGCACGTTTGCTTATTGTCGTTTTATACTTTGTTTCAAGGAGCCTTTATCCTGGCTTACTGTGATTATCTTTTCAAACAAAATGAACAATCACTCTTCCTTATTTGCAACTTTAGAAAAAGCCATCCATTCTAATGTTTGTTGTTGCTCACACATTCTTCTTTCGGAGCTGTTCTTTTCTGCTGGGGACCCCTATATTTATAAAAATGGTGCAGATTCTCTCCAGACCAATAGGCTTAAGCAGGCATATTGGATGTGTTTTCTAGCACCCTCCTCTAGATTCTGCCATTTTTGTTAATAGATGTAATGACAGTTAGCTAGAGGAACCACTGTACATGGGTTATGGGCATTAGGGAATATAACTTGTTGAAGACATATTCTGAGGTGTAGCATTTATACTTGTGGCCGTTTTGTGCTATAACTCTTGGGGTGCAGAACTGTTGAAAAAAATGGATTTGCACAATTGTGGAGGAAAAAAGACTTTGAAATGTGGAGATTTTTTTTTTCTTCATGACTAAGCAACCCGAAACTTGAATACATTATGGTTGGGATAGATAGTCCTATGTCTTGGCCACATACCAAGTCACTGAATGAACAGTAAGCAAAGACAGGACTCTAAATGCAATAATTGACATGAACTGCAACCACCAAATTAATAAAGCAATGATCACGGAATATTATATTATTCCAGGATAAAACAATGCCAACCACTATGCAGGCTACACCCCATTTCCTACAAATATAAGCTTTATGTTCTGTGTTGTCAATGTAGAGGGTGTGGCTATGGCCTTAATATCTGCAGAAGAAACTGTATACTAGATCCCCTTTAGCTTTATCCTCTCCTACAAATAACAGCAACATTGGCATACCTTCCAGACTGATAACACACATCTCCATCACAGCTTTTATCTATAAGAAGTGATATCTAGTTCCTCTAATAGTTGGCTTTATGTTTTGACCATACTAACAGTGTATTTGGCTAGAAATCCTTTGTATCTTCACTGGCTGCTTATCCTGTCATCATCAGTTGCAGTCAGCCCCCTGTTTGCAATAACTGCTTCCGTTAGTGATTTGGCACACAGCCATATCTCTTTATTCCGTGGATTACAGCTCTTGCCAGTTGTAATGTACGAGGACACTGCTAAAGCTACAAAAGACAAATTTATGAAGTGGTCATATTAAAATGCTACTACTAGAAATGCTATCACAGCTGTGTTTGAACTGCTTTTCTGCTAAATATGTTTGAATCCACTGTTAAATACTTTTAAGTACTGATTTGCACTCTGTCTAGATTTACACTATAGTCACTGTGAAATTTGTGCATTTGATAGTGTTTCATGCATCGTGTTCTACATTTTAATGTTTATTTGTTGTTTCCATAGTAATTGACTGTCGTGTTGAATCCAGATCCATTCATATCTGAATATCTTAAACTATAGTTGTTAATTGCACTATCATCGTCTTCTTCTACTTTCAGCTGCTCCTGTTAGGGGTCACCACAGTGGATCATTGCCCGCAGAATCAGTGGCAGTAGAGTTTTACGATGTTGAGTTGCCAGCTGGGTGCCCAACCTTCATCAGAAGATACACACATGCACACACTCACACCTAGGGCCAATTTAAAAAGTCCAATCCACTTGCAGCATGTCTTGGGAATGTATGAGGAAACTGTAGTACCCAGAGGAAACCCATGTGAATACAGGGAAGACATGCAGATTCCACACAGAAGGCACCCCAGCTGTGAGATGACAACACTATCCACTGCACCACCTTTCCACCCTGTTAAATGCACTATAAATTGTTTATTATTTGTGGTGCTCTGACATCTGTGCTTTAGTGCTGTGTTTCTTGCACGACTCTATTGCTTTAGCTGTGAGTATTTGTTCCCACACTTTTGCTTGGTGTACTTGTGTAATTAAGCTAGTTTCAGTATTTTGGCACCCAGTGCTTTTCACATTAACATGTCTTTGGTCTGTCTCTTGTGACAGGATAGGGTAAAAGAGTCACTTCAAAGCTGGGATTCACTATTTGATACTCCAAAGAGCATTCTTGTAATTGGCTGATTTGTTTGTTGTGAGACATTCTGTGCCCATACAAAGTTTTCACATTTGACCAACGCTGCTCGTCACACAGCTGCTGTTAGCAATACCCTGTGTAGATGCAGGCACTGAGAATTGAGTTTCTGTATAAAACTACACTAGGAAATCCCTCTATACTTAGTTGTGCAGATAGCAGCTAGTTTTCATACTGTGAAGCAACTATCCCCCAATCCTGGTTTTGGCAGTCCCGGTAGGAATCTACACTACTAGACTAGCCAAGCTAGCCAGTTGTAAAACTCTCCAAAATCACCCCCTTGCAGAACATGTAATAATAATCCATAGCTATGGACATCTTTTCTCTGCTATCATTGCAGCTAGCCTGGTGGATATAGCTATCCTGAGGCAATGTAACAATGACATGTATACTGTTAATCCCCTAATTCTCCAACAAACAGATATGGTTTGTGAGAGATGTGGATATACAATGTCACTGAAGGCAAGGCTGTTACATACAAGCACCTATAATACCAAATGTTGTCAGTAATAAATACTCACACACATATACACCCTACACCCACCTCACACACTAAGGACCAGACACACAGTCCCACATATACCAAGGCTTTTAAATGTAATCTCATGAAACCACAAAGACCTCCTAGGCACTGCACTTGAAAAAAAGTGTCCTCAGTAACTTCTAGAAAACTCAACAAAAACACCACCAAACAAGAAGCATACTGCCACATTTTACCTTCTAAGCCCATAAAGCATATGGCCATGCAACCCATACCTCTCAATGGTCCAAATTTTCACAGAATGTCCAGATTTTTGCCTCATATTTTTGGCCTGTTCCTCATAAAATTTGTGATTTTTTTGGATTTTGTGGCTAATCAGTAAGGACTGAATTCACTAAATAATGACAGGCATTTGAATATCAGACTTCATATCTTCCTGAAAAATGCATGGCAACAAAAGACCTTTTATTCTAGTGACTTTCTGTTTATAAGAGCAATATTTAAAATGTGTACCTATTTTTGGGACTTTGTCCCCCCATTATTTTTTGATTTGTCCAACTTTTTGATTTTAAGAGGTTAAGAGCTATAAACTAAATATTATGATCATACGATAGTTGTGAGACACACAGATGTCCTACTCACCAGGCTAAGTATAGAGACTGTTACTGTCAGCTGTCTATCTGGGGCCAGGATCCACCAAATCACTCATGCATTCAAGTCATTAGATCTCAAGTCCCAGTATGACTCTGTCATAGGCCATGGGGGTGTAAATGATCTGAGACTATATGAAGTGAGACACGGTGAAGCTCTCAGATTGTTTGTCCCAGGCCATTATGAGCCTAGCATTGAACAGTGTTCTAACTTCTCCAAGGATATGAAAAAAAGATGACTGACTTTCACAATTGGTTTAGTTTTTGGTGTCACTCCAAGGAAGTAAAAAATGTGTAGCCATGGAAGGATATGGTTGACAGAATACACTGCTTTGCCATGGTTCATCTGAACCTGGACTCCCTAGGATTTTGAATATTGGCTAAATAATTGTCCACCCCGATTGTGCCTTTTTAGTCAATACCAAAATTTCAAATCTTTTAATATAGCAAAACCAACCCAAGAAAATCTAAATGGTTTACTTCTCAATGCCAGGAGCCTAAACAAAAAACTTCACTCCCTTCAAGCTCTCCTCACTTTGGAGATTGCGACATTTGTACAGTTACTGTGACATGGTTTAAAGTCATGGAGGGCATCCTGGCAGTGCAAGCCTATAATGTCTTCCATGGATTTAGACAAACTACTGCACAGGAAGGGACTAAAGATGGAGGTATCTCAATTTACAATAAAAACAAGCATGCATCAAAGCTGGTTGAAAGGTATGACATGCTTGAGCTTCAGTGTGTTGAAATTACATAGCAAAATCTCATATCATATCCTTGCAAGCTATAGGTCCCCCTCTATGACCTGGGAAACCCATAACACATAATTAGACTTACTGGAGTCATTCAACATTCAACCCAATACCATATTCATGGGTGACTTTTAACTACCCTACTATAAACTGGGAATCATACACAGACCAAGAGATTCATGGACACAAACACCCTGGACCAGATAGTTCATATGCTCACTAGAAGCAAGAACATACTCGATTTGATCCTCGCTAGCATGGGAAAACTCTGCACACCCCATAATCTGATGTCCTTTCTAGTGAGGTCAAATGATCTCCTTTGAATTAAAAACAAATCCAGGACCCCTGCTAACCTTGGAATATTTAGGCACTATTCTAAGGCAGACTTCCTACTATTAACTAACTATCAATAGTCTGGCAAAATTTCAAGCCCCCAAACCATGATAATGCTGCTGCTTATGGAGAATTGTTCATAGAGACTCTGTACAATCATATCAATATATAGAGAGAGACATATGTGTCTACAAGGAATAAACAGAAATACACACACAGAAAAAAAAACCCTGGTGGAATCCCTTTATTAATACATTGCACAAAAAGTCATGGCAGAAACAAGGAAGTGCAACACCCAGCAGGATAAAAAAAAAAATGTCATCAATCTAAACAAGCAACTTAGAGGACAAACCAAGTTTTCCATACCAAATCTGAGGAAAAAACAGCCTTACACGCCAAGCTAATTTAGCTAAATCCACAACCTCAAAGGCAATACACAAAAATGTGTGGAACTAATTGTAAATGGAGCCACCTACACTAAGCTGAAACATGTAACAAATCTATTGCCTGACAAATTCAGCTCCAGTTTTACCCCTCACTCTCCCGCATCCACCCCTCTGGAAATACTATTGAACATAATCCCGCCAACAATCACTAAAAGAATCCTCATGCTCTGGAATACGCTCCCATCCATGTGAAGCAGAATCCATTCCTAATTCTACTCAAATGTAACTGTGATCATAAGATGAGAAATGATCTAAAATTCATTTGCAGGCTGGCTCCCATGTCCCTTATAGTCACAGACTGATAGTAAACATTCCCTAAGTAACATTGGATGGGTAATCATAAATTCATCCCTGGGCTGGCCCCCATGTTTCTTATTGACCAAGGCCAACATTAAACATTCCCTTAAAAACATATTCCCCCATTTAAGAGACACATGTTACAAGGGTTGCAAATGGGTTGGCTTGCATGGCTAGGCTTATAAAATCCCTGGTGATTTTTAGTGTAGTATATAACTATGAACCTATGATCTAGAGAGTAAGTCCACGATGCACTCTGCAAAGCCAAGAATACCATATCAATGGGCCCTGATAATATCTCAGGATACCTCCTAAACAACATGAAGCATGACCTGTCAGGATCACTAAATTCACAGCCTACAGATATTTTTCATGCCATGAGAATGGACAAATGCAATGCCCATCCCTTTGAAAAAGGGTGGGCCATCTAACAACCCCAAAAACTACAGATCAATAAGCAAAACTAGTCTCCTATGCAAAACCAATGAAAGAATTATGAAGGAAATGATTAACAGTGATATAGGAAATCTTCTTTGGACAGTGGATCCAATCCAGCCTGATTTTGTCAAGGGCAGATCATAACTACTTAACCTGGTGGACTTCTTTGAGAAGGTTAGCAAGGCAATAGACAAGGGCAAAATGGTGCACACTGTCTACCTTGATCTGGCCAAGGCATTAGAGACAATACACTACTTGGACACCGTAGTCAAACTTGTTGAATTAGGTAAAACCCCTATGCCACCCAGTGGATAATTGGGTGGCTCTCATAGAGGATGCAAGAATTTAGAATTTGGGATTCCACCTCCATAAAGAGTCTAGTCACTACCAGAGTTAATCAAGGTTCTATTCTTGGTCCACTACTTTTTGGCATCTACTTTTCTGTAGTAAAAGCCAACATCAACAGCCTCTGGCTATCCAAGATTGCTGATGAGTGCAAACTAGGTGCAGTCATAAAATCCCCCCAAAATACAAATATCCTCCATTAAGGGCCGAGTCAAACAAATAACTCATGTCAGGGTCACAGTCTGTAACTCAGTGCCAAGAAATGCATAATAATATCGTTTGGGAAGTTGTCCATCCCTTGAAACTTCCTCAGTGATAACACATCCCTAAGAGTGGATCCAGTAGTCAGAGATTTGGGGCTGCATGTAAACAGTAACCTGGCCTATGACCATCATGTGTCTATGGTAATAAATTTGTCTATATTGTGCAACTTATAAGCAAGGGCATGGCATCAAGGTCCAAGGAAGTCATCACACCACTATATTCAACCTTATAACACCTGTCGCTGAGTACAATGCCCCTTTAGTGTGTACGGGACCAGTCACATGCAACAACTGGAATGTCCACAAATAAAGATACAGAGCATAAACAACATGCCCTGTGTGGATTTCCTCAAATCCCTATCCCTGTGCTCACTGATCAATACCTTGGATGCAAGGCATCCTTGGATTCTGCTTTGATAGGCCTTCTGCATATTCACAAAACAAATACCATTAGAAATACCCAATGTAAGGACTTAAACCTTGCTTATAACATAAATAGGGCATGTTGAAGGGACTGATATGTGTGTCAGAGAATGCCCCTTCTCTAGAAAAGGCTTCCCAGCCATGTGAAGCAGAGTTCTTCCCTAAACCAAGTCAAATAAATGTTGGACCAATGAATGGGAAGTCAGGAATTCATCCCTTGTCTTGCACCTATGTTTCTAGTGGACAGAGGCAGCCTGTTAATTCATGACTACCCAAGCCCTAGCCTACATATATCCCTTTCCCTTAGAATAATTTTAAGTTCACTAAACTTGTCAGATATATTTCAGATGCATAGTTAAGCTTAGAAAGGTACTTATTTCATTAGCATAGTGTTCGATTCTCGGCTTGGGAATGACTTGTGTGTGGAGTCTGCATGTCCTCCCCACAGTGGAGTGGGCATTCGAAAGACATGTGTTGAATGGGCGTGCCTTCGTTGAAGGTTGGGCATTGGGCCGGCAACTTGACACCATAAAAAAAAAACTGCCAATCATTAGCGGACCGGAGTTCCACTGTGGTGACCCCTAACCGGGAAAAGCCGAAAGATAAACAACAACAACATCTGTGATCTTATGCCCCCTTCACCGGAAGAAATAGAGTCCCAAAGCAAAGTTCAGTGAAAATCATTTCACAGATATTCCAGGGAAGCCTATTGTTAGAATGATATTCTGTCGGAAAGTGGGAGAGAGGTTTGACAATGCTTTCATTCCCTACCTTAAAAATGTCTTAGTCTCATAAATCTGATGGTTGCAGCACATTTTCACAAAGCAGCAGAATTCTTGATATGCAACGTACTCTTGCTGCTAGGCTTTGAGAATGATGCCCATTTATTTTAGAGTTCCATCTGCTTTGTAGGAGCTGGCGGTTTACCCAACCTGATACCATCTTGCATTTTCCAGAAAGTGGTGCACCACCAGTAGGAGACTCCTGCAGCGCCAGCAGGAGACTACTCCTTGCAAGACAGTGCATTCGTGTGAATGGTTACCACAGTAATAAATCCACATTGTAAGACAGTGCATTCGTGTGAATGGTTACCATAATAATAAGTGATATTTAAACTGATTCTTAGTACGAAGTACAAACATGTTCTCCTGCCATGCATTTTCATTTTCAAAGGGCTGCTTTTGATTAGCAAGGCACACAAGTAAGTCTTTTCATTTGATACAAGCTGGTAACCTCTAGTCATAGCCATGGTGACCAGGGTAATAAACTACAGTATGCAGAATTACTACATTGCTGACTAGACGAGACAGGAGGCTCTTTCCTCTCACTGATATGTATGTGTTTGTGTGTGTGTGTGATTGCACGTATGTGTGTGATCGTGTACCACTATGCCTTTGTATATGTGAGAAACCTTGCAAGTAACAAGTCTAAGTATTGTACGTACTGCAATTATTTATTTGATATCTTTTGTCATAATGAGTATTCATGCAATACATTTTTTTCTATGTTAACATCTAATTTACACAGGGAAAACACATTGAAGGGCAGTCTGATAGTGAGACAGAATCTAAAACAGACTTATATCTGAGTGGAGAATGTTCTATTGCATATACTATTTATCAAGTGCTGTTAAGCATTTTGTACAATCAGCTGTATGAAGGTATCCGGAGCTTGAATGATATGATTTACACTGTGATAGGATAACCACCTCTCCTGTGACTTGCTAATTATTGCTGCATTTTATATAATTGCAGCTTTTGTATTTCTCTAGACATCCTGTTCAGTCTGGTTGTAAGAGCCATCTAGGAAAGTTTTCAAACATAATTTGTATATCAGCTTGACTCAATAACATTCTGTAACATTCAAATATTTATAAAGCCTGACTTTTGCAGATTTTCTTGTAGTCATGCTTGATTGGTGAACAACTGCCTGCTAATTGCCTTTAAATTATTTAGTCCACCACTGCATTTCAGGACTTTGTACAGCAGCTGAACATTCAGTCTGGCCTGGGAAGATCATTCTTTACAGAGACGTGATTAAGCTTACAGATTTTAATTAAGGTTATTCGCTCATTTGGGAGCAGTTATTTGGGGATATTTATTCACATTTAGCTTAGAGGACTGTGGTTTTGCATTTTAGTAAATGCAAAGACTTCACAGTTGGGGCTCAGTCCTGCGAGTAAAAACCTTTAGATCTAAGGAATCTAAAGGAACAAGAATAAAAAGACAAAATGACTTGCTTGTCATGTCGCCCAGGTGGTGTGAGATGTTAAATGTTTCCACCTCCTAATGTGGAGATTTACTGAAATAAAAATCAGAACAGACAAATAATCAGTGTGGGGGCATGGAGTTGCCCCAAGTAAACCAGTTAGGAGTTAAACCATACTGTATCCAGTGTAGCTTATACTGGCCAGGACAGATCTCAGCGTAACGTCCTGGGTGATAACCAGGATTGACTCAGTAGGAATGCTGCGCGCTTCCAAAATATTAAGGTTAAAACGAATTATCACAAGGCGCAGTCTTGACAGAAAGAAAATCTCAGTATGCGATCTCAGTTAAGGTCCTTTCATTTATTGGTGAAGCAATTAAGAGCTTAATTGTACAAATGTTAAGTATAAAAGGAAGAAGACACTCAAATTAGTAATACAACAAGGCAAAATGGATCATCTCAATGAAGCAATTATGATAAGTAGTTATGCAGAAAAGGTGAAGAGTACGAGAATTTGATGTAATTATAAGATTCTAATGTTTACAAATAAAGTGAAAGGTATGAATAACTTTGTTTTATCGTTAATTTCACATTGAAACAGACTTTTATACTGCTTCATATGCAAAAATCTAAGAATGTAACTTCATAAGTATAACAATAATCAGATTCATTATAGAAACACATCAAATGAAAACAGAAACTATAAAGTAGAAGTAGCTTGAAGTCTGTCATTTCACAGGAATTTTTAATTAATCAAGAATTGTTCAATGACATTAAAAAGGTAAATGGAATAGAATAATATGTAATAAGTGACAGCAGTAAACAAAAAACAAAACAAACAAAAAAAAAAATATATATATATATATATATATATATATATATATATATATATATATATATATATATATAAAATTCTGTAACATAGGCATCTTAAATACTGTTTGACAAGATCTAGTCCATAATTTGTGAGAGAAACAGATGACAATTATTCCAAATGGCCAGATGACAAAAGTAAAATAGATTATTGTGCAACGGGAGTCTAAATGAGTTATAAGTATAGTAAAATAGGAAAGGGGCATAAAAGAAAAATTACTTTATATAATCATGTATAATTCAAGAAATTGGTTTTAAAAAGGAGGCTGAGTCATGCATTAGTAATGATATACCTACAGGATAATACTTATTAAAACCTAAAGGTTTATAGGTGAATATTGCACTAACTGCCCTGAGGGGCCATTTTAATCTATCCAATAAACCTCAGGTCAGAATTAAAACTTGTACCTTGTGTCTGTGAGGTAGAGACCTTAACCATTATGCCAAATCCACCACACAAAGGTGCTCTGGAGAATGATCAAACACTGACGAGAGTGAGATCTGAACTCACACATACAAAGCACAATGGATTAGCAGTCACCATAACCACTTGGCCATCTCTTCTGCTAAAGTACTATACTTCATAGGCTTAGTGTTCAGGGGACCATTAAGGAGAATAGCCCAAATTAACAGTTCTGGAAAGCACTGTCAGATTATGTGACTTGCTCAGTGTCACACTGTATGCTGCTAAAAGAATCAGACACTAAACCAGAGGATCTAAAGCTCATAGCTGTAAGCTCTGTATCAACAGCCAGTCTTCATTGTGAGTATTATTTACCATTCTATATTTAATCGCACACAACTATGACTCTTCTCTTGTATGCAATTTAAAGATGGGGTCAGGAATTACATTAAACACAATACCAGTAATGATACCCATTGCCATGTGTTAAACTACAAGTGAAATGTCAATAAGCTATGACACTCATTAAAGTGAAGCATGAACTTACATAGTTAATAACTTATCATGCAACTTGAGAAAATCTGTGCCTTTCAGAGGATTTCTATAACAAGGAAGTGCCATTTTTATATAGCACTTAATATAACACTGGTAACAAGAGAGTGTTACGTATAGAACTGGGGCAAGGCTTTACCATTCAGACATAGTTCTGAAACATCCCAGTGGAAGTATGAGGCAATATTTTAAACATAGAGAATGACAGGTGGATGAAATAGTTACGCTGATGACAAGTTTGACAATAGGTAGAGTTTGTTTTCAATAGCAAAGTGAAGTGCAAGGAATACAGCTTTGCTCCTTATTCCACCTTGTGTTTCTACAGGACACTTCGTATGACATGAGAGTAACATTAGTCACTGAAACAGCTGCAAATAGTGATTATAATGTCTGGCAAAATTATTAAACATGAAATATGCAAACTAAAACTAAAGCAATATGGAACAGACACAAAAAATTTCCACTGGTAGAAGAGCAACTTGCAACCATTCAGACATATTTCTGAAACACCTCAGTGGAAGTATGTGGCACTATTTTAAATGCTATGAATGGCCGATGGATGAAACAGCCACACTATAATCAATACTTGCAGTTATTTAAGTGACTAATACTACTCTTATCTCATATGAAGTGCCCTTTAGAAACACAGGTGGAAGGAAGTGTAAAGCCAAATATCCACTATGCTATTGTAAACATTTCAGGCACACTTGAATATGATACCAGGGCATGCTATTCCATTGAAACTGCATAAGTAACCAATTTTGGATAAATTTTGAGTGGTAAGAGGAAGACATTTGGCAAACATTAAAAGACTGAGGTAATGCCAAGTACTTCTATTATTAAATTATTATTACAATCCTGGCTGAACTTATTCATTATACTTTACTCACCCCCTTCAACCTAGATCACACTTCATAACTCTCTCCAGCGTGCAAATCCATTCCTTTCTTTTGTTCACACACTGCCTCACCTAATTCACTTCATCGCTGTAGTCTTTCCTCTATATCTTTATCTTTCCTCCCTGCTCACCAAAGCTACCTGAAGACACACAACGCTACACTCTTCTTATAATCTCCTTCTCTCCATCCTTCCTCCTTCTATAACCAAAATATGGACACCTGTCTCATATAAGACATCACTCAGTTTCACCTTACTGTCTCTAATCATCAATCTCTAATATCTCTTTAAATGTCTTATTCAATTTGTCTCAGGTCTCATTTATTAATATTATACCATGACCCCCATTAATATTCCAAAACGTGCACGCTGATTGGCCAGCGGGCACGTTGTAAATCGACTTATACTAATGGAAAAAGGTCCGGTCGCCCGGACTTTTTCCATTAGTATAAGTCTCTTTTAAAACACTGTCTCGCTATGTTAAAAGAGTTTAACCTAGCGACACAGGTTTAAAAAAAGCAACGGAGATCTCCGTTGCTTTTTTTAAAGCTGTCTCGCTATGTTAAACTCCTTTAACATAGTGACACAGTGTGTAAAAAGCAACGGAGATCTTACTTTCTCCATTGCTTTTTTTTTAAGCTGTCTCGCTATGTTAAACTCATTTAACATAGTGAGACAGGTTTAAAAAAAAAAAGCAACGGAGAAAGCAAGATCTGTCCGTTGCTTATTTTAAAGCTGTCTTGCTATGTTAAACCCATTTAACATAGCGAAACAGTAAAAAGCAACGGAGATCTTGCTTTCTCCGTTGCTTTTGGCCACAGCTCTGATATACTGCATAGGCATGCGCAGTACATCAGAACTGCCGCGGATACCAGACAGCTGCAGAAGGGCAGCAAAGAGGCATTATACAATGCCATTATTTAAGAAAAGTAATTATTTCTTTTCTTAAATAATGTCATAGTATAATAGCAATAACCCACTTCTGGGTGTGGATAATGCGGGATTTACCCACGGATGTCTTTGTTTGGTCCCTCGGCCGCCTCAGGACCAAACCACGCCAACCGTGGGTAAATCCCGCATTACCCACACCCAGGCGTGGGTTATTGCTGTACTAATCTATGTAATAAATAATATGACTATTGAGTTTTCCTCACATATTTTCTCCAACTCATGTTATTGTTTTTCATTGCACTCTACTATGAAACATATATTCTATGTTTTTCTCATTACAACATTTCTTTTCACTCTTATGTTTTGTAGAGTAATGTAATACTTCATGACTTAAAATGTTTGTACTTGAAGTTTTGCAATGTAACATGATATTTTGTGATTTAAAATATATGTACTTGATTTTTGAAATATTGTGATTGTAGAGCTTTTCTCTATCGGCCTCCACTAAAAATGGACAATGTTTGGCACTAACTAGTTGGACTTTCCTGGCAAACAAATGCCAAATAAATAAATAAATACATAAAATATGCCATACATCATCTCAGTGAAATAGACAAGGGAATTCTCTGCGTCTCTTAAAAACTGTGGGAATACCTCTCTGGTTCAATTTTGGCATATTTTACATGGAAATGTTAAAATAGGATAATTTAATGCCTAATATAATATCAAAATATAGTATAAAGAATACATGTGAATATTAGAGGTATAAACAGAGCTGTACTGGTAACTGGAATCATGTTTTTTAGTAATGTTCTTCTTTCACTGTATTTTGGAAAAAAAGTTTATTTTCTTCAGTCCTTATGGAATGACAAATTTGTTTTACATAAAATACTAACTGTATTCAATATTCCTGAGGACTTCCAGACAAATAAAAAAAAGCTGTTATCAACTATGGACAATCTTGGTCATGGAAAGGAAAAACATTAAAAAGAGATGCAAGATATCACCTCCTCTGAACTTCAAAGAGCTTTTATCTTCATTATAGAAAGTAGCCTAGAAATAGCCAATTAGCAATAAAAAACAGGGCATTCCTTAAACCTTTTGCAAAGAATACATGGCCAAAAGTTCATTCCTTAACAGATATATATTTAAATAATGATATCCATTTATTTAAAAAATGCACAGAGTTTATTTTAAATATATTTACTTAATTTATTATTTTATGAAAGTTATTACATATTTTTAACATAGAAAGATAATTTTTGAGTTTACAACTATTTTTCTGACTTTCTTTCTGAATCATACTTTGTATATAATGTATATAATGTATATATTTCATGTTTCTTGAATTATTGTTGCATTCTTTTAAAATGCCTAATAAAAATGATAAAAGAGAGAATTCTGTCATACACTGTTGTTGAAATGTAAAAGTCACTCTCAAAGTACATATAGTCTTTAAAAGTGATGCAGAAATGCAACAGTTTTTGTAGTTCTATTACTATATAATTATGATACATCTACAACTGAAATTAAAGAAATTAAAAAAAAATGTAGATATTAAAAGCATCAGATGTAATGCAGACATATAACATTATCTAAAGGTCCAGCGATACATAAGCAAGCAATGTGTACCATCAGTTTCCTAAATGATAAATGTATTTTATAAACAATCTTTACAACAATACAGATTGTCCAAAACCAATGATGTGTGTGCAGAAATCATATTTTTAATACTGCAGTTTATCCTTTTGGACAATAATCTTTCATTTGCTTGACACCACTCAGAAGTGAGCTAAAAATAATTCAGAATAAATATCTTGTCAAACTAATTTCATTATTTGACTAACATTCTTCATAACTCATTTAACAATTTCTTCTACACTAGCAACATTAAACCTTTTAAAATGTAAGAAAGAAGACAGAAAACTATTGGATGGACCTTTCTAATATCCCTTAATTTAAAAAAGGGAAATAGGTACACATGCACACACACACACACACACACACACACACACACACACACACACACACACACACACACACACACACACACACACACACACACACACACACACACAGACACACAGACACATAGACACACACACACACACACACACACACACACACGTGCACAGACGCACACACACACACACACACACACACACACACACACACACACACACACACACACACACACACACAATCATTATATTTGAAGCAGGGGACTTGAATGTCTCCTAGCACAAGTAGGCTGCTGCTGACAGCCGTGGGGAGGAAATGCTGCTCATGATTAAACTCAAATGTGAGCTTGTCAAGCATATGTGGAGAGGGAGATGGAGCGGGAGGTTACAATTAAGAAGCAAGAGAGGAGTTTTAGGGTTAGGGAGCACCTGAGGAATTTAGGTTTGGGGAGGGTGCAGTGTTAGGTTTAGGGAGTGGGAAGGGAGTTTCAGGCTTAGGGAGCAATTGGAGAATTTAGATTTAGGGAGGGTATTGCAGTTTTAGGTTTAGGCAGTGATTGGGGACTTTTGGATTAGGGTGGGCAAGTGGAGGATCAGGGTTAAGGACCAAGGAGGTGGCTTGGGAACTGAGTGAAGGGGGGGGTAGATTTACGGTGTAAGTTCTGGTACAACTATGTAGTGTATAGGAGTGTTGAGTGGACTCCACAGAAATGGGATAATAGGTTAGCAGCAGTTCAAGCACTGGCTTTTTTGAGCAAAAGGCAATGAGCAAGTGTGTTTTGAGCTAATAGCACATGAGCATCTGTAGTAGACACTATATATTATATATCGTGTTTATTTTAGTGCTGCAATTTCTACATGTTTTGAGCATATTATCAGGCAATAATAAACATTTTATACAATGCAGAGATTTCCCTAATCCATATTCTTTACCCTTAAGACCTTACATTAATCTATCATTGCCACAGTGTACATTTTCCAGTATATTCTTCGAGAAGCATGTGTTTGCCATGATGTTTTCTTAAGAATTCAATATATTCTAATATCCTACTCATCCATTACTAAAACTACCCCATCAGCGTCATGGCAATACTAGACTTAAGTCTCTGAATTCTTATTTTCTTTGTTATGAACATCATTCAAAAATACAAAAGAGAAGTCTTTTCTTGAGCATTACATCAGATATTATTATCCTGTCTGAATAACATAAGCTTTCCTTGCAATCCATATATCAGTTTGGAGCAAGCATTACAACAAATGTGCCAAATCATCTGTAACTTGTACACAACCAGAAAATGTGTTCCTGTTTAACTACCATATCATTATTAACCCTCCAAAAAGAGCCATCCACAGCTAAAAAATTAATTTCAATGTTTGTAATGTGAAAATATTTTTTATTTCAATTCTGTGCAAAAATTCTTAAACATCAGGGATCGTGCATGGTAAAGCATATGGGAGAGGACCTATAATCGCTTTGTGGGGTTCCCTTGTAACCATGTTTAAATACACAAAAAATAATGAATGTTGATTTTTCAAAAAAATAAATAAATAAAACAGAACAGTAGAGTACATGCAAAAGTGACAATATGGACCATATTTATTTTTGAGAAAACTGGATGCTAAACTGAGACATTTACTACAGTCAAAGGACCCAGCTATGTAAAATCATATTCAAAGTCAAAGTGAACTTTATTGTCATTTAGAACTACACACATGTAACCTAAATGAAATTTTGTGCATCAGCTCAATTCTTGAGATTAAACCAAAAAGGTGGTGCAATAGTGCTCAAACATGAACAGATAAACCAAAAAAGAGCACTAGTGTTGTGAGTCCACAGAAAAAAATATATTGCAGATATAATTATTAAGCGCTTTCGTCAATGCCAGTTGACTTCATCAGAATAATACAAAAGTCAAAGGAAATGGGTTTAAATAGTACAACCTTGACAATGATTGGTTCATCCTTCCCTCAATGATTTGAATGGAACATATCAAATTCATTCATAAATATTAAATACATACTTGTTAAAAAACTACTAAAACATCATACTTAATCTAATGCATTAGTATTCAACAACTGTCACAAAAATAAAAAATTCAAACAAAATATTCAGTATTGCACATACATGTTAAAACAACCCCAAGAGAGGTTTTGATATAGGAAAATGTAGAATAATGGGACATTCAAACCTGTCCTGCCTTTTCTCTCAATATTGGTAGGATAGTTAAATGGTCATTTAACCCCGGAGGGAAGTTTGCAGCTAGTCTTAATTGCCATAGTAATTCTTTTTTATTTAAAGCATTTTGCCAGTCTCCCCCGTGACTTCAATATGCACAAGATCAAGAATGGCAAATTTAAATCCACAGAAACCAGCACATTGTGTACTGTGCTTGTACAAAGCATTGGTTTCCTTTTTATTTTTTATGTCATATAAATGTTCATATATTCTAGTTTTAAATAACCTTTCTGTTTTTGCAATATAAAAAGATGTACAGGTATTACACCTGGCGATGTATACCAATTTACTCCAGCAGCAATTGCCCCTTCTCAAATACACAATATTCTTGTTTTGATTATCACTGGTAATGAAATTGTCCTGTAAAATGTATGAACAATAGGGGCATCTACCACAAGGTTTGATGCCATTTAAATTCCCCTGTTCACCTTAATCTTTTCTTTTGTTTTCCAGAACTGACTTTAAGTTAGGTCCAACTTTAGTTGAAAATATAGGCTTTTCACCTAATACCTGAAAAACTTCATTGTTGGTTTTGAAAATGCTCCAATTTTTGTAAAGCTTTTCTATGACTTGGTGATACAGGGGACTATATTGGACAACACATGCCTGTTGAAAGTCAATTTTATTCTCGTTCTCAATGGTTGTCACAATATTGTTTGCTTTATTTAATCCCCTTCCTAACAGTGGAATATAAATTTTACCCCACTCCTCTAATACTCCTTTAAGAATTGTATCAATACGCTCACCAGGATAGCCTCTTTTGAGGAATATATCCTTCAAATATACAAATTCCTGAATTACATCCTTTCTCAGGGATGGCATTCTGGCAACCCTGATAGCCTGACCCTTAATGATACTTTTCTTTTGGAGCACAGGATGATGGCTATCAAAGTGCAAGTAACTATTACAAAAAGTTTTTTTACGATGGATTTTAGAAATAAACTTTTCATGGTCCTTGATTATCTTAGTGTCCAAATAGCTAATTTCTTGTTCATGGAAGTCAAAAGTGAGAAAGAATGTAATTCAGGAATTTGTATATTTGAAGGATATGTTCCTCGAAAGAGGCTATCCTGGTGAGCTTATCGATACAATTCTTAAAGGAGTATTAGATGAGTTATATGCCTAGAGCTTCTTTGGTTCCCAGCACTTCTTTACTGGTATTTAGGAACTCTTACAAAGTTTTTAACAGTGGATTTTTGAGTTTTGGGATGTGTACAGTCCCCAGACTATGTACAATATAGTGGCAACATTGCCACTTTTTAAGTATAAATGCAGCCATATTGCCTGTCATGCAAACTTTATACATTGCATCCTTTAAATATTTCTACTAATTTCAACTATACTTATAAACTTCAAAAACAGAAAAAAAACTATGTGGAATATATGCAGTATACACATCCTTAGGGGAAAAATGTCATATTATTACTGTTAAAACTCATTTGTCCCATTTTGCCATTAGTATCCCATGGTCACTTTTTCTCCATCCCAGCTATATCAGTGAGAATTGAATTTTATCTTCTCTTTACTGTTTTCTTCAAAATTGTTTCTTCATTTCTAAAGCATATCACTAGTCACTAGTTTAATTCTAGCTATTCTGACCATCAATCTTGTCCCCCTTTTCCTTAATCCATCTACTCCCAGCTGCCATTCTATTCTCCCATCCTTCACCAACAACTATTCCTTAATATCTGCTTCAGTTTACTTATCCGTCTCTAATTTCATGACATGTGGTATGTATATAAAGGCAATACAAACATATATGTGTACATAAGCAATGCATGCATTGACTGACTGGATTTATCTCTACTTATTTATTTACTGTATTTATTTCTTTAACATTTTTTACTGGGGAAGTCCAGCTAGACAAATTTGTCCATTTTCAGTGGAGGCCCAGGGAGACAAGCTCCAAATAATAACAACATAACAGTCAGTATTTTAAACAATAGTGAAATAATCAGAGATACGATAGTAATAAATCACATAGTAACACATATCACAGTTCAAGTTAGTAATAAAGCCTGGATGGATAAGCTGATTGATAGAAGCACAGAATTTGTATGGGTTGTTTTGATGATTGGACTGAATGTTTGTATAGTACAGTTTAACAGCTCTGATTTGCTTTTTGCTGAGATATCGTATAGATGTCTAGGTAAGGTTTTGATTTGTTGGTTATATGCCGATACCAAAGTTTGTCTCTTTGTTTTAATAACTGTTTGGTTTCTTTAGAGGTCCATGGGCAGTTGTTAGTTTTGTTCTTATGTGTCTTATGAGGGCAAGTGTGTTTAGAACATCAAGAAATATGTTCCTGAAATAATCGACTGCTTCATCTAGTGGGAGGTATTTTAATGAAGACCAATTACAACTTAGTAGTATTTTTTTTAAAGGGTTCTGTTTAGAAAATTTTTGTATTACATATTTCTTTATACAATTTTGGTTTTGTGGGTGAACTACCATGTCTTGCACAGAAGGTTAGTAGGTGGTCACTTGGGCAGCCAGGTAGACAACCTGAAAGGTAGATTACAGAGGGTTTGTTAGTCAGGGTCCAGTCGAGAATGGATTGTTTGTTGCTGGTTTTGTCAATTCTAGTGGGTGAATGAATCAGTTGGGTGAAACTATGGAGGTTGATATGATTTGTGGGGTTATCTGATGAGTAGGTTTGCCAATCGGTATTGAAATCATGAGTTTATATTATGTTGCCGAAATATACTTATGGCAAACACCTTTTCATCAACACAAAATCAGCTAAACCATTTGCTGAGTTTAATAAGGGCAAGGAAATACTTGCCTGCACAACAATGAACCAAAATCCACTTTGAATCAAACCAACTTCAGTGGGGGGATTCACCCCCACACCCCTCTATCAGGTCTATATTAGAACATCGAAGTTTCAAAACTTTGAATGTTCTAATATCGAACCCTATTCAGTGAAAGCTGAAAACATCGAACATACAGAAAAGCAAATTTTTCCTAGGGAAAAAATTCACTGTTCCAAAACACATACACACAACACAAGCACACCAAACAAACAGCAATCCACACACATGCACCTAAAATCATACACCTAACCCTACACTATACACACACCACTAACTATCCACTTACCTTAACCCAAACCTTAATCATAAGGTCCGTCACTATCGCACACTCACCTTACCCATGCCCTAACCCACCTACCCCGCCCTCATCCTCACATCCACACAATCGCACACTTACCTGGCCTGCGCCCTAATCCTAACTCACCTAACCTGCCCTAACCCTCATGTCCACCCAATCGCACACATACCTAACTTGCGCCCTAACCCTAACTCACCTAACCCACCCTAACCCTCAGATCCACACAATCCCACACATACCTAACCCGCACCCTAACCTTAACTAACCTATCATGTACTCAATCTCACACTTACCTGAACCCGACCCGTAACATTCCACCACAGCACTGAAAATACAGAAGCAACAGAAATGGACAACAGAATTCTTTCCCCTAGGAGAAAATTTGGTTTTCTGTTGCTTCAATATTTTCAGCTTTCGCTGAATAGGGTTCAATATCAGAACATTCGAAGTTTTGAAACTTCGATGTTCTAATCTAGACCCCCCTCTATCTATATACACCAACTCCAAGATTGCACTACAGGAGAGAAAAGGGCAAAGTTCTGTAGCTGACCAACTACATCTTTGCCCTTATTAAACTCTATTTTGTGTTGATGAAAAGGTGTTTGCCATAATTAGATTTCAGTGACATAATACAGACCATGAGATTGCCAACTAGTATAGTTTCTTGGCTAAATGTGACTGAAGCCCATGAGAGAAGGTTTTCTATTGTGGAAGGGTCATTATTTGGTGGTATATATAGAGCTGGTAAGACGATATGTTTACTGTTATTGATTTTTAGACGTAATGCTATGAGTTCTGTGTTATCAATATCTGAGACATTTACCTGCAGTTTTTCTAAATTAAGGGTGTCTTTATATAGGATTGCTACTCCTCCACCTCATTCTGTTGTCCTGTCTTATATGAGAATATTGTAGCCAGGGGGAATGATTTCATTATTGTTTATGTGGTGTTTAAGTCAGGTTTCAGTTAGTACAGCTATGTCAGGAGTGCATAGTGATTAAGTGGCATGGAGTTCATGTATTTGGTTTAACAGGCTTCTGAGGATTATGTTTAGGAGGAGGATTTCAGAGCTGTTTTTGGATATGTTGGATAGTAGAGGTGAGGTCTGATTTACTGTTGGTTCTGGGGAATTGTTTCTGATGGCTGTGTTTTGTTGTGTGAGAGTAGGACCAGGGTTGGGGTGTATGTCTCCACATAAATGAAGATTAATTCTTTTACTTGTACTTAGAGGGAAATATTTAGGGGTAAAGGTGTTTGTTTTAGTGGTATTAATGAGAGGTTAGCATGATGGAGGTATCTATATGAGAATAGTTCAATACTTGTGG
>NC_056749.1:172820659-172838159 GCF_019279795.1 Protopterus annectens
GCAGAAGTACAAAATTAAATGAAAGGGACGGTATGTTTGCATTTCTTGACTGGTGTTGTCCAGTTAAGAAGCCCCATAGTGGACACGTTTTCAAGGCAACATAATATAATATAATATAATATAATGCAGGTGAAAATTTCAAGAAGAAATACAAATACTCAGATAAAATAAAAACAGAAATAGATGAGATGTTGTTATTAAGAAGTCATAATGCTGTAAACAGAAATGACAGACAGAAAGAAGAAATTATATTTTACTAGAATGATTAGCACTGGAAGGCTAGTCCAGGTAGAAGTAGGAATATGATAGCTCGACTAAGAAAGGAGATGGAATTGGACATGAAAACTAAAAAAAAACAAATAATAGTGCAGGAGGAAAGATCCAGAAGTGACTCCAGTAGATTAGTGCAATGTGAATAAGAAAGTCAGTGGAAGAAATCAGTCAAAAGTCATCACTGAATCGCCAAATGACTTAGACATCCTGGAGGAAGGTTTGTCTCAAATACTTGGTGTCAAAATGATCTTCTGAAACTAAATGCCAAAAAATGCAGTATTGTACCCTTTGGGAAGTCATCTAGCCCAAGGACATCCCACATTGGCAACATGCCTGTAAGAGCTGACCACATTTTTGGGGTTTGGGAACTTCAAGACGACCCCAATAAGTGCACTGTTTCCTCAATATAAATAAATTTATTGCGGACACAGAATAAAACAAAAAGCAAAATGCAAGTGGAGAAGTGTTTAAGCGCTTTCACTCACTATGTGAGCTTCATCAGAACAATGTTATACACTATAAATTCATATATGTATCTGTAGTATATTAACAAGGCAAATCCATGGAAATGTCCTTTTCTTAGAGAGAGATATATATGGAAAGCCCAGTACTTTTAAGATGAATTAACCAATGACTAAGCTTTAGCTATACATATTTTCAACTCAAATGTTTGCAAAACTTGAATAGAGGAAATAATATTTGCTTGATTGTCATGTCTAAAGGAATCTTGAACCTTGAGAGAATGTGTTGTATGCTGCATCTTTGCCAAATTTTCTACTTTGCTTTTTCATAACAAAACAATACTGCACAAAATTTGTGTTGTTGTATTGCTTTATTTTGCGCAATGAAATTTAACACAAAGTCATCATAGTTGGTAAATATTAGTTCTATTACTCTCAAAGCAAGCTTATTGTATGCTGTCTACTATGGGATGAATCACTTCCATTAATCATTTTATATTGTGCTAATTTGTTTTAATAGACAATTATTCTAGCAGTGGTAATTGCCCCTTTTCCTTTGGATATTATGAAAATATATGATTTATTTCTCATAATATGACCCAGCAAACTGCTATGCTATATAAGGTTAATTACAAGGTGTTAACTTTTGTTCTGTCTCTGTTTCTCGATCTGATGTTGGAAGTCATAAACTAAGGACATTTCACAGAGTACCGCTTGGGTTGAACAGAATTACTGTTATCCACCTCAGTGACATGCAGTTTATTTGTTAGTGCCAACTCAGAGTAATATGCTATAATTTTTAAAATTGCCTACATAAGTAAAAAATATGATTTACAAAACAACTTTGTATAAAATCAGAGTCTTTAAAAAGCTGCAGAATTACAAAATTAAATGAAAGGGAAGGTATGTTTGCATTTCTTGACTGGTGTTGTCCAGTTAAGAAGCCCCATAGTGGACAAGTTTTCAAGGCAACATAATATAATATAATATAATGCAGGTGAAAATTTCAAGAAGAAATACAAATACTCAGCTAAAATAAAAACAGAAATAGATGAGATGCTGTTATTAAGAAGTCATAATGCTGTAAACAGAACTGACAGACAGAAAGAAGAAATTATATTTTACTAGAATGATTAGCACTGGAAGGCTAGTCCAGGTAGAAGTAAGAATATGATAGCTCGACTAAGAAAGGAGATGGAATTGGACATGAAAACTAAAAAAAAAAATAATAGTGCAGGAGGAAAGATCCAGAAGTGACTCCAGTAGATTAGTGCAATGTGAATAAGAAAGTCAGTGGAAGAAATCAGTCAAAAGTCATCACTGAATCGCCAAATGACTTAGACATCCTGGAGGAAGGTTTGTCTCAAATACTTGGTGTCAAAATGATCGTCTGAAACTAAATGCCAACAAATGCAGTATTGTACCCTTTGGGAAGTCATCTAGCCCAAGGACATCCCACATTGGCAACATGCCTGTAAGAGCTGACCACATTTTTGGGGTTTGGGAACTTGTGTAAACAGTGACCTAACTTTTAACCAACATGTATCCATTGTTTTAAGAAAGTCATTCTACACTGCACAGCTTATAAACAAAACGATTGTGTCTAGACCTAGGGATGTCACTGTTCCTTTTTACTCAGCCCTTATAAGGTTAGTCATTGAATATAATGCCCCATTTGTCATGTATCTGTCCAGACACATGCAATAACTGGAATGCCCACAGAGGTACCTTAGTAAAAGGATACAAGGCCTAAACAACACATCTTACACTGACAGACTCAAAGCTCTGTCACTATACTCGGTATAATACAGATTTCTAAGAGATGACCTGTGTCTGACATACAAGGCATCCTCCAACATATGACTAATGGATTTACTGCACATCAGTAAGTCAAATGGTATCAGAAATACTTAGTCTGAGGATCTCAACCACTTCTACAACATCAGCAGATCAGTTTGGAGGGACAGGTATATCTTGCTGAGGAGACCAATGCTCTGGAACAGATTCCCCATCTACATAAAAAAGTTCATCCTTGTCCATTTTCAAATTCAGCTAACATCTATGGATAGTTAACAGAAAATTTACCCCAACACATATGATTCATAAAAAGAGTGATTTTTCAGCACATGTAAATAATACTGTTATGGAGACAACCAGTAATGAGCAAAGTTGTCAATTTTCATTCTCTAGCTCCAAATTTATAGTAGGCATCTGTATACTTATCTGATATATATGCTGTGATAAAATATATATCGCTGGCTACTCTTACCTTGGCTTCAAACAAATCCTGCCTTAATAGATTTAGAGTAAATACTGTTTTTTGTAATGTCTTTGTAACTTGTATTAGTTATAATATGTCTGCCTGTCTTCATTCTTGCAATCATCAAATCAGTTAATCACCCTGTATTAGTATTGTATTTCCTTTACATGTCATTAATATAATTTCATCTGCTACCTGAATAATCTGTCTGTAGTTGTTTTATTACAACACAACAAACAGCTTTTTACTAAATGGCTGCTTGCTAAAATGCCTTGGAAAGAAATGACTTGCCTCATTCCATAAATTCTAAACTTTTATCAAATGGGTACTAAATATCCATGTGATCAGATAACTAAACTCTCAATGGGAGTGATAAACCAATAATAAGAGCATCGTGTTTTATTACTCTATCAAGTGAATCTTAGGCTTTTCAGGTGGAAGTTAACCCACTCTTCTAAAATAAACAATAGGAGATATAGAATTTCATGTACTGGTAGATTTTTTTCTGACCCCTAGTAAGTTAATGATTTCTTCCCTTGAGGGATTCTATGTCAGTTCATTGTTATAACAGTAAATTCAAACAGCTAAAATCTGCTTTGAAAAAAAATCTATGAGCTTTGTTCTGTCTTGGTCATTAAGTTCTTGGGTTAAATATGGGTTAATTAATGTGAAACTATTCCCTGAACTAAATATGTCATGACTTCCAATCTGACCTTTCAATCTCTACAGATATGTGTCCCTCAAAAGGGAGATTGCCTTGTGCCTGGACCACTGGTCCTCCCTTGCTCCTGAGGGTAGATCTCTTCAGCTAAACAAACAAATCCTTTTCCATCTCATAAAACTAATTGAGACCAGCAAAAACTTCTGTTTTTATAATGTAAAAAACACATATTTCTTTTTCTTGAATTTGAATTATTCTGGTTCATTTTGGTGTTATTTCAGATATCATGTTTGTTGAATGTTAATATGTGCATTGTATTAATCTGTTTAACTGCATATTGTATTAGCTAATAAATCCAAACGACTAGCAGAAATGGGAGATCCCACACATGGTGTCATCATTCTGATGGACTAAATGTGTGTGAATGCTGTGACTGAGGTTAAAATTATGTTATAGGTTCCTCATTTAATTGTCATAAGCTTTTAGCAGATGTTAGAATTCAACAAACAAACAAATAAAGGAAATAAAATTAATCAAAGAGTATGACAATCACCATGATACTAAGTGTACTTCTATCTGTAAGTTAACTAGCTCTTCCATGAAGGCAATTGACTCTGGGCATCTTAAGTTTATAAAATTGATTGTGATGCTTTTGATAAACTGTCCTTCAAGAACCTTGGATACAGTAAACGACTAGTGTCGACTAACGACACTTTGTGATTACATATTATGTGAGGTTCCTTTCTGGAAGAAGTTGATGACAGACTTCCATTGAGAGTAAGGTATATCTGTAATACATGAGGGTGTTATTTAATGTAGTTCTCCCTTTTTAATTTTATCAGTGGATGTCTTTATCACTAGATTCTCCAGTGTGGTGTTAACTCCCCTGGCGGAGCATTCCAGGCATAAACTTTTAAAAATAACTGGATCAGATGCTACCTTAAAGACCAGAAAGTTTTTTAATAAGATATCACTGAACCTTTTCTGAAGGACTTTCAGAATACTTTTTTCAAAGAATATAAAAATCAGTATTATATTTAGTAATGTGAGATATGCAGTGGTACAATAATCTCTTGGAGTAACTAGACAAAGGATTTAGAAAAATCAAAAAGTCAAAGTTTAAATTGCTGATTGCATTGCCCCTACATCTTTACTGATGCTGTAACATTTTTATTTGACCATGTGTTTTGCAATAATAACTTAAATCTTTTTTGCCAAATCATATCATATGTTTACTGACATTAAAGAAGATATTAGCACTACTGCATCAGCTATGCATTTGTATATGACCTCAAAGCACTTTGGAAACATTTGTTGAAGTAACTATTTTAACCAGTTTGAAGTCATAAGCATATTGGGCCAAACATTGCCCATTCCCCATTTATATTGTAGGTATACTTCAGAATGAAGGAATGTCAGTACAGTGCCCTGCTGAATGTTACTACTAACCCCCTTATCATGACAGAGAGCTAATTCCATCTTAGCTGGTTGTATACTGTCGCTTAACAAGTATTCTACTGATTATTTACTAATGGATTAAAATTTAATGCAGCTATTTTTAATTATTCCCTTATGTTAGTGCTGAATGTCATAATAAGATCAGGATAATTAATATGCATTGTCAGCTCATCATAAAGTGATGCTGAGCCTCTTCAAAAATGCCAAGACATTCAAAAGACAAGAGTGTCCCTTTGATTTTACATGGAATGTCTCACAGGCTGATGGGTCTATAATTTTTTTTGGTCTGCTGTCAACTATCCCACTTTGTGAGCTGTCTCACCTATTCATCACTCCTTTTAAACTGATTTGTTCCCTATAGTCTGCATAAGACATGACCTATAAATTGCTGGTCACATTTACTGATGTTCTGTTTTCTTCTTTTAAGAATATTGATGCCATAGGTCATCCTCATTTCATGCAGTAGGGTACAAAAACGTTTAGTTAGCTTTTCCTTGATTTGGTAGAATGCTGCAAGGAATATTTACTGCCAAAATTTATGCAGAAAAATAAATAAATAAATAAAATGTATCAAATTATGAACAATGATTGCCATTTTCTTTAAATTTACAACGCCATTACTCCTGTATGGGCTCCTGCCTATTTACATTTGAATGATGCATTCTCAACTTCGGTTGGGAGTGCCTTCTGTGGGGAGTCTGCATGTCCTCCCTGCGGTCGAGTGGGCGTTCAAAAGACATGCGTTGAATGGGCGTGCCTTCGTTGAAAGTTGGGAGTCAGGCTGGCAACTCGACACCATAAAAACCAACTGCCAATCATTAGTGGACTGGAGTTCCATTGTGGCGACCCCTAACCGGGAAAAGCCGAAACACAAACAACAACATTTATGAATGACAGATACCTATTTTTTTATAATAGCTTTACCACAGTAAGTTATGCATATATGCTTGCAACTTAATGTAGTCTTATGATAATATATGCATTGCTGTTTTAATTCTAAAATTACCATTGTAGCAACAGGCTTATCTTCCATTCTTTACCTTAGCAATAAATGTTTTCTTTCACTGCAAGTATGTTGGGAATAGCTGTAATGTCCATACTGAGAAAAGAACAAACCAAAACAAAGGCAGACCAACAGATAGACTCCAAGGAGGCCAAAACCAAAGCAGACACCAGATCACACCACGAATTTACCTAGGTTTCGTCTTTAATCAGACTTCTTCAGAATACAAATGGTAAAAAACACTCCCTTTTTATATGTATAACACATGACAATGCCATCATCAAATTATTAGTGCAATTAAAATTCCTTTCAAAATAAAAGGAATACACATAAAAGTTGGTTAAAAAACAGTTTTCTTAAAACTCTAACATAACAATTGTCATAGAATGTACACATGAAAACAATAATAAACATGAAAAACCTATATATTGAAACTAAAGAATATTTTGGGATAGGCTTTTAGATGTGTTCACACATTAATGTATAGGTTTTTCATGTTTATTATTGTTTTCATGTGTACATTCTATGACAATTGTTATTTGTTAGAGTTTTACGAAAACTGTTTTTTAACCAACTTTTATGTGTATTCCTTTTATTTTGAAAGGAATTTTAATTGCACTAATAATTTGATGATGGCATTGTCATGTGTTATACATATAAAAAGGGAGTGTTTTTTACCATTTGTATTCTGAAGAAGTCTGATTAAAGACGAAACCTAGGTAAATTCATGGTGTGAATAGCTGTAATGTAACAACGTAAGTTTGGCTTGATAAAATGAAATTAAATGTCATATGCACCTCATTATGTAAATATGGTTTATAACATAAATGCACTGCTACAGCTCCTTGTATGATTGTCTGACGCCATTCAGAAGAAATGATTTGTGAATTAACAAATCTGGTGATACAGAAGTGGTAAGTCTGAAGTTTACATCCTTCTCAGCTTTTAAGCATTGAATATCATAGCACTGAGCCTTTGAATATCATAAAATAGGATCCACGTGAGGAACGTTTTTTTTTTTTTTTTTTTTTTTTAATTTCATTAGAGTAGGAAGCCAGTGATAAATGTTTTTATAGCTTAAGTGAATTAGTTAACAATGCATATACCATTAAATAACTTTAGTATTAGGAAGAAAACTGATAAATTAAGCAGAATAAAAACAACCTTTCAGGACCAGATTCATAATTCTGTGCCTAAATCATGGCAGTTGAGATACATATTAGATTGTTTCTAGTTTCCAGCATACATTAGCATCTGTGAGAATAAATTAGTTGTATCGTCATTGCCATGTTCTGCATTCAGTCTTACACAACGTTCAGTATTACAAGATGTGTGAGATGAATGATAATGCCAGAGTGCTACATCAGATGAAGTCCTATTTTTAACTTTTTGCATCTTTGCAAAGAAACACCTTGCATCGCTGTCTATAGTCTCAAGATGGAAAAGAAACAGGATAATACTAAAAGAAAACATAGCAGTTTGCAGCAGTTCATTTTATCCACAGCTGCAGTTTGAAATACAGATATAATTTGCATTTTACATTTGAAATGTATCCAACATATTTTTTCAGAACTACTGGGCAGTCAGTCCTACAAAACAGAATTTGCTTTCATTTTGTGAGCTTCTCTGTCTCAAAACTATTGGGCTGCACCTCTCTTTTTCTAACAAATCAATAATTAGTCAAAACTGGTTAGTTCTATGAGTAACAACAGTGATCCTTCTTGAAGTGTTAATTGGGGCATATTTTGCTATCAATGGATGGGATTTTATCCTTTAGTTGACCAGGTCTTAGACATGCAAACATTTCAAACCAGGGGCATTTATCAGCTGATGGACTGTGCTTCATGTATGAGTCAGAAAGGGTCTTTTGCAGACTTGTTAAGATGGGGAACACCCAAAATTTTAGTAAGTGTTCCTAATGAAGCTAGCAAGCGAGAACTGGTGGTTCAGTGGGAATTTAAAGTGTTATTGCTTGAAGGAATGCATCAAAATTTGCAGAAATTTAAGCTGAAAGCTTGCAAGGATTCGGCAAACATTACGTTTTTTGAAAAAAAAATTGAAAACTTAAGTTTTAGTGTTTTCAATCACTTTGAGGGTTCAGAAGACCTTAATGAAAACTACATCTGTGATTTTCTATCAACAAAGGGAGAGTGCATAGTAAGGGCAGGATGCCAAATTTATATGAATGCCACGTTCTCCTTTCCCTCTTTTATTTATGGTGTGAATCATCGGGTATAATGCCCCATTTGGCATGTACCTCACTAGATACATGCAACAGCTGGAAAGGCCACAAAAGTACTTCACGAAGAGGATCCTAGACCTTAAACACATGTCCTACATGGACAGACTCAAAAGTACTCCAGCGATTCTCTGTCTGATATCGTGTACTAAGAGGCAATCTCTGCTTGACTTACCAAGCCATGTCTGATCCATTTCTGTTAGAAATGCTATATCTAAAGAAATCCCAATCCCTCCACACCACATGCTCCCATACCTCTCAACAGTACAGATTTTCACAGACTGTCCAGATTTTTGCCTCATATTTTTGGTCCATTTTTCATAAAATTGTGGTTTTCTGGCAAATTAGTGGCAACTCATTAAAGACAGAAGTTAGAAAATAATGACAGACATTTGAGTTTCAGACATTATACCCTTTAGAAAATCCATGCTAATGAAAAACCTGTTATTCTATCAACTTTCTAAGTTTGTAAGAGAAATATTTAAAAAGTGTCCCTATTTTTGGGCCTTTTCCCCACTTTTATGTAAGGGTTTGTCCAGATTTCTTGCTCTAAGAGGTCGAGAGATATGCACGCTCCAGAGACCTCAATCTCATTACCACAATCCACAGAACATGTTGGAGGAACAGGTTCATAACCCAGACACTGCTCATGCTCTGGAACAGACTTCCCATAAATGTCAAGCAGAGCACCTCACTGGCCCTCTTCAAGAGAAATCTTGATGAGTGGATGGGAAATAGAAAATTCACCCCGGAGCTCATTCCAGTTGCTCTTCTTGATAGAGGCACTGGGAACTAACATCAGGCAGCATGATGCCAGGGCACTTCTATGGGCTAGGTTTGTAAAGGCTCCAGGGCCATTAGCCTAGTACACAACTATGAACCAATGTTTATATATGATATCTCCAAAAATGTTTCCCACACCCTCGTTACATTTTAAGCTTCATAATTCTTCTTTAATGTAGAGTATTTTTGTGTTTATCAAAAATTCTATTTATTTATTTCCAGCTCTGCTACCCTGTTACAATTGGGTCTTTTTTAGAACATCGACTTTTTAAAGCATTGAATGTTCTAATATCGACCCCTATTCAGCAAACGCTGACAACATCGAACATGTAGAACAGCAAATTTTTTCCAAGGGAAAAAAA
Source organism: Protopterus annectens (assembly GCF_019279795.1). Taxonomy (NCBI): domain Eukaryota; kingdom Metazoa; phylum Chordata; order Ceratodontiformes; family Protopteridae; genus Protopterus; species Protopterus annectens. Next base: position 172,830,160 of record NC_056749.1, read on the forward strand.
TATGCTGTTCCGAAGCGCACACACAACACAAACACACCAAACAAACAGCAATCCACACACATACACTTAAAATCCTACATCTGATCCTACACTAAACTGTACACACACCACTAGCTATCCACTTACCTTAAATCAAACCCTAACCCTAAGGTCCGTCACTATCGCACACTCACCTCACCCGTGCCCTAACCCTAACTCACCTACCCCGCCCTAACCCTCACGTCCACACAGTCGCACACTTACCTGACCCATGCCCTAGCCCTAACTTACCAACCCCGTGTCCTAACCTTTACGTCCACACAATCGTACACTTACCTGATCCCGACCCATAACTTTCCACCACAGTGCTGAACATACTGAAGCCACAGTAACGGTCAACCAAATTCCTTCCCTAGGAAGAAAGTCGCTGTTCCGCAGCTTCACTATTTTCAGCGTTCGCTGAATAGGGGTCGATATTAGAACATTTGAAGTTGCAAAACTTCGATGTTCTAATACAGACCCATTAGAATTACCTAAATTATATACATTTTTTTTCTGAACAAATGTAGTTGTGTTCTTCACTTGACAGACAGGTTGCTTCTTTACAGAGACAGATTATTTTCAGCAGTGGAACGTAATACAACTGTTTTATATCATTTTAGATTAAGAATGATTTAACATCTTAGGAAGTTTGACACATAGTGCTTTCTACATCCTGTATGAATCCTGAATGATGACAGTTAAAAAGTAACCATATAAAACTTCAGTCTGAAGTATTATTTTGGCATCCATGTTGTCATCAAAAGTTCAGTATCAGTTCTTGGTGTACCAAAATACAATGTTAGCTAAGTGACTCTCGTTGATCTCCAAACTGTGGCACAAGCATTTCTTCGGTTTCCTCTATATTTTATCTCCTTTATATAATATATTATTTTGTTTAAGACACTAAAACCAATTTAGTTTGTCATAACTTCATTTGATTTGTAATATGGCATTCTTAATGCATGATAATTGTATATATGTTTTTTTTTAAATTAAGGTATGCTGATTGGAAAGAAAATGACACTGTAGTAGTGAAATATAAAGATTATAGTCATAGGATCATAAGAGATTACAGGTCTGTTGACCCAGATGTCATTTTAAGCCTAGCCATTTCATCCCAATGTAATACCATAGAAATGCTAGTCAATACCCAAGACTGCATTTAGTGATGACTACCCATGTCTAGGAGGGTTGTAGGCATGCCTCTCGACTGTACAGATTTTTGCAAAATATCCTGATTTTTGACTCAAATTTTTGGTCTGTTTTTCATAAAATTATGTTTTTCTAGCAATTTAGTGGAAAATCATTAAAGATTGAAGTTAGAAAATAGTGACAGACATTTGAGTTTCAGATTTCATACCTTTCAGAAAATTCATGCTAATGCAAAAGTTGTTAATTTATCAACTTTCTAAGTTTGTAAGAGCAATATTTAAAAACTGTCCCTATTTGTGGGGCTTTGTCCCACTTTTATTTATGGATTTATCCAGATTTCTTGTTCTAAAAAATTGAGAGGTATGGTTGTGGGCTCTATCCCTGGTAAGAATTCATGGTGCCCTTTCCAGTCATCCAGGTTCCTCTTCAAAAGTGTCATAGAAATGCTCTATTTTACATGAATTGGTAGCATGTTCCAAAGATGCAGCAATCATTGAGAGATAAATCTGTCTTTTCAGCATGTCCTATTTAAGTCGCAGGCCATATTTAGGTCCAAGGAACGGGTACCCCTAGTCCCATTTGATTTACAGATATGCAGAAAGTTCAATAGGTTTGGGACTTGGACTGGTACGGAGTATAGTGACAGGGACTTTAGTTGGTCTGTGTAAGGTACATACTGGAGCCCCCTGATCTTCTTTGTTAGAAACATCTGAGGTCTGTAATTGCTGCAGGTGCTTAGTATGGTATATGCCAAACTGGGTGTTATACTCAATTATGGGCCAGATACGTGCTGAGCATAGGGGGGGTTATAACTTCCTTTACTCTTGAGGTGATGCATTTACTAATCAAGTGTAGTACATAGAAAGCTTTCCTTATGACAGAAAACACATGGCGGTCGAACTTAAGGTTACAGGCAACTTGTGATCCCAGGTCCCTTACCACTTCATGGGTATTTAGGGTATTGTTGTTGATTTGATAGTGTGAGGGAACATTGTGCCAAAGGGAATGATTATGCATTTGTTTGCATTAAGTTTGAGATAGTGACTAATACACCAGTCAGTGGTCTGCAGGAGACCCTACTGGAGTATACTGACATCATTTGGGGATCCAGTGATTGCACCTAGTTTGCAGTTGTCTGCAAACCTGGACAGCCACAACCCCTTAGTTTTGACCTGAGTCTGAGAAGTATGTAGCAAACAGTAGGGAGGCCCCAACACTGACCCCTGTGTCACCCCACTGGTAACAGGCCTGTTGGTTGATGTAGACTCACCCACTTTAACAGTATGTGTTTGGTTTGTGAGCCAGGCAACCATCTTACAACAAAGGGGTTTACATTCAGAGTGCTAAGTTTATCAGTAATGCCTGAATGTGGGATACATTACCTACTTTTTCACATGATGTATACCTTGTGAGGAGGTAAGACGGTCAGATCATCAGTAACACAACATGTACATATTTCCTAAATAAAGTTCAAAACACATTTATATGTTCAGATGAAAGAAGTAATGCATCAGAAATGCAAATGAACCAGGATATACATTGCCTATGATGCAGGGAATTGAAAATAAAAATGGTATACAAGCTGTGCTGAACAAGTAAGTCTGTTGGTGTATTATTTACATTAAAACACTGCATTAATTTAACATGCCCAATAATAAACCAACATTTGTCTGTACAAAAAAGTCCAACTGGATTAATTGAAAAAAAATGGTTATGTAATCTAAGGTTAATTATATTGATTCAAAGTTACCTCTACTTCCAATGGTGCAGGTTTCAGTGTTTGTTCTGATTCAAAAACAATGCCTAGAAAATGGGTCAGTAGATGCAGTGGCTGGAAACATATTCCTCGATTTAAGGAGAGCATGATGGCATGAGAGACTGCATTACTTATCTACAGTGGCGTTCAAGACCAATTCTAATTAGTCCCCGCTTATACCCGAGTGCGACTGTGCATGAAATAGTACAGTGTGCTTATATTATAGTTATATCTGACTTCACAGTGAGGGCTGATAGCTAGAAAAGTAGCCTGAGCAAGAAACAAAATTATACAAACTATTTCACAGTTTAAGCATCTGATAAACTATACCTTCTATTGTTGATATAATCAAACATCCAATGCATGACCTCAGCTATAATAAGAAGAATGTCAATGGCTACTCAGTGATTGCCCAGCATAGCCACCTCTTTCCAATATTTAAGTCAAATATAGATTTTCTTCAGCACTGGTGGATCTAATCCAAAACACAATCTGCAATCTGCAGTTAGTGTGAAAAAAAAGCATGCATAGCTTAGTCTGAAGAACTGCCTACATGACAAGATTAAGTTCAACACAAGCTGAACAGTACAAATGCTATGGATGTCTTCGCCAAAATACACATACAGTCTACATTTGGTGATATCTAATATTTATCCACAGATTTAAGTCTCACTGTTCTTGTGATAGTACATTTGAAGACAATACTCAAAACAGATGTGTGTTGCCAAGGATGTTATTTCTCATTGAAAATCTTTTTTTTTTTTTTTTTTTAACTGGAGAAAATGTTGACTTTCATCTCAAAAAGATCTACTATCATATTTCTTGCATACTATGAACAATGACTTTTCCCAAGTTTGCAGTCCTAAGTATTTACAAAAGTACAAACAATGAATAATACAAAATGCCCAGATTCCATATTTTCTCTTCCATCTTTAGTGATTGAGTTGGAGTGTTCATTACTGACTGCTGTTACTCCCAATTCATGGAACATTGCCTGTTATAAGCCGCCTTCCTATGAGCATACCTATTTTGTATTACATTTGTAAAAGCAATACAAAAAGCTTATTACTTTCTTAAGAATATGAGGTAACACTTTTTTGTCATACCCAATCTGGACTGAAGCTGCCCTCTTATTCGCAGATGAAAGCGGAACAGGTTTGGTTTCCTGTTTCTTATTTCACAAGTTCATCTCATTTGAAAATATAACAATTATTTTAAATAAGTGAATTGCCGGTAATAGTATACTTTATATTTAAACTAACATCCTCTTATTTTTCATTGTGTTGACATTTATGTTAATTATTCATTATACTCAAACTCATTATATTAGGAACTAAATTAGTTTTTATTGTATTACTTAGTGCTTAAGTTTGATTTCCATGTAATTTTTGGGACTATAGCTTATCTGGTTATGGTACCTACCTATTCAAATGCATTCTTGCATTTTTCAAGCTGCCACCCGCTGCATCAAAAGTAAGCGGTAGTCAAGGGGCGGGCAGTAAGGGCAGCAAGAATGGTGTCCAACTTTGCAGACTTCATCATGGAATATGAATTCTTAAAGTATATGTTTAGTAAGAGGGGCCACCCACAGGCTTTCACAGAATTCATCTTTGATGAAGTAATTAACAAAAGACATACAGAACATTTCACGCCCTTGGTGTCAAAAGGGTATGCTATCAACCCCCTCCCGCTACACTTAGAGGTAGAGAATAATCACTCTCAGCTCCCTAGTGCTAGGCAGGACATTAGATTCTTGACAACTTTTTCTTTGGATTCCCAATATATTAAGGAAATCATCACCAAAAATTGGGGGTTCATTCAAGATGACCATAGTTTAAGAAGAGTCTTCAGTCAAGTTCCCCAGTTTAAATATAGAAGAGGCTCGAATTTGAAAAGCTTGGTCGAGAATCCTAAAAAAAACAGTCAAAGGCCATATAGGGATGTACAAATGTGGCAGATGTCATCAATGTCATTTCATTAATGTCACCAAGGTAATAAAAATTAGAGATAGAGATTATGTTCTAAATGCTAAATTTAATTGTGATTCTCAGGGGGTGGTTTACGCAGCAGTTTGTGACCACCGTGAGGCTTTCTATATAGGGAAAACCGAAAGAAAAATTAAACAAAGAATTTACGAACACACATATAGTATCAGTAATTCAGTTGTCACTAATGCATTGACAAAACATATTTTAGAATGTCCCACGCATAGGTTTTCCTTTGTAGTCTTAGAAAAAATTGAGAGAAATTTAAGACGGGTTCCCTGGGAGCTGACATTGGAGGAAGCTGAATTAACATGGCAAATTCGGACAGGAGTTCACACTGCCAGGGCTAAATGAAGCACTGTCTATAAAATGCTTATTAAAAAAGAAAGCCTTAGCTAGGTGAAGGTGGGTTATATGCTGTATTAGATGAGCTCTAATGTATGCATTGCCTGTCACTATGCCAATAAAATTTCACATTTTTTAATTGCGTATTGTAATTCATAAGGTGTAGTATAGTCTAGTCTGTATAGTTATTTCTATACACATGAATGTTCAAATGACCTTTATTCATGTTTTGTTTTGGGCTTATATATGTAAGTTCCAAATTGTATTTTTCATTTTAGTCTTACTTTTGTTGGCTAGGATGTTCACATCTTCCAAACAATGAATATCAAGTTTAGTATTGGTTCCATCATGGTTTTCAACAACAATCGTATGGACAGCAAGAATTTGTGGGTACTCACTCGATGGTTGTATATGGTGCTTATGTATATATTTTTAATTATGTATTTTTTAATTAAGCATAATTAGCACATCATTACTTAGAAGCACATAATAGTACTGGCAACTTTGAATGCTTTTAAATTGTAGTCAGTATGTTGTTGGGCTGGAATTTTGACTATCATGGTTACTGTGATGGTTTAATGCTGTGTAGCTTTAATTTTTAATGTGCTTGCATGACATCAGGAGGCTCAATGAATTCCATTGGTAGCCTGGTTTTCAAATGAACTTTTAAGAGTGTGTTTAATGGTAAAAGTGTTTTTTGTCTGAGGAAGCTGGAGAATTTCTACCAGCAAAAGCGCTTACAATAAATTAATTTATAACCATTTGCGATTGTTTGTTGGAGTGGACTGACAGTCTTTAGCCTATAGTTGTCAATTTTAGTTGAAATCATATACTTTGGATTCATTTGCAAAGTAAATATGTCTCACCTAGTGATAGTGTGGTGCTACTTTGAGTAAAATGTATTATTGTAAACATTTTTTTGGAAGTTACTGTAAAATTCACTGACAGTCATACATGTTGTATTGTTTGCAGCCTAAATCATTTTTCATCCAGTTAGTCTGTGATACAATTCTGATCAGTTTACGACTTTATAAAAACATGTTTTATTAGCAATTAATCCTTATAAGCTATATCAGCATGGACTCTCTCAATACTTTTCAGCTTGATGATTTCTTAAAAATAATTTCCTAATTAAGCATAATATTTGTAGATAATGTTAGATAATGTTTGAAATATCCATGCTTTCCTAAAACTTGGTAATGGGACATTGTTATCCTTCTACATAAAAAGATCCTGCATAACTGACGTCCACTGGTTCTGCAGTACACATTGCTAGAAAAAAAAACAGTAATGGTAAAAACATTGAAAATATATAAGGACAAAAATGGAGAAACAAATACATGATTTACTTCTGACATGAAGAAAATGGAGTTAGCAAATACAGAGAAAAGTGAGGATGTGGGATAACCACTTACAAAACAACTTCATTTTGCCACTTGATGGATTTTTTTTTCTAAGTGTTGGGAGCTGATGACACATCACTGCATGTAAAACCATGAGTCCAGAAAAAGTATTTATTATTCATCACATTCGTTGCAGGGAATAATTATGTAAAACCAATTGAGAATACAAGATCCCTGTCTGGCAAAATATGTAGGACTTAAAGTAAACCTTTAACTTCTCTATAAGTTGTGTTATTGTCAGCTTTTGACATATTACACTGAAATACAGAATAAAAATTATGTATGGATTTTCATATATTAAATCGAGACATTATGAAACATATGCATGTTTACTGGATGTCATGAAACTTGACACATATTAAATCACTGTACCAACATACAAGTCTACAAGTAATAACTGACATATGTTTAGTTAGAATAGAAGAATTAATCAAAAGTCATAAGGGTGGGGTACTTCCTGGTCCTCATTTTGTTCTGTTCACATATTAATTTATCTTTTATTTCTTTTATTTGGATTGGCACTGGCTGTCCGGATTTTGTGGGCAATAATGTGGGTGTGGTAGCCAGTATTGATGATGTTGTTTTACATTCCTTAATGAAAGGGGGACTTAATTGTAAAATCTGTTGCCTGCAAAATACTATACAAGAAGGAATAGACAAACAAGAAAAGCCTAAGCTATCATTCTTTAAAATGAAAACATTAACACAAAATATTTTGTAGCTTAATACATGCCCTTATGTGCAATAAAATTCATCTGTTTATCAGGTGACTGATTTTTATACCCAGAAGGGAATGAAACTGCAACGGTATCTACAATTATGGATTTTAGCAGAACTTTGAATGACATTTGGTTCTCTGTTTCCCTCTTCATATCTACTCCCTGGCAGGTATTCAACATATTGATAATTTATTAGATTTTCCTAAAACACTATGTATGATAGACATTTCAAGTCTAGGGAGCAGAAACATAAATGTGATGGATTTGCTGGGATATTTATTTAAAAACTTCTAAGAGTCTAGATTATTCTCTGTGATGCACACTATATCAGAATCTGAGCTATGTCAGTTAAAGGAAAATGCAGATTATATAACGACCCTACATTCATATTCAAAAACATGCACGCTGATTGGTCAGCGTGCACATTGTAAATCCGAGTTATAGTAATGGAAAAAGGTCCGGTCACCCAGACTTTTTCCATTACTATAACTCTTACAGCAACTCTGTCTCGCTATGTTAAACGAGTTTAACATAGTGAGACAGCTTTAAAAAAAGCAACGGAGATTCTCCATTGCTTTTTTTAAAGCTGCCTCGCTATGTTAAACCCATTTAACATAGT
>NC_056749.1:172843159-173045659 GCF_019279795.1 Protopterus annectens
TAGATTTTGAACCGTCATTCATAGTGCAAGCAATCTAAGGCTTTTAACTATGGAATATATGCACACCAACCATTTAACAATTATAAGATTATAACAATTATAAGATGAAGATCAATCTGATGAAGATAAATATAGTTTTTCCAATGATTTGAAGTACCAAAAATAATTTCCAATCAAAATGTTATCACATAGTATAAAAATGTTATCTTTATGTGTATTTGTAAGATGTGTAGTGAATTCTTAGATGGGGAAGGAGTAGGTGATGTTTGAGTGAATGTTGGAGTTGGAGAGGACAGAATATTAAATATGGATAAGAATTTCCAAGATGAATCAGTCTGAGAAAGAGTATATTACAGGATGAGGGAGGTTCTTTGCCAGGTTAGGGGACTGTACATCCTTCAGGAATTTAGAAAAGGAACCACTGGCATCAGACAAAGGCTTTGTCATACCTGCATGTGAAGTTTGTCAGTGCTATAAACATCAATAGTTCAAGTCAGTACTGAAAACAGCCTTGCCAAAGGTTTGGATTAACCCAAGCTATTTTACAACTCATTTCTTTAGGACTGGACATGCCACGAACAAAGTAAAGGGCAGGGCCTTAATAGAGATAAACAAAACAATCCAATGCTGGGCACTGGTGGTATTTCTGTATTACTGGGAAAAAGAAAAAGGTAGTTAAGGTCTGTGGAAAAGTAAATGAATGGAATATTTAGTTTTTTTTTAAATTTTTCTTGTAGGTTCCAAGAAGGGTCTTCTTGATTGGGTATTATTTCTACTAGTGGATCAGAAGTGGAGGTAGAGGCTGAGCTGGAATGATGTTAGAAAGATTTCATTGCATCAGCTGCACCCTACTTTGTCACAAGTCATCAACAGACTGGATAAACCATTTGCTTTGAATGTACACTTGGGGTCCATAATTTAGAGCTTTGGAGAAAAATAGCTCATTGGCAAAGATTGTAAGTTATTTCCATAATAATGAAAATTTCCTAAAATCTTATTAATTTGGTCCATGATTACCATCATATTAGACGGGGAAAAACTGAAGTTAAAAGGTATGCAAAAAGTTGAGGGGTTTATGACTGTTTGTATTTATATCTAGACTTTGAGAGCAGGGACACAGAATGGTTTAAACCAGATGCAGTGCACTTTTCACAGAAATGAATAGACTTATTTAATTTATAAATTAGGCCGCTGTTGCTGGAAGACCAGTAAGAGAAGGAATAAGGTAAGGGTGAAGCTAAAGTGCTATCTAAAAATATAAGTAGGTACTGACAGCGTGACAGGAATGGACCAGGGGATCAAAAGCCTTACAGGTGGGTAATACATTCCACAGTTCATTTAAACATAAATGCAGCCTGTAGTGAAGAAGGTTTCACATAGGAAGGTTAAGAGAAGAGGACCATTACTTCCTCATGTCTTCAAATGGGGTGAGACACTAACCTCTTTGTTTAGAGGAGCAGGAGGTTATTTTTCCTTTAATAGACTAATGCCAAATCTATCCACCATTGCAAAGACCTATATGGTGGCAGGTATTTAATGCTGCCTATGGTACAGCTGAAAGAGGAGTGTGCTTGGTGGAATGGGATTAGTCTTGGACAATATGGCTGGTGGTTACAACTGATATTGAAAGAATGAAGCTGGGGACTGAAAGTATATCCCTTTACATAGCTTAACAGGGGAATTTATATTCCTCATTCAAAAATAAATGCACTGTTGTGTGAAGTCAAAATGCAGTAAAGAGGAAGCTATTCTCTCCTAGTAATAATTTGAGGGATGATTAGTCTATAATGGGCTTATCCAAAATGAATGACAGTAAGGATGCCTGAATGAGTGCAAACTGATCACTATACAAGTTTCCAATAGTATAGCTAGAGACTGCATGCCACTCTGCTAGAGAAAACTGTAAATGCTGTTGAAGGTTAGGTGCCAGAGAGCTTTTGAAGCTTTTTATTGTTTTTTATAATAAAAATCTTTTGGATTCCTGGCCTTCAGATTCGTGGGTTGCTGTTGTACAATTTCTTTTCCTGTTGTGGTTGACGTGTAAATATTTTCTTGTTTGTTGTTGGAAAATATGTGAAAAGTATTTACATCTATGACATGGTGCCCTACAGAGCAAACTCAAATCATCACAATATAAAACATGAGCATAAACAAGATTCCTTCACTACAGAACAACTATTAAACACTTCCAAATCAAACACAATGATATCTGGCATCTCCAACAAACTTAAATTCATACCTCTAACTGGAAAATAGGAAATAAAAATAACAGACTGCTACAGACTACCAACTATTTCCATTACTTAGGCATATAGTCTGATGAAAAACGTATCTTTCAGCATCATATTCAGCAGATAAAAATCATAATAAAGAAAACTATAGTCTGATCAATAAAAAAGGCTTACATTTCCTATCCCTTGACAACAGAACTTACATCTGAAATGGTATACTTCTTCCATAACTTGAACATAGTCCCACACTTATTGTAGTTGCTTCCACAAAAATCAGCCCAGCGTATAAATTACTGTCAAGAGTATTTGTCACTTTATTACACCAGTATGTCAAATAGAACATCCATACTCTGTACATTCAAAATTCAGTTGTCTCCCAGTTCAAAAAATGTGACATATTATTTGATGTGCTACTTTACAAACTATTAATAACGGATTCCTTTTCTTTTCATGCCAACAATATCTTAGCATGGACAGCAAACTACCAACTGAGATCTTTAACTGCTTCTGATCCCGCACTGCAGACTCCATTTAGAAGACCTTTGCAAGTGATTACAGCTTCTTTGAGGTAAACCCAGTACTCTAGGAATCCATTTCACCAACTATGAAAGATCTTGGTGCTTGATCTGAGTTCAAGCCTTCACTCAATCATCATATACGCTACATCTACTAGTTGTCAGTTCAGCTTCAATAATCTTCCCACTTTAGCTCTTACCCGCACTCTGTACACTAAAAAATTGTACCCATTCTTTATTAACTCATTTTCCTAATTCCCATTCCATCCTCTTTATTTTCTTATTTTGTTAATTCTATCATAAACCTGTATATCACTTTTATTACCATCAGCCATCTTCCTCAATCCATCCCTATACCTTTCAGCCCACAAGACATTCATATTTTTATCTCACACCTTTCACCCTCCTTCTTCCAATTCTATCCACTTTTCATAACTCTTATATAGTGTATCACTTCCTCTTTGTCAATAATTTAAGAATGACATATTTATGACCTGTATTCATAAATTGTGTAATGTTATCATAGCTGTGCACCAATTTTGTTTGGATGCATGTTTTTATGATTGCATACTTTTAACCGGGATCATATCATATCTTCAGCTGGGTCTGAAAGAATGACTATTATGATCACTGTCTTACTTGGGTAAACTAATTCAAGTAAATAAATACATAAAATAATAAATATAAAGAGAATATTAAAGAGCAAATGTTTGTTGTGATGCATTTGTGAAGTCTCTGTTAGAGATACTGAAAAAGGCATTCATTAGGACTATGAAAACTAAGCTATAGAAAAGGATGACTTGAATAAGAAGCATCAGTTTTGCATTCCTGATAGTTTGTTCTGCTCCATGTAGTAAATACACCAAAGTGTAGTGTAGACTTTTCATAGAGGAGATAAGGACAAAAGGAGTTAGGAAATGGACTACATTTCCCTGGTTCCCTTGTTTGTCCCTGGTGCTAAGAGATGCTTAGGACAGGAATAGGATGATGCCCTGGGCTTCTTTAATGAGAAGGGACATATGCATCAATCAAACGCTGAAGTAATTTGATCTGTGCATGTAGCAGAGGTCAAGACTGCCACATAACATAAGCAGGTGTGTAAGTCAGGACTCAGTTTGGATCAGATAAAATAAAGAGAACCCACCTTCCCATGTTGCAGCAGATTAGTTGGTGCCTGAGTAGTCCTTTGTGGGATAGCGAACATTCTTGATGGCCTAGAGTAAAGCTTAGATACTTTTCTTAATTATTTATTTGTTTTAGTTTACCAAGAACGTCTCACTGGGTAATACCCACTTTCAGAGGAGGCCCTTGCAAATAAGGTTTGTGATAATAACTAATGTTATTGAAAGAAAGTAGTGCATTGTAGAAGGGGAACCCCACTCCTTCCACTGGCATTGATAGCAGAAAGTGAGTACCTAGATGAATGAAATAAAGATGGGATGAAGTGGGAATCAATGGACCCTAACTAAGCTTTGATCGGTATTAAATGTTTCAAAGCTGATAACATCGGAGATGCACAGATGAGTTAAAACTGAGTAGTTTATGGCAACCAATAGTATGGCCAGGGTCTTCAGGCCAATGCCATATAGAAGACTATAAATATTGCTTTTTTTCATATAAATTAATACAGATGTCAAAGGGAATGTATAAAGAGCATATTGTTTGTGGTGATGTAATCCATAAATCTGTTAGTGTGGGAATGGAGAGGAATTTATTAAGAATAATCGGAAACATTGTTATTGCCAATGCCCATATGAACTTCTGTATAACTATTTCTACATACTATTGCATGTTTATTTGTACTGTCTAACCTGGATTGCCTGGATTGTGACTGAAAAGAGCCATTTGGCCATTTCAACTAACTTGTTAACAAATTCTAAATAAAATAAGGAATACGTAAAGTGAGGCACGGAAAGGATAACTTGAATCATGTGGTATAATAACGACATTCATGCTTATTTACCTTGTATGCTCAAAAATGCATTAAGGTATGCTGTGTATTTCTTGGGAAGAGACAAACAGGAATGCTTGTTGCAATCACAATCTATGCTGATTACATAAACAAAAGAGGAAAAAGTGATGGTATTATATTTCCCTGCTATTTGAAATGTGAACTAAAAATGAAAATGACCTTTGCTATTTATAAGGGAAATAAAAATTATAATTATGATACAATCAACCTCTTGCTTTCTCTCAGTCCATTTCTGTGCGTTTCAGCACACTGGGCAATGAGCTGTCTCCAGAATTCATCGTTTCTGTAGCGGTTACATTTTTTACAGGGGTAGGGTCACTAGCTCAGCGCTCAAACCACCTAGGTGGGGGGGCCACACATTCGCACACACACACTCACACCTAGGGCCAATTTAGAGTACCCAATCCACCTACTTCATGTCTTTGGAATGTGGGAGAAAACTGGAGCACCTGGAGGAATCCCATGCAAATGGAGGGAGGACATGCAGACTCCGCACAGAAGGCACTTGAGCCAAGTATTGAACCAGAGAACCTCTTGCTGTGAGGGAACAATGCTAACCACTGTACCACTGTACAACCCATATGATGCAATAAAGTTAATTTTACTTTTGTTTTTTCCTTATTATGTCAGATTTACTGGATGGATTGACAAGTACAGCTCTGCTAGCACTAGCAGTTCAGGATTTATTTTCTGCAGAAGTTAACTTTTTTTAGATCTTCAAATATCTTAAAAAAAGACTGCAAGAAAAACTCAGTCAAGCTAGAGTTTTCACTATGAGATACCTTAATCTTCCTGTAGTGGAGGCCCATGAGGTATATACAAATGACTCTATAAGGGGATCACGTGCTTCAGCTACATGGCTTGTGAGTGTCCATGACTTTTTCACATTATATGTCTTTATGGTTATATTTAGGCCAATAAAGCCAAACATCACTGCTTTTTTTGTTTTACCTCGTCAGCACAGCATAAGTGGATTGGCCATACTTCAGAAATGTATCATTGCAAAAGTATATAATGAGTGTTATATGGGATACATGCAGCATCTTGATACCTTGCATAACTGAAAGCAATCATTCATCTCTGATGTACGCAGTTTATTTACAGAACTGCAGCTGTAAACAAATATGTTGCATGGCTCATCCTATTTAAATTCTAACATGATTTCAAACTGTGCAGAAAATATAGCTGAAATCCCCTATCATACTGCAACTCACTGATCTAAAGATGCGTGGCCTGAACATTTTCTCAACGTGCTTTGCAATATTACAAATTTTTTAATTATAGAGTAAAGAATGGCTTACCTTGACAAAGATATGAAAACTTTTAAAACACTTAAGTAATGCTAGTTAATAACCACAAAAGGGAAAGGCTGATCTTTATAAATAAATGATTGCTTTATATCACTCAAGTGAATGCATGTAATAACCATAATATTACACATCTGATTGTTTGATATCACTTAAGTGAATGCATGTAATAACCATAATATTACACATCTGATTGTTTGATATCACTTAAGTGAATGCATGTAATAACCATAATATTACACATCTGATTGTTTGATATCACTTAAGTGAATGCATGTAATAACCATAATATTACACATCTGATTGCTTTATATCACTCAAGTGAATGCATGTAATAACCATAATATTACACATCTGATTGTTTGATATCACTTAAGTGAATGTATTTAAAAAACATAATATTATACATATCTCCATACAGTATCAAGCTAGGAGATCATGTGTTAAACCTGTTTGTATATTTTATTGATTCTTCATGATAACTGAGGATAATCACCTGATGTAATTAATGGTCTTCTTGTGAAAATCAATTCTGCAGCAGACAACTACTTCTATTTCATGTCCATTTTTTATGCATTTGCTAACTGGGTAACTCAATGGATACCAGTGGCTTTTTTCAGGGTTACCTCAGGGGCAGTGTCTGTTCAAGTGATTTGCTCAGAGTTACAAAGGTGACAAATGGAGATGGAAGGAATGAAACCTTATGCCATAACTACAGGAAGTCATTCATTAATGTTTCATAGGTTAATTATCAGTGAGATCAAATTCAGTGCTGATTCTCAAGTTACGGTACTTAAATGTACACAATGGGACTGCTGATATCTACATTTTCATAATTAATTAGACTATAAAAGGGTCACTACTTACTATCACTGAAGGAAGAGCAGAGAATATTCATGTTATATGCAAATACAGATTGTGGTATATCAAAACAGCATTGCAGTCTGTAATCTTGTGCATATTCCTTATCACCACATCTTATTATTGTTTTAGTTACCTTAAGACAAACTGGTACCCAAACAACACTAAAGACATAGGACACAATATCCGTAGTCCTTTATGAAGCACAAGCTATCCTACATACTTAATATAGACATTCTGATTCATAGAGCTTCCCTTTCTGCAAAAAATATGCACTGCACTCTCAGAGCACCCCATGCAAGTGTGGTATTACATGAGCATGTGGTGCAGGTAAAAAAGAAATGTTCTGGTTTCAGTGCTTGCCTAGTTTGGGATTTATCAATTCCCAAAGTATGCAAGTATAGAGCAAGGAATGCATCATTCTTGCCATGCACACCCATGCCCTCACATGGCGGAAAACCATGCAGGGTGAATCAAAGCAGCTTCACCTACACAGACAGTTGGCTATGCACAAATAAGAGGGTATGTGTTTGCATGTCTGTATGTCGCTATCTCTGTATGACCACTGGAAGAGTGTAAGCCTGGGCCTGTCAATGTTTGTGCATGAATTCCTATTTTGAGTAACAATATTTATGTATGTGTGCATGTGTCTGTGTCTGTCATCATGTCTGTCTGTGTGCCCTTGGGTGGAGAGAGGGCAGGCCCTCTGTGTGTTCCTCCTCTTATCTGCACTACAATGCATGGTGTTCTGTCGCACTATTATTTTAAATGACCACTGAAGAGATTCATAGAAATACAAATTTCCAGGAATGAGATAGAACCTCTTGGGGAATTTTGGATAAGTATGCCTCAGTAAATAGCCCTACACTGTAAATCAGCACATTGATGCAGGGCAATTTGACTATGATCACTGGTTAAACTGTGATACAATTTTTGCTACTAACCCAGTACTAAAGCTGATAGTTTCTATACTGAAAAAAAAAAACAGAAAATACAGGAGAAAAGAGAATACAAAATATTGTTATTTTTTAAACTTGTTTTTTGCAGGGGGAGAAAGCTGCATCCCCAATATGGGGCAAGCCTACCCACACATTTCTCAGACTTATACATATTAACTATGAAATCACCATGACATAGAGAAAATGGTAAATTGGAATATTCTGAGAAATGGCAATCTCAGACTTGGTATATATACATGTCCGTTTCTTCACCCATTCAATTTTCATATTTTGGGACTCTCTGAAGTGGGTCCCAGCATTTCAAAAGAATATCACGTTGGTACCATTCCCTGGAGAAGAGACTCCTTCATGATACAAAGTTTTATCTCTTGTGATACATATTACTGCAATACAGTGCTGCAATATCACACTGGGGCATTTCAGCAGCTTTTGTCCTTACCATGGCTTGTGTATAATTTTCCTGTCTGGTATGATTCATCTTGATTATAAAATAAAGTATCCATTGCAGACTTTTAGCCTCTTCGCTGTAGTTTTTCATCTCGCTGTTCAGTTATGTTCAGCAGAAATGTTGAGAACATTTTGGCTATCATCCAGGTATAAGCCAGATGGCAAAAGCCAGTTATTTCCTTTCAGTCTCAACCAACATGGTGGGACTGGGTCTGGCATCTGATCCTTTGTACAGACAGTGACATTTACAACAACGGCTCGAAGATGTGCTTCATTCATGGTGCAAAGAAAGAAAAGCTTGATAATGGCTCGAAACACCCAAGCTTGATTAATGACCCAAGCAATTAACAGAACAGGCAAGAAAGAGGAGTATGCATATTGTAGAGGGGAGGAGCATGTGAGTCACTCCCTGTTCACTGCTGGCAGAGGCTGGAGCTCATAGGGAAAGCCAAGCTCTGAGGTGAGTGAGGGAGAATTTGTTTAGGCATGGCTACTCCATGGATCCGCAGCAGTGCACTCACTCAAGCCACTCCTCCCTGCCTATCCATTCTGATGACCATTTATTTTGGAATACTGGAGGTGGGCTTTAGAACTAGGAAAACATTTAGTCGCCTTCAAAATGACAGCACTTCGCAGGTAGCTCAACTCTCACCTTCAGGGATGAGGCAAGTAATGAATTGTAAGCACTTACACTGACACACTGAGTGAACAAATGTACCAAATTAATTTTCTGGGTTGGGGGGGGGGTCTTGGTGATCAGAATGGGAGCTGGACAACAAAAAATGAGCTGTATATGCTTTTGTGGTCATTACAAAAATGTCACAGAGGAATTCAAGTGCACATAATTATTTCTGATTTGTGGAAAATAAGTCACTTGATTGCTCTGATTCTACAAGATCATCTTAAACTATTATTTTGGATAAGAAATATAATTTTATAATTGATGTATAAATTCATGTATGAAATTGTTTATTTATTTCCTTACTATGGTATCAGCTTTAAAGAATTTTTTTAAGCATCACTGTTCCCTCATATGTCAAAGTATGTTGACTGGCAAGGTTATGATTATAGATACAGTACATACATACATATAGATATATACGTATATAATCACCAGTCTCTCTCCATGTATATATATATATATATATATATATATATATATATAGTTCCCGTTTAGAAGGCCAAATGGCTGAAATCTCGAAAGTCATATGGTTGAGACCATATGCTTGAAATTTCAGACGCTTGACCTTCTGAATGGGGATCGGCATATAGTGCAGACTGGGAGATCTCCCTTTCTGTGCTGTAGTGCAATCTTGGAGTTAGAATAAATAAGTAGCGGGGGGTGTGGAGGGTGCAGGGGGGCTTGCCCCCCCTGCAGAAACATTGTTTTGTTGTTTTTTTTTCAGTTCCCTTTCAGAAGGTCAAGCTTTTGAAATTCGAGCATATGGCTTCGGCCATATGAATTTCGAGATTTCAGCCGTTCAACCTTCTAAAGGGGAACTATATATATATATATATATATACACACATATACATGTATGTGTCTCTCTCTCAATATTATATATATATATATATATATATATATATATATATATATATATATATATATATGTATGTGTGTGTGTGTGTGTGTATATATATATATATATATGTGTGTGTGTGTATATATATATATATATATATATATATATATATATATATATGGGTCACCTTCAGATGCCCGACAACGCGTTTCGCCGACACGGAATCCGACGGGACGAAAACACCGACAACGCAGTTGACCGACAAGGTGAGAACCCGACGGACTCGGTAAGTGTGCGATCGAGTGAGGGATTTAGTGTTAGGGAGCGGACAGGTAAGTGTGCGATAGTGAGGGACTGTGGGTTTAGGGGTGGGTTAAGTGAGTTAGGGTTAGGGTGCAGGTAGGGTGTGTGTGCGATAGTGAGGGATTGTGGGTTTAGGGGTGGGTTAAGTGAGTTAGGGTTAGGGTGCAGGTAGGGTGAGTGTGCGGTAGTGTCGGATCTTGGGGTTATTGGGTGGGTAAGTGAGTTAGGGTTAGGGTGCAGGTAGGGTGAGTGTGCGGTAGTGTCGGATCTTGGGGTTAGGGGTGGGTAAGTGAGTTAGGGTTAGGGTGCAGGTAGGGTAAGTGTGCGGTAGTGTCGGACCTTAGGGTTAGGGTTTGGGTTAGGGATAGTGGATATGTTATGTAGTGTACTGTGTTGTTTACGTGTAGTGTGTTGGTGTAATGGTTTTCGGTGTTTTGCATTGTCGGTATTTTTTGTTGTCGGTCTTTTGGTGTCGGTGATTAGTGTGTCGGCGAAACGCGATTTCAAGGATATAAAGGTGATCCATATATATATATATATATATATATATATGTGTATATATATATATATATATATATATATATATATATATATATATATATACACACACAACTGAATCATCTGCATTTTTCTTTAAATATATAACAAATACTAACAAGCAAAAATTACAGTTATGAATTTATTGTTGAAGTAAATTTAGCTGCATCAGTTTATCTGGAACATTCTGCATTTTTATGTACTATCCATCAGATTTTGCTATGATCATGTAAGGTAATCAAATTTAGTAAGATTTACAAAAAAGCTTTGGTATATGATAAAGTGTCTTCTCTTTAAAACAAAGACATACAAAATAGAGAGATCTGTTAAATTATGACACTTATTTGGCATGTTATGCCTGGCGTAGTCTGGATATTGCTTCTACCAAAGTGTATGACTAGAATGCCCTGTGTATTCTACTACATAATTAAGCCGTAAGCTGTAGCCGTTTGGCACAAGGGGAGCTAAAGTCCTGGCTCAGACACAAGACTTAATAAAAGTAAGAGCTTATTTGCTGTATCACAGACTGTGAAAGCAACAGTATTATTTTGCTTATTGTAATCTGCTTGAATGTTAGCTTATCTGCATTCTTTTGCAAAATGTAGAATGATTCAATTCAGTGTATGCATAGTTTGCTATGAAGTGGAGTGCATGCATGTTCTAGAAGGTTCCTAAAAGCTGCTGAGCAAAAATAAATAAATATGCATTTGTGTCTATACTAGTGATATTGTGACAAACAGTTTTAGTAGTATAGTCCCAGACTCAAACAGGGTTACAGATTTATTGTTAGAACTTGCTGTACCACAGGCCATTGTTACTAAATGACAAAGATTCCAATGAACTGCATTTTGAATACTCAAATGCAGGGGGTGTACCACCACAAAGCACACATCCTCTGGAATTCATTAATGCCTACACTAAGTGGACACCACTCTGAGTGAAAAGATGACACAAGCATAACTCACACCTTCTTCTTACGAATTTTAGTTTTCCTACTGATTTTCTTGCAACCATAAATATTGAGGGGGATTCATAAAACTTACCACAAAGTGTAAACTACAAGTACAATTAGTGTAATCTTTATGAATGACTATAAAGCACAAAAAAATGTGGTGGGGAAGTTCTTGAATACAGATCGTGTACACTTAGTGAAGTTGTTAATGAACCTTTTCCAATTTTTACCTGCACAGCCAACAGCATTTGTTTTTTATTAGTAATATAAATACATGTAATAATATATGGTGCATCAGGTGGATTTAATGGGGTCTCAGAATATTCCAGAAATTAAGCTTTAAGCAGCTTTTAATATTCATATATATATATATATATATATATATATATATATATATATATATATATATATATATATATTTATTTATATGTATATGGCTACAATCTGAAATTCTGAAAACTCATTAAGAATGTTTTTGTAGGCTATGAATAACAGCAAATGCTCATATGAGTGAACATTGTTTTCAATGGAGTTTTTGCCGCCAGCATTTTGTATGGGATTGTGGTGCAGTGGGGTAGGAGAATTGCCCTTATACTACTGTTGTGTAATCTTGGGATTGGTATATATAATTAGTAGGGGGTGTGGGTGGTGCCCCCCTGCATTGATTTATGTATCTATACACATCTATGTATAGATATGTATTTAAATTATCCCCTGTAAAAAATACTTCATTTTTGATGTTTTCAATCATTTTAGATTTAGTCTAAAATGATTCCTCTTTTAATGGCCAGTATTTTAATTAATAATTATTAATGAACTATTAATATTTGATATTTGATAACATAGTTATTATATATTGCTATTTTCAATGAAGTCTTGTAACGGACAAAATCATTCATCATGATTTACTTCAATGTTTGTTTGCATCTTTCAGCTTTTCCCGGTTAGGGGTCGCCACAGCGGAACTCCGGTCTGCTAATAATGGTAGTGGATTTTTACGTACCGAGTTACCAGCCCTGATGCACAACCTTCAACGAAGGCACGCCCCATTCACGTATGCCTCCACACAGAAGAGGCTCTAGCTGAAAATCGGACGGGACAACGTCTTGCTATGACGAGGCAATGCTACAGCAGCACCAAAGATCTAAAATAGAAGCCTTCTTTACAGCGGGGTTTTCTTTTAAGCTAGCGCTTAGGAAACTGACACTCTTCATTCAGAATCAAACATCTTGTCATTATCTCCCATCTAAACTGCCACCTTTTGGCATATCCTACTTCCACTCTTATGTTTGTCCAGGAGGGTTATCACAGTATCTCACCAGGGTTGGATTGCAAAGCAAAGGGTTCTCACATTCCAGGACTAGTCCATGTTTACATAAGTGTGTGTGTGTGTGTGTGTGTGTGTGTGTGAAACAGTTCATTTGAGATAAATAAATTAAATGGACTTCCTGTGATAAGCATACCAGTAGAAATACATTTATGTTTCTTTTTTATGGCTCCATTTAACTGTGACATTCTTCACTGCAAAGTATTCAGTTAAATACCACGATTCCTACAGTATAATCCTACAGTCATACTCAAAAGATACATTATTACCTAATGTGTATTTTCTTTGCCAGAATTGTTTTAAATGTGTATATATTGATTACCTATCTATTAGTTAACCTCCCTTTCTTTTGCGATGAATGTTACACATGAAAGCCTATAGCTTACTATAATGTTTTTATACTGAATACTTCTGTAAATACGTAACCTCTCTTATTATTCTTCATTTTCTTTTGCAACGAATGTTACACATGAAAGCCTATGGCTTACTATAATGTTACTTTAATGTTTCTGACTCTGAAGTGTGTCTATTATGTAACCTCTCTTTCACTATTACTATTAATGTAACTTCTTGTGGAGTTTTTCTGCCTGGGCCATCACTGAAAATGGGTCGTTATGACCGAGTGGACTCTCCCGGTCAACAAATGCAAATTAAATAATAATAAATACAGTTGGAAATATGCCATAGCTGTTCAAATGCCAAACACTAAGCAGCCACCATTAGCTTTAGATTACCATTTAATTTGTAATACCATGCTCTTTGGCTAAAACTATTAAAAATTAATCTATAGACAATTTACAGACCACATCTCAAGGTAGGGACTGCTTTTGAGTAAGAAACACGGCTTCAGACCATACTGCAACTCACCAACTCCCATTCATACTATCACTAGCACAGGGGTGTAGCCAGTGAATTCCATTTTCTACTCACAGATGCATATTGCTACCCCCCCCCCAATCTACCTGGCATTTAAAAAATGGTCATATCACTTGAGCTGTTGCCCCCCACCAAACTTAATATGTATAACATTTTAACTTGTCAGACAGAAACTATTAGAGGCATTTTTAGATTTGCAGTCCTCTTAGAAAACATCTCTTCAAAATTACAGCCATTGTGAGCTGACACAAGGACACCTCTCTTCTCACCTATTAGGGCACTTTATCAAGCAGGGTAATACCACAATAGGAAATGGAATATTCAGTGCCAGAGTTCCAAAAAGGTCAGTTCTTAGACAGTTGCTTTGTTTTACTTAAAAATTTAATTTACTACAGCCTTTTATCAATTAACTACACATTATATGTCGATGATGTTACTATCCTAAGATGAAACTCATTGCCTTGTAAACTTTCCAGAGTAGCTTACAAAAAGTCTCCATACTTATCTGAAACTGGTCCTAAAACAGAGACTTTGTATAAATTGCGTCAACTCAACAACAATGCTATCTGGTAATCATTAAGGCTATCCAATGTACCAAATATTGAACTAAAAGACTAATTGGGAACCCCAGATCTCTCATTATCCATCAAAAAAAGTATCTTGATATCTTATCTGATTAACAGGCAATATTCATTCACCACAATGAGAAAAAAAAACACCAAACTATGCACCTACTTAATTTGCCTGTATGTATACATATCTCCTAACACAGAAAACACACCAAGAAAACATATTCACATATAGCATTCATGCATAAGTTAGAATAATCTTCACCCTCTGTAGCACTGAATTCTGCACAGAACATACACACACCTACAAAATTATATTATATTATAAAGAACAAGCTGTTTCCAATGAACAGTTCTCACACAACTTGAGACACACAAGGTGAAGTTTGCTTTGGTAAAACTGTGCCAGTTATGAATTCTAATTTTCAGTACTCTGTAGCTTAATTGACTGTTATACAGTAGCAATGCACTGTATTGTAATTCTGCACAGTAAATATTAATTTCATTGCCTAGTATTTCATGATACATTTGTCACATTATTTAAATTTTATTTTTAATTAAATCCTGGAAATTGTACATAAATATAATTTTCAGGTTAATAATTTTGCCAGGAGATGACAATAACATTTACGTGTGTTTTTTCTTCAGATGATACTCATGTGAATCATTAACTTTTCATCTTGGTAGGGTTCACCAAGAGTAAGAAACAATATCAGTATCACTTTGAGGAGACTTCTTGCTAATCTACTTGGCAGTAACTGATGACATCCTTTTTTCTACATTTGTATTAAAACATGCAAATCTCTATTTGTGTGTAAATTGTAATAATTGGCATTATATTTCATTTCGGTTTATGTGGGTCACTGTTACATATGCACAATACTTTGCTGACTATCATAGAATCTGCCTTTATATGTGTTAATACAAAGGTGACAAAAGATGAATGTTCTACTCATTAAGCACTTGTGATTCCTCCAGGCATTTCTCTGCAATGAACACACAGTGTTTCTAGGAATAAATTATTGTTTGTTCTTATTTACACTAATAATTCCAAAACCATGTTGCATACAAGGCACTGAAAGGCATTGTTGTGATGGTGAATTAATAGTTGACCCTTGTCTAGTGCAGCTACAGAGTACTGAATGTTGTTTACATGCTAATTATTTACACTGCAATCATTTTCATATTTCTCTAAACATTATAACAAACAAGTGCTACCATCAGAACCGTTTGGCCTTATATGGAAATTAACAGCGGATTGAAAAAATGCTGCTGACACTGTATATATAGTTTGAGTATTTGCTGAGATACAGTAAGTTGTTGACAAAATATTATACTATTAATATTTACTGTGCTTACTGTGACTTATAAAATCCAGCTTAAGACCTAGAAAGTAATGAATGTGACAAATGTTAAGATTATTTTTTGCTGAAATGTTGCCATTTACACTTCGTTAGGAGCAAGGTTCTAGAGATATGGTTATTTGTTTGAACTGCGAGGTTATAATTTGATTTTTCCAAAAGACTCAGGATGCATACAGTGGAAGTTAGGAGTACAGATCTAAACAACTCTATTGGAAGGGATAAGTTAAAGAGTCTCAGTTAGTGAGTGCTGTATCCACAGTCTACCATTTTCACTTAATTGTATTGCTCGGTCTCAAACATCCTTGAGCATTGTTCAGGCAGAATGCCTTATAATCATGTCTGTGAGGTCAGGTATCTTAAGGGAGGTCTCACACTGTCCACATTCAATTGCCATCAGTGTCCCCTTTTTCCCACCTCTCTCTCTCTCGCTTTACTCCTCAACTAACCTTTTCTCATCTGACCTCTTATAATCAAATCTCTTCATATTGTTTCATCCCTTCCTTCCCTCATCTTTCTCCCAAAGTATACATGCACACATGTGCGACTCTCTCATCACATCTCAAATTCTCTCCACCATTTTAGCAACATGATCTATTGCATGCTTTTTTTTTTTTTTTGGTTTG
Organism: Protopterus annectens; assembly: GCF_019279795.1. NCBI lineage: Eukaryota > Metazoa > Chordata > Ceratodontiformes > Protopteridae > Protopterus > Protopterus annectens. Next base: position 172,859,526 of record NC_056749.1, read on the forward strand.
ATATATTTTCCTCTGGAAAATCACCAAGAAAAGAACTAAGTGCAGTCTCATAGTTATTTATTAGGCTTGTGGTCTACAGGACCCTTGAGGAGCCTAGCCCAAATTCCCAGTTGACCTCCAATTTAAAGTCTGTGGTTACCCAGCAGTCAGGAAAAGTGTAAAGTCAAAGACCCCAGAAAGATGTTTTCAGCCATTATACCTTGACTGAACGGTATGTGATTTAAAGCCATTCTGTAATTTGATAAAGTTCCTAGTATAAATGTATAGTTAATCTGAATATTGATACATATAGATGAAGGTAGGATCTTCAATGAGTTGATCCGTCAGACCCAAAGGGGGGGGAGACTAAACCCTCGACCACGCTATTAATAGCGTGGTGGAGAGGATAGGATATCACAATCACCCAAAGACTGGAATAAAATAAAATCCGGTATATGTGAGGCAGAGCACCTCGCTGCTTGTTCAAGAGAAATCTTGACCAATGGATGGGATGGAGATCATAGGATAAGGGGGATTACCCCCAGTGTCACCTGTCACAACAGAGGCACAGCATAATAATGGGTATAATTCCATATACTAAAGGCACTAAACTAAAACTAAAACATAAAAAAATAAATGCCCTCGGAAGGCATGAGAGGCTGAACCTGAACCTATGAACCTATGAACCTATAAGACACAGATAAGAAGTAAGATAAGAAGTCGGCTGCATACTGCTACTGACTGAATTCATACCTGAGTACATATCTGACCTATATATATTCATATGCTTATATATATATTTCTAATGGCTTATATATGCTGATATGTGGTATATACCTGACACTGCCTGATATGTTCCAAGAAGTTTATAACATTTGCAAAGTTTTCTGAAAATAGTAAAGCCTGAAATTTCATGAATTTTCTGAAATTGGTGGCTGGTGACTTTACAGTTGAACATCCCTACTAAATGAACTACTAACCAAATGACAAATGATTACATTAAAGAGGTTATAATTTAAAAGTTTAAGGCACATATTGTGTCACTGTGTATGGGCTTTACTTCCTGCTTTTTTTACTACAAGCTATTTTCCAGTTAAACCATAGTATCTTTTAGCTAAGTATATTTATAAGCATCATCAGTGCTATAGAAGAGTATAGATGTTGTGTTTTTAAATGATTTTTGCATCAAATTTGGTTTAACAGAAAACTGTGAATCTAAGCCGATAGGTGTCTTATTTCAAAGAGGGAGACAAGGATTATTAATGGATCTAACAGTACATGGTACTAAGCAGTTCCTTAGGGATGATCTGAAATTACCTAGTGTATACCTAAGTCCAATATAAGAGCCATTAATCTCTAAAAAAGAGCCCAGCTCCAGATCTACATCAGAAACGGATAACGCCCTGACTAACCCAGACAACCTGAGATTGACTTGCAGCTCAGGAAGCTGGAAAAGTCATGGAGAAGTGTGGGACAGATGCCCGACTTAGACTGGCAAGCCCATCTGGGAGGGAGGATTGGGTTGGCTCCTTCTCCACTGTGGTAACATTATGGTTCAGATGGGTGGTGTCAGACACTCCACTGCAAACAGGATTAACCATGGGGGAATATATAAGAGGGTCTGCCCAATATGGTGCAGTGTCCACTGTGGCAGCATTTCAGGAAGCCTACATGCCGCTGCATCAGGGGCAAAGGCAGCCCCTCCATGTTGATATGAAGCCTAAATCACCACCAGTGGGAGGGGTTAGGCCAAAGAATTGTTATAATGAATTCATGGAAAATGAATGGTCTGGGAGCAGCTCTCTCTCACCCTGCAAGGAATGAATGAGCCAATCGATTGGGGGGAACAAATGGTCCACACCTAAATATTGTATAACTTAAAAAAAGAGGCAATTTCTATCAGATATCTGTAACTTGCTAAGGAACACTAAAGAACACTAAAAGGGGCAAGAATCAAGAAGAAGACACTGCTAAACCACTGAAATGTTGTGTATTCATGATGCGCTATCAATTTTGTAACAAGTTAATCCTGAAGTATAATTGCATCCACAGTGTATTCCTGATGTACCACCTATTCAATAATGTAATATAATACTGAAGTATAATTATATCCAGTGTATCCCTGCTGTACCAGCAATTCAGTAATATAATATGGAAGTATGATTATATCCTGTATTTCTGATGTACCACCTATTTAGTAATGTAAGATACTACTGCAGTATAATTATTTCCACAGTGTATTCATGATGTGCCACAAATTCTTTAATGCAATATAATACTGAAGTATAATTATATCCACTCTGTATTCCGGATATTAAATGTGTTTAGTAATGCTATGTAATAATGAAGTATAATTATATCCATCGTGTGTTCCTGGTGTACTACCTATTCAGTAATGTAAACCAATACTGAAGTATGCTTATGTTCACTGTGCATTTTTAATGTTCCATTCATTCAGTAATGTGAGGTAAGCCTAAAGCAGAATTCATATCCAGAATATATTTCTGATGAAGCACCTGTTAAATAACATAAGGAATATATTGAAATGTAGTTACATCCACAGTATTATACATATACCATCTATTCAGTAATGTCAGGTAATCCAGAAACATGATTATATGCACTTCTATGCATTATGAAACATTACACCACTCCATCAACATACTTAGTAACCCATATGTAATCTTTCTTTTAATTTTACCCATAGACTCTTCAATGTTATTAACTTCCAAAGCAGACATCTAGGATATATGACATCCTATTTATAAAGCTATGAGCTTCTGGTCTAGTTGAGTCCCTCATTGTTTTCCACACCCCAGGCTGCAGTGTATCCAATGTAATGTTCTCATGTTCTTCATATGAATCACAGATGCATTAGCCCCACTAGGCTTGTGGTCTCATTTCAGGAGGAACCATGGTTGTATTTATACTACTAGGGGAAATTTTGCCAGGGCATTAGGAAACTTCCCCTTCTCTTTTTGTTAACTGCCATGAGAACTTAACATCTACCTGAGCTACCCATGACAACTAAAAAAAAAGAGTAAGGGTTATTTATTTAAAACAATATTTACAATACTATTTACAAACTGTCATATTTGCATATTTAGAATTTATACAATGTATAATTTTCCATTCCTTTCCGTTACTGTCAAACAATCATAAATATACTACTTTTTATTATGTTAAACTTCTGTCTTTATTATTCCTATTTAATCCCCACGCCTTTTTCCACAACCATCTAATTTTTCTTAAAATTACTGTTAGTCTGCATTTACAACTAAACATGATTTCATTAATACTTTCATTCCAAATGATCCATACAACATAAAATAATCTTTTTGTCTATTTTATAACATATTCCTCATTATTATGGCTATAATATCCATATTTATTTCATTTGCCTCCTTTATATTTTCAAAGAGCTTTTCTTCACAATTTTTTTCACAATTTTGTAAACTTTACACATTGTAAGGAAACATGTTCTGCAGTGCCTTCATTCCCACAATATCATTTTTACATGACATATTTCATTTTCCTGGTAATTTGTTAATCACTAATCTCCATAAAAATCGTGACTTGCTTATCACATCATGCTGTTCCTACTCTTATAGCTTTAACTTTTATATACACTACCTCAGTCCCATGGATTAACATAATAATATTGTGTCAAGATATTTGTACAACACTTTCCTCTCATCTTCTGTTTCATTCACTTTTATTTTCCATAAAACAACTTTTTTTCTTTGTAACATCTCATTTCTTCATTTACATATTCGTGTCCTCTTCTGAATTCTCTAACATGTCCCAGTGCCACTTATATTTGCACTTTAGCAAATTTACTACTAACTTTTGATTTTATAATTTATCTAAAACAAAATGTTATGCAAATTCAAAGGAGGAGCTTGAACAATTGGATTCATAAATCCTAAACCTCCATCTTAGTTATCCATATATACGACTCCTCTCTTCACTGTATTCAATCTTGAACCCCTTATATAAGAAAGAAATACCTGTAGTATTTCTTTTTCCTAGATTACTGGCAACATATACTGTATATACTAGCGAAATATTCAGTCTCTGTCAGCATAACTGAATTAATCAAATTAAACTTTTTATTAAATGATAGCTTGCATGTGTTCCAAAACATAGCTTCTTTATTTAATCTTTTATTGTATTACATTGGTCCTTACTCACATTCCTCCCCCCCAAATCTTATTCCTAGTGCAGATATTTCTTTCACTGAAAAATATACTCCTCCTATCTTTCCTATATCATTCAGTCCTTTACTTTTTTTTTTTATTTAAAGTCATGCCTGTTATGTTTAAGCATTGATATACATAGCATATAACTTCTTTCATCCAGACTTTGTTTCTAGTAATCAGTATAGTATCATCTGCATAAATAAACATAACTGGAATTTTTATCCCTCCATTAGTATTGTAAGTAACACCTTTCATATGAAAATGTACATCTCTAATACATTCATATATAAAGCAAATAACATGATACACATAGGACATCCCTGATGTATGCCATTCTTTATACCTATTTCTTTGTTTAACCATCTATTCACTAAGTTCCTGCTTCATTGTTATTGTATGCAGAACAACATACATCCTTAATTTTTTCACTAATGTTATACTCATCCATAACTGTCTACAAATGTCATGATGTACTGTATAAAAAATGCTTCATTTAAATCTCCTATCATAATCTTGGTTTCATCAGTCTTGTTTATAGTATCATGCCAAATTTTCCTTACTATTAATAGTAATTGCCAACATCCTTTTCCGGTTAAACTTTAAATACTATCTTCCATAAGTTTCATTTTACTTTCCATACTAATCTGTATTATTTTCATAGAACTCATATAATCTGCGTTGTTCAATGCTATAGGTCTCCATTTTCCAATTTTATCTTCATCTTCCTTTTTCCATACAAAATTAAGTATACCACTGCATAAATCTTTATATATAAAAAATTCATTTAACCACTCATTCATAACTTTTAAGACATTTGTTTTTATGACAATCCATAAATATATTTTAAAATTGGTATCCTATTCCATCTAGTTCTGAAACCAGTTGTAAATTAACCTGCACAGTACCTTATCTAATTCATATAAGAAAATCTAATTTTCCAATTCTTTATTTTCTTCCTCTGTTAGTTTTTTTAACATGCCATTCTTTACTTAATTTATTATGATATTCATAATTTGTAAGATCTTCTTACCTCTCCTCCATCATTTCTCTCATTATACGAGTATTCTCTTTAATTATGTCACTCATATAAGTTGTTACCTCTTCTCTTTTACCTTGTAACTAATATATTTGTTTAAATAATAGCTCTTTAATTTTCTCTTTTCATAAATACTCCCTTCTGTCACATAATATGCTCTATCATTCCTTTCCAAATCCTTTAAAGCATGCATACACATTGTTTTATTTTTTTTTTTCTGCTTGTCTTACATCTGGCATCCCCTCTAAAAATAGTTTTTATGTATTTTTTAAAAGCTAGTCACCAATCATTCCAGTTTGTATAACACAATCTAAAAGAAATATGATCTTTCCGTAACTGCATATTTATTTTCTTTCCTTTTTCATCCAATAATTTGTCACTTATTCCATTTATTCATTTTGCTAATCTAGTATACTCCTTATTTTCCTGTGTCTCTATCCATATCCAAAAAAAAAAAAAAAACAAAAAACAAATATTTTTACATTTATATTTTTACGTTTATGTTTTTCTAATATGATCAATTTATACATGTATATATGTTTCTCCCTTTTTATTGTTGTCTAAGTTTCTCATATGTAACCTATATATACTTACATATTCAAGTCATTCTGTTTACTCATAGGTTATCTACTTAAAGTGGTATCTATGATTAACTAGTTTTTAAATATTATTCTTTTATGTCAGTTACTTTCAGATCTGTGTCTATGTGTATAGTGCTGTAGTGGAGCTTTTCTCCCCGGGCCTCTACTGAAAATGGACATATATCCAGTTAGACTAGCCCGGTCAACAAATGTAAAATAAATAAATAAATAAAATTTCACTGAGTGATCTGAAAAGCCTAATACATGCATCACTCCCTTGGGTATATTTAAACTTTGTGATATAATAACGTAATCTTATATACACCTCAACTATATGCACAGATTATTCAAATATTTAAAGTGCCACATTTTATAACTTTACAAATTGTCTTAGCGTAATTTTCTCTCTTCTTCTCCCCCCTCAAATTATAATAAAAATCTCCTGTTAATATTATATTTCTATTAATTATTACATACTCCAGAATTTTAAATAAAATTTCCCTTTATTTACTTGTAATAAAGGCATACAATGCTATAGCTCTATACACCTGATTTTGCCATCTGAAATCAGCAACAGCTAATCTTCCCATCACTGTCAGTGTTATATTAAATATTTTCACTGAACTCCTACAATGTACAACTATGCTAGAACAGATTTCTTTTGTTATGTTTCACATTTTATCTCCTCCCCAAAGTTTCTTTGATTATAATTTCTCTTCTTGTGTGAAAATTCTTACAACTTCCAATATTATTACATTGTCATCACAGTTACTACACTAATTTAGGATGCCTATTCATCTACCTTTATTTTGAATACTATTTACATTTATTGAAAGAACTCTAAAATTGCCATTATGTCTATAGCAGCTTAAAAGGAAGTATGTATATTTGGAGTACGTGTGTCATTTGTATTTTATTTTATCTTTTACACTTATCCATTTAAACTTTTTCTGTCTCTTACTCTTTTGCCAATTGAATTATTTTTACTTTTCACAATTTTTTCAAATTATTTCTTCCTAATCACTTATTTCATAACCTTCTTCTATAATACTGTCTGTTTCATTTTTCTTGTCAGCCTTATCTTTATTTTTATCCAGATCTTGCTTCACTACTTTGTCTTTATCTTTTATTGGGACTGTCTCTTCTCTCCTACTACTATCATCAGTTTTGCTTTCTTCTTCATCATCCTTTTTTCTTTAGATTACAATGCATCCAAGCATGCTCAATTTTATTACATTTATTCTATTTCAGTTCACATGTTGTCGCATCATGACCTGTTTCCTCACAAACATAACATTTCCTCTTATCTCAGTCACTTATCAAATGATCATCTTTTCCACAGAAAGAAAACATTTTAAGTTGTCCCCACTATTTTTACAATACCCCTGTTACCTTCTACATTTATCATACTAGGCATATGAACAATTTTTCCTTTCTTCATTTTAGTACAATATGACCATGCTGCCCACCAGTCCATAATCCTCTATCATGCACTTTGCTAATGCCCATAACAACTTTACAAAGTTTGCTTAAATGTCTCTTTAAAGTCCTTTTTCCACTTCAGTTCAAAATTGAAAATAGACTTTCTTTTTTTTTTTTTTCTCTTTCCCTGACCCAACTTTCCAGGACAGAACCAGTCTTAAAAATAATTTCACAAACTGTCTTATTTTATAAATAAGAAAAAAAAAAACTCTTAACCTTATGAGTCTTCACTGCCAGTGGAAACATTAAATTATCCCAAATGTCATACCTGTGCATTTCTTGTTCTTCCTTTGTCTATAATTTCTCCCAGAAAAACATCGTTTCCACTCTCTGGCTTGCACTGCAACAAAAATTCACCCAAAATATTATCCCACAACAATTCCGACTGGAGGGTTGTAATAACATATTCATCACTGTTTTCATGGTTTGCTTTCAATGAAGCATGCAACTTTTGCTTTACGAGCTCCTCACAATCTTGTAGAGCCTCAAACAATGCACCTATATGCACCTCTGTGATATTCATCATCTTGAATCTCCTTGATTGCTATTCTTGCAGCCAGCACTGCACTAGAATTAAGACAAGCAGTCCCTTAATGAGTAGTGGAAGTTGCCTGATGTCCAGTAAAAAAATTTGCCTCATCAGACCTACCCTGAAAAGAGGCCATTAGAATAGTGGGAGTAACCCAGTCAACACAAGATAAACAATTGCATTTTTTAAAAAAAGTTCAGGCAAATCATTCATTTTAGTGGCTTTACTAAATAACAATGACACTTTCCATTCTAAGTTATTTATGGTCTTTCTAGGCTATTTTAATAAAATTGTTGTAAGTCTCATTTCAAATTTGCACACTAGACTTCTGTTAATTGCATTGTTAGTCTCATTTTCAATACAGGAACAGATTGTATAACCATTGTATTTTCCAACTTTTTATGCATATTGCTACTTTGGCAGAAAAATGGTATACACTATTCTTGTGGATGATTTTGTTAATATGAAATATTTTCTTCTACTATTTTCAAAATTGTTACATAACTAAAGAGGGGTGATTAATTATATTTCTTCTTAGTGATATGTTCTTACTTAATTCTACTATGGGATCTTTTAATCAGTTTTAGATGTTTGTTTTGAATTTAATAAAGTTGCTACTTTCTGTTATCTTTTATAAATTGTATTTGTTTCTATATATCTTGTTGTATATTTCCTTCTTTTACAGTTCCATAGCTGGATGCATAAGGTGGAATGCAAATGTCCAAGAAAGTAACCAAAATGTATAATGGTATGTTTCATATGTACTTAAAGCATGTTTTTACAAGTATTATGTGCGTAAAAACAGCATCATTTAGTAATAATTGTTCTATGAATGTACTTTTGAGTTGTGTACCTCACTGAGACCATGAAGAAAAATTTGAAAGAAAATGTTACAATACAGATATGGAATGGTATTTGGTTTTAATAGCCTGGGAAAAGAACAGTTATTATGCCAGACAGAAAATGATTACTAAAGCTTGTTTTAAATGTGTCGATCAAATCTTTAGACATACATAATGTTATATGTAGATGGGGATGATTTTATGAGCCAAGAGGCAAAGGGAATAAAAAGGAACAGATTTCTGAATCTAATAATATCCAGAAATCTTTGAGGGATGTTAAAAAGAAAATAGGTGAACTAAAGAAGATACATTTTGCTTTCTGTGTTATAGGGAAATAGAAATGTGAAATGTGCCTTTACATTGCAGAGAAGTGCAATGTCTGAATGTGCACCATCTAGTTTATGTGTGTATATATATATATATATATATATATATATATATATATATATACACATATATATATATATATATATATATGTGTGTGTGTGTGTGTGTGTGTATATATATATATATATATATATATATATATATATATACATACACACACACACACACACACACACACAGACACACACACACACACACACACACACACACACACACACACACACACACACACACATATATATATATATATATATATATATATTTTCTTTATATAGTAGTTTTGGCTCTGGGAGATAGGATGATAACCACAATCCCCACAGTTTGGGGGAACATCAGGACAGAAGCTAGAGTGGTGGTGTTAAAGTGGAGAAAATATAATTTTAATTCCTATGTCTGATTTTTTCCAAACAGTAAAATAAAGTGCAACAAATGATTTACAGGTGTGGTAAGGCTAAGGAGAAGATTCCTGCAATGTAGTATAAAATGGTATGTTGCAAGAAGGAATGAGTGGCATGCATACATCTTCTGCAAAATTTACCTGGATTAGTCTAGACTAATGCCCATTGGCAGAGGAAGAGTTTACATTAAATATAATTTAACTGCTGTCAATTGCAAGGGTTGAAATGCTTTATTAATGCAGTAGAATCCTTTTCAGATTGAGCAACACGTTTCATCTTTTTGTCATCAGATTGTTAAGGAATAAATACCCAAAGCTATCAATTGTGTACTTTACCCCTTGAAAATACACTTCATCTCATTGGTTTCAGAAAGGTTTGCTACCCAATCTATCAGCAAAATGTATACTGTTAACAATGTAATGTTCCTTTAACTTGACAACTACATGCTGCTAGTTAAAAATGACGCCGATATTTTCTGTTTGCTGAACACTACGGAAGACTGTAGAGACACTGTCATCCAGATTTGTTACTTTCCATTCAGATGATTTTTTTAAACAGAATTTTACATATTTAAAACTTGTTGCCAGAAGTCACGTGTTACACCTGATATTTTTTTTCTCAGATAACACCCTCAGCAATGCCAAAGAAAACTGGAGGCAATAAAGAAGTCTATCAGAAAGCAAGCCAATATATCACTTCCACAGTCCACTGCATTGTTTTTGGCAGGCTAGTAGGTCATTTTTTGCCAGTACCTGAAAATGTATATATGTATTTGTATGTGTGTGTGTGTGTGTGTGTGTGTATATATATATATATATATATATATATATATATATATATATATATATGTATATATATATTTAGGTTTATTATCAACATATCGAAGTTCAGAACACTGAACGTTCGATACTGCGAAAATGACATCAGACTTCCGGCATACTAAATAGGTTAAAATGTCAAATATGTTGAATGCGATCAAGAGATTCAACATTTATGTCAAAATACGACCATGATGGTAGTGCAGGTCCAAATGTAAGTTAAACACCTTCACTGTCATTCATGTTTTAGCAGGGGGACAAGCCCACATGACCCCCCCCAACCCCCCTGCAAATTAAATATTCTAACTCCGAGATCACACTACAATGAGGAAAGGGATACATTTCCCTTTCTGCACTGTACTATGACTCTACTCATGACATTGAGTGCATATCAGTGAATGCACACTTGCATTCGCTGATATGTACTCTTGATCTTTTAATGTTTGCCAACATGGGATTTGACTAACTGCTGTTTGGCTTTCCATTTTCTCCAAACCAACATTCGACTTATTGATAGTAAACCATATATATATATATATATATATATATATATATATATATATATATATGACAAAATTATAAACAGGAATTCACTACTGTGTGCAATGTGTCAGCATAAAATATGGAAGATGAGGAAAGGAAATGTCTTTGCTAAAAAGGATCTTTGCAAGGGGTCAAAAGATAAAATAAAAATAACCAGAATGAAAAAGTGCACTTCAGCAAATTCTGACAATCAGGCTTAATCCTAAAACCAGTGTACAGTAGCTTGCATGTTATATTTTAGTATCTCGTATACTGATTTGATCAGTTTTGAGTAGCAATACAGTTACTGGACATTGTTTTCAACCATCTGCATATTTGTGCATACGAGAAGAAAAACAGCTAATTACAGTCTGCCAAGAATGAAAAAAAAAATTTTTGAATAGAAATATTCGATGCATTCATCCTGGCCATATTATTTATGGCTAGATTTGATAGAACTTTACTAAATATGTTATAGATACATGTGAGGCAAAATACATTTGAATGGTAGAATACTTAAAGACGAGGAACTGAGAATTTTTTGGAATGTTGAAATTTTGTCTAACAATCATTTCAGAGGCAGTGGTTTCATATACTTTAATGAATAACTGTAAAATCTCTCTTTGTATCTGATAGTGAAATGTTTCCCCTTCTTTAGATGTAACCCCACTGCCAAGGAGATCAGAGAGATTGGAGCAAGTTTCATCAGGGGCAACAGAGAACTTCCTTCCAACAATGAAACCAGTGGCAGAAAGTACAGTTGTGTAAAATCTTATCATAGGAGTAGATGTCTTTCTCTTCATTTTTGTAGTATTCACTGTAGGGACCCCCTGCCAAGGATAGCCCAACATAAGGCCAGTATACCAAAGCCTTTAGATATTCTATGCCACGTAAGTCACACGTATGCTCTTCGCTGAAATGTGGCGTGTGGGTGCAGTTATCCAGAATTGAATTGCCCTAGTAGAGAACAATCTCCATAGGACAAAAGAAAGTATGTACATCCAGTAGGAGAAAATGCAGATGGAAAGGAAGACATTCGGCCAGGAGGGAAGCCAAAGTAAAGCCAAAAAGAAAAAAGGGGGATGGGGGAGGGACCGAATACTGTAACAGTGAAAAGAAGGACATTTACTGTTATGGTAAGATGTAACACAACTCTGCTATGTCCTTCTGTATTACTGTTGCAGTATTCTTCATCGGAGGGAGTGTACAAATGCTCAAGAAAAGGATTAGGAGGAGGAAGGCTGGGAAGAAACAAACAAAAAAAAACCTATACAGAAAGGCCCTAGCAAAACCTGCTCTGGTCATAGAAACAATATCTGGTTTATAATGCTTAGTAATGGCATGCACTGAAGACCAAGTAGCAGGTACAAGGATGGAACCAATGTTCAACCCCTTGGAAAAAGCACCAATTAAGGTTGCATGGAGAAGGAATGGGCTTCCTTGGGGGCCTAAGATGCAGGATGTCTTTAAGAAAATGTTTGACCTCAAAGTAAAAAGCCAAAGGAAGCTTCAAGAGCAGACAGGCAGAAATAGCTGACAAATGGGCACTTACTGGAGACCAGGCCAAGCCACACTGGAGAAACTCATATAAATTGGAGAGAACCAAAGGGACCACCACTGAAAAAGGGTCCTGGTTATGAACTTGGAACCAGACAGAACATCTCTTCCATTTGGACATAAGACTTTCTGGTTACAGGTTTTCTTGCCTCTTGTAAAACCCTGAATATGTCCTGAGAAAAGAGGTGCCCAAAAGGGATCAAAAACCAATCACCCACATTGTCAGCTGTAGAGTAGACAAGTGAGGATGGATGAGAGACTCCCTTGTTCTGTCAGGTGGTTTAAACAGTGAGGTAACTTGTGGTGATTGCCCTTGGGCAGATGCATTAAGAGGGAGAACCAGTATTGTCTTGGCCAAAAGGGACTCACTAGCAAGACGTTTGCAGACTCCAGATGAATCTTCTGCAGGACTCTTGGAAGTAGGGGAGGGGTTGGGAAGGCATAGAGAAATATCCCCTTCTAAGGAAAAGAATGGGCATCTGTCTTCCACATCAGATGGCATGGCACTCCGGAACAGAAATGAAGGAGCTATCTGTTCAGATGGGAGGCAAAATGATCTACCTGAGGAATACCCCACTGATAGACATTGTCCAAAAGGACATCTCTCTGAAGCATCCATCTGTGAGCCTGTATTTTGAAACTGCTCAAAGTTTCTGCCACTATACTGTGCTGAGAAGGAATATACACTGCCTGAAGAGTTAACTGATAACTGAGAGCCAGATGTCAGACCTGAAGACCAAGCCTGCAGAGAAGGTAAGATTTTGTAGCACCCACTTGTTGACATACCACATCACAGTAGTGTTGTCTGTGTAAACCCTCAGAGGGCCTGGATAGAATATGGGGTGAAAAGCCTGAAGGTCCAGAATCTGCCCTCTCATCTCTTTGATGCTGACATGGTGTGACCTCTGAAGGGGGGCCAAAGACCTTGAACTTTCAGGTGACCCAAGGAAGCCCCACCCCATGTCTGAAGTGTCGCTGAACAGTTCTTGAGAAGGAACCAGATGCTGAAAAGGCAGGCCTGGGTTGAGGGTAAGCTGCTGAATCTACCACTTGAATTCCCACTTCAGGCAAGGAAAGACAGGCACTCACCATGATCACTCTATTTTGAATCAAATCTCAAATGAAAAAACAACCAGCCAGTTATCCAAAAAAACTTTTATTATTTCTAACGTCTCGGCCAACAATGCCTTCACTAAGTAAAATTCTAAAAAAAATCACCTGCCATAAATACCCTCACTAACTATAATTAAAATACTTAATTACATAATTAAATAAAAAGCCTTCAATTACATTCTAAATTTAGCCAGTTTGGAACCAAAGTGTTGAACTTCAATATGTACACAGATTCTTTGTACAACAATCTGAAATCCAGAGGATGGCAATGCTGAAGCCAAATTGACTCGATGTACCATTAAAGCTTCCACATATTTATTTATTATTTATTTATTGCATTTGTTTACCAAGAAAGTCCACTGGGCAAGAGATGAGCCCATTTTCAGTGGAGGTCCAGAGAGAAAAGCTCCACACATAATTACATAAAAGAACATATAATACAGAATATAACAGGTAGTGGTAGTACATTAGAAAAGTGAATAACAGCATCCAATAATATGGCACAAATACAATACAGTAGTGAGGTGATAATGTTGCATAACATGGTGATATGGGTAAAAATTGTTAAACTCATAGTAGAAGTATAGAAATAGAAGGTGCAGATGGTAAGTTTGTTAGATGAGAAAGGAGATTGTATAATGGACAAGAAGGAGGCAGAAGGCTTAGAGTAGGGATGGCACTGGCTAGTGTCAGTAGAAGCAGTAGGTGTACATGAGGGAAAGGAAAATAAAGTCTGGGTGTAGAGATAGGCTAAGATGGTTTTGGGGAGGGGGTCAGGTAATGGAATTGTGATTAAAGGTGCAGGAGCATATCCAATGTGATGAGAGGTGACGTTTAAGGGAGTTTTTAAAAGCAGTGGAGCTACTGGTAGTTCTTATTGAAGGAGGAAGTTTATTCCAAAGCTTGGAGACAGTGAAAGAGTAATGCATTTGACTGGCTGAGAGCGCAGGTTTATCAGTATTTAATAGTATTTTGTTTTCTGACCTTAGATGTCGATTTGGATGGCAGATGGTTAATATGTCAGTTAGGGCTGGGCAGATTTCTGGGAAGTAAATGATTTTATGGGCAGTAGTAAGTTGTAGGTATGTAAGGTAATGGGGAAATTCCAACCAATTAAGTTGTTGTAGTGTGGAACAGGGGTGAGAGGAGAATTTAGCTTTTGTAGCAAATTTGGCAACTTTATTGTAGCATGTATTGAGTTTAGTTTTTAGGGAGGACTGAATATTAGTTAGGCTGGGGACACCGTATAGGAGAGTAGGAAGCAGGAATGAGGAGGCAAGAGCTTTTTTTGCAGAGAAGATGAAAAAGTAATTGTGCCTATAGAGAGCACCTAGCTTTTGATGTTTTTTTTTTTATGTTGTTCTGAATATGAAGGTCAAAAGTTAAGTTATCGTCAATGACGACACCGAGCAGTTTGGTTCTGAGAACAACATTAATAACAGTATTGTTTTTGGAATGAACTGAAAAGTCAGACTTATTAACTGGGCTAAATTTTTGGGGGGGTAAATATTATCAGTTTAATTTTGTTGGAGTTAAGGGCAAGATGATTCTGTGACATCCAGGATTCAAGTTGAGGTGAAAGCCTCTTGGGTAAGCTGCTGCAGTGTAGAGGCAGATTTAGAAGAACAGATAATGGTAGAATCATCTGCATACTGGATTGCAGTACTGTGGGTAAGAATTCTATGAAAGTCATTGAATATACTAAATAAAAGGGGACCCAGTATGGAACCCTGGGGGAGTCCTGTGTTAGTGTTGGTGAAAGGAGAGGAGCAGTGTTGCCATATGGTAGCTTTTTGCCTATGACTGAGATAGCTGGAAAGCCAATGAAGGGTGGAGGGAGAGGTGCCAAGGTTAGAGAGTTTAGTAAGCAGAAGGGAGTGGGAAACTGTGTCAAATGCCTTTGATAGATCCAGGAAGAGAGTGGAGACTATGCATCCATCATCCCTGGCTCTATTAACTATGTCCAGGAAGGAAATGAGAGCAGTCTTAGTGCTATGTCCTGGCCTAAAGCCATGTTGAGTGGGGGAAAGGAGGTGTTTTTTAGTCATGTGGCTAAGGAGTTGAGTGTGAATGCACTTCTCTAGTATTTTTGAGATGGGAGACAGAATGGCAATGGGCCGGAAGTTGGGAATGTCAGAGTTATTGCCACCTTTATGAAGTGGTAGAACATGTGCCTTTTTCCAGATATCATGTATGCATCTGCAGTCTGGCAAGAAGGAGCATTGGAATAAAAGAGGCCATGAATCCCATGCCTTAAAGAAACACTCTCTGGCTGGAATAGCAGCAGAGAAAAAAGAGCTTGGAAAGAAAGCTGTCAAGGACAAACCTTTTGGAGGTGGAAGAGAGGCCAGCATTGGCAGTGTCTGAGTCCTGCAACCCAGATGCACACGATCTTGAGATGGAGTCATGACAGACTTCTGAAAGTTGATAGTGAACCTCAGACTTTGCAGGAAAATATGGTGAACTCCATACCCTGTAACTGGGAAATGATAGAAAGTGCCTAAAGCAGCAGGTCATCTAAATAAGTACAAATATGAATGTCTTAGAGCCTGCAAAAGGCAATCACAGGAGTTAAGTATTTTATGAAAACCCTTGGAGCAGTAGGGAGGCCAAAGAGCAAAGCAGAGAACTGAAAATGAGACGAAGAAACAAAAAATATAAAAACTTCCTGAAAAGAGGGTGAATAATATAACAGTCAGCTTGCTTCAGATCCGAGGACAAGAGAAAGGTCTGGGGTATTCAAAGAGGAAGCATGGTATGAAGAGTAAGTATCTGAAAAGAGAGAACCCTGAGAAAGGTGTTGAGGGAGAAGAGATCCAGAATAGGTCTCCAAGTGCCCTCCTTTCGAGGAACTAGGAACATCCTGGAGTAAAATACATTTCCTATCTTGGAAGAAGGGACATGTTGAATAATTCCCTGGTTCACCAGGGACCCAAGGATGTCTGAGTAATGAGGAAGTTGTTCCAGATGAGGTTGGGGGATCCCTGAAAAAGGGGGGGTAGACTTCCACACTACGAAGTAGCCCTGAAAGATGATAGAGAAAACTCAAGAATCCAAGGTGATGACATACCAGTTTGGAAGACAAAGAGAGAGTGGAAGAGACAAGGGAACCATGGTGAGGGGTGGTGGGGTAAGCTATCAAAGAGAAACAAAACAAGCTTGTAAGATAAAGGAAGGGTTTTGATTTTCTAAACTGTAGGTAAAGAACAAGTCTAGTAATGGAATTCTTGGTAGGCACAGAATGTTTAATCCTCCACTCCACATGTTTGTTCAGGATTATGAAAAGATATGTATGAGTGACATCAGGAAAGCTTTGAAAGTGAAACCTTTCCAATATTGGTTTAATTTGTTTAACAAAGAATGGGAATTATTATGTGAATTTTGTAGTGACACAAATATTAGAGTTATGAGACTGGGATGGTTATAAAGAATCAGGCACATTATGTTAATAAATTGCTGTTGTTATTAAATCAGGATACATATGATGAAATTTAAAAGAAATATAAAAGAATGCTATTAAGTTTGTGTATTATAAAATTGATTGTATGTTAAGTGCTCAATTAGTGTAAGGCCAAATTGACAAGGGACTGTATGCATTTTAAATGCTAAAAAAAACCCTTTATTTTTTTTACATCCACAAAATGCATAAGGATGTGGGGGATCCACATCTTCACTCTATTATCAATGAGGGGAGCTACAAATGTCATCCTTAAATCTAAGTTTATTAACCTTAAATTCAAAAATGTCTGTGTATTTAAGTGGATTATTTCTTAAAGGACTCTTGGGACTTTTTAACGAAACTCACAGCAGATTGGTATAATGAGAACTTGGATCTTTGCTGGCATAGATGTCAAAAATCTTTTTACTGTTATTTCACATGATCTTGGGCTTACTTGGTTTCAATATTTTTTAGTCACCAGCATTAATTTATCAGCTTAAGATGTTAACTTGTTAACTTAGTGTGTGAATTGATGGTGGTTGTTTTAACTAACAACTTTATTTGTTTTGATGGGGCACATAACAAAAAGTTGAAAAACTAATTTCTATTTACTTTCAGTTTTACAAGATGGTGTGGAAGTTATATACAAGGTTTTGGGATGATATCTGTATCGTGTGGAGTAGAACATATGACAAGTTAGTGGAATTCATTGAGTACACAAATGGTACTTGTGAATTTCTGCAATTTGCCCATTATGTAACCCAAGATATATTAAGTTTTTTAGATATTCAGATTTGTAAAGATTGGATCAATAAGGTGTTTATTTTTAACCATTATAGAATGCAAAAAATATTCAGACGTGTTCATTATTCTACAACTGTCATCCCTTATGTCCAAAGAAGGCCCTGGGTATTGGACAGTTAATTTGGCTGGTTAGAAATGTTTCCAACAACAGTTTATTTGTGCTGGAAGTAAATCTATTGAAAACAATGTTCTTGAATAAGGGCTACCCTTTCAATTTCCCCATTTTTCAAGAAGTTTTGAATACATGATTAGAGGATTTTTACTACATGTTATCTGACCAAGGAGATTTTTGAGCCCTAAACTCTGATGGACATGAGATGGGAAATTATAAGTCTAAATAGTAATCCAGTACAATGGTTACTCCTTTAAGTATAGACAGTAAAGACATTAGGGACATTATGTGTAAAAACTGGTATATATTCAGTTGTGAAAAATAACATATTAAAACACTTGTAAATAAACCTGAAGTGGAATTTAAAACGATGAAGTGCTTGAAAAACTATTTTAAAAATTCTGGTATTTTTAAGGCTAATGATTGACACAATGTAGCTACCTTTAAGTGTAAGAGACATAAACAATAGCCTTATATATTAGAAGTTTCTTGGGTTTATATTGTCTCGTATGGTATGATTTACAAACACCAATATTGTAACTGTGAAACTAAAGGAACTGTATATGTAGCAACCTGACAACAATGCACTGTATTTTCTTCTGGTAAAACCATGAGCCATTTTAAACACATGTATGACATTAGGAAATAACAAGCTAGCAAAGCACAGTATAGGCACATAACACAATGTCCAGAATAAAATGTTTTATTTATTTATTAATTCTTTTTTTGGATAAGATAATTTCAACCCAAGAGATGTTGCTTATAGCAAAAGTGCTGACCTATGTGAATTGAAATGGCATTTGAGAACCAATACCGGGAACATTTCTGGTATTAATTATTACTTTTCTATAGGTTGCATTTTAAAATGTAATTCTTATCAAATATAGAAATGTTAGCTGCACTGAGAATGTTATCTAATTTTGTAAAATATGTTGGCATTTTATTTAGATATATATTTTAAGAATCTAATTTAGGTGTTTGTCTTTTTTTGAGAGATCATGTGATATTTTAATTACTTAAGGAAGTGATGTCAACAGGCAAGAATGGTTCTGAAGAAGTTTATTTCAAATAACAAAAGCATTTAACCTTTTCTTGTGGTTTTGTTAAATGATTGATCTGGTGATTTCTTGCAGCATCTTTGTTTCCTTTTTGTTTGGTCCTAGGTTATCAGTTATTGGTTTTGGTGTATACCTCTCTTGGTATGAAATATATTAGACAATCAATGGTTAGGTTTGGAACAAGTTACCTGATGACATAAGACCAATTCATTACATATTTTAAGAAATCAGCAAATACTTGATGAGTAAATCGATCAATTAAACCCTGTATGGACTCTTCTGCTCTAAATTGCAGAAATGGCAGAAGTGCAGTATTGATAATCACTGTAAACTATGTAACCTGCAACTATAAAAACAGTGGACAGGCTGCCTTGCATTGCACTTTATTACAGTGCTGAGGCTGAACCCCCTCCAATACTACATTATTCAAAATCTCTAATGTTTTGCAATCTCAGATAAAAAATAAATATTTTGTTTTCCAAGAAAAACATTTTTTTTTCTTTTGCTAAAAAAATGTGAGTCATTTAATTTAGGGTAATCCTAATTAGCCGATCACTTTTAATATATTAATTATCAACATGTGGCATCTCACTATTATATTTCTATCTTTAACACTTCTGGAGGCCAGGGCTGCTATAACAAAGATGCAAAAATTAAAATTAGCTAAATCTATTGGGAGATTCACAGCAAGCATACTTAAGATATAATTATAGAATCAAAGTTATTTTTTTCAGATCTTCTCTTGCTATGTGTGAAAAAGTTAGAAATGAAAGAAAAATAAACAGTTTGAATAAATCATGGGTTGCATAGCCATATACCATACACTGCCTGACAAATGGCTTTGACGTGTATAAATATCAAACTTCAGAAAAAAGGCCAGCAGAAATGAAATTCACCATCTTCCACTTTTACTTATCTTGAAGACACTCCTTCATTCCAGAGACCTACACCCATTTTATCCATTCATTTTGTATTCCCTTATACAGCTCTATCTTTTGTAGTAATGTAGTATCATAACAACCCAGCATACTGTGACACCAGTGGCCTCTGAGCAGTACTTTGTCTGATATGATCTCTTTATTGATTACTTATTTCCCTATATGATCTACAGCTACTTAACTCTAACTACAGAGCACACCTGTTTAAGTCACAGTTATTAAATCAATGGGCCAGAGTCCAGAATACATGTTCTCATGCTAAATCACTTACTCCAAGACTTATCTTAGTAAGTGACTTACACTAAAAGCAGGTCTTTTGGACTCAGACCCGCTGCTGTAAGCCGGTTTATAGATAGACCTTAAACCAAAGTATGTCATTTATACAGAGAGCAAGTCTTTTGTAATTGAGCCCTAAATGTGTACATAATGTATAAAGACATAATAAACAATGTATAAATTTTCTCTTTAAATAATGTGTGCTGTTTTCTTCTTGTAGAGCTTACTCTCCACTGTCTTGTTGACTTTAAGTCATATTACAGTCATTCTAAAAAATTTAAACTTCTCATATTTGTACTACAGTATGACCACTGAATGACAGAAGGGTACAAGTATTCTGCTGGTATCCTTAAATTGATACCTCATTATTTACCGCTGCATTCTGTTCTTCAATACCATCACCTTAAACCAAGAAGAGTTATTCGCAGCGTTTTTAACACCTTTATTCCCTAATCACTTAAGACATAGGCAAACATGCATTTATATAAAAGAAAACAAACCACGTTAACCTGTTCACAGTTGCACAGTATACATCACATATATACTTTCATACAATTATCAGTCCTGCAGTACATAAACTGATCAATTCACACCTCCCTTTAAACCTCATTCTTTCTCCAAAACAGTATTCTGCATGCATAGTTCTCATAATTTCCATTTTTTTTACATTTATTTGCTCCTACCCTTTTATAAAGATCTCAGTTCCATTCCTCTTATCTCTGTTGCAATATTCACTACTTCAAATACTGTTGGTTTACACCTTGATGTCCATTTTCTAGTAACTGATTTTTTTGGCAGCCATGAGAATTAACAAGGCCTTCAATATCTAGGCAATTCGGATCCTGTATCCCAGCTCAAAAAAAAATAATTTCTGTAGTTGCACCCATTTACTTACCCAATATTTCTGTCAGAGTACTCTGTAGGGAATGTTTAAAGTCTGCCAACGTTATACTCCTAAAACATATATTCCCAGTTACCTCATTCTTCCCCATCACACCTCCAACATTTGCCATCTACCTGAGTAAAAATTCTTTGGAGTCTGCTTGGGATATAAAAAATGCCTATAAAAATACTTCCAATTAAAATTCCTAGGTCTTCTAGATTTTATTGCATTTTTGGGAATAATACATTTGCTGTCCCATTGTTTTCTTGTATATTGCTTATCCAATCTCTCTTCACACATTTTTCTAACCTTCTCTGATTGATTCTTATAGTTATTGTGAAATATTTTATATGCCCTACTAATTATACCTTTTTAACAGCAGTTTCTGTTCTAGAGTCAACTAAACTCTACCACCGCAGATATTCCATTTAGCATTCCCCTATCCTTTCACTTTGCCTATATTCTTGACATCAATCCCTGATAAGGAAGGCAATATCTAGCCTACAGTCCAAATGTCTTCTTGGCCTCCTCTCACTATATTACTTTTTCCTTTCTAGTTATTTTCTCCCAATACATTAGTTCCTTTGCTAGTTTTATCTAGTAAATTATAGCCTCGTTTTGCCTATTCTCAGTAATCCTAACTGCAGTCATCCCCATCAGCGTGGTCTAATTTCTCCATTTTCATGTTGGCTTAGTTCTTAAAATACTTTCTACTACCTTAATAATACATTCTCGATTATTGTTGTGCTACTTAAAGATATGCTTCAAAAATCCCATTCTCTCCTTATTTCCTAAATTTCTCCCCTGCTTCAACATCATCACTTTCAACTTTGAATTATACCTTTCTGCTTGCATCATGTATATCAGACTTAAGTGTGAAGCTCTAAAATATCCCTTCAAATCAGCTAAACCAGCTGATTCTGCTGGAAAGATCAATTTATCACACTTGACACTTGCCCCCCCCCCCCGATAAAATCATTCAACTCTTCATTAATTACTATCCAGAACTACTCCTCTGGTTGATAAAAATATACCTGACTGTATATAAAACTAAAGGGACTAAAAATATTTTCACTGCCTATATCCTGCCATTCACATCCATAAACAAGAGCTTCCAGTTTCCCAATTTTTGTATTATCTTTTGTTTAGTCTCTATACACATATTGTTAGCTGTTATAACAGAATCATTTTCAACGCATACTCCTAAATATTTCATTTTATCGTGTCTACATAGATATGGGTATTGATAAACAAACTCATGCATGGGCATATAGTTTACAGCTATAGCCTTTATTTTGCCTTCATTAATTTTTATATCATGGAAATATTTGAGACTGTTTCAGAATGATCCATAACAGTGAGATGTTATTTTTTTGCTTTTATCAGGTACATTATGTTTCCCTCTAGATCATCACTGTTCTATTAATGTTGTCAAATGTATGCCTTCCCAAAACCACACTGATCAATATCTATTGATTTTGGCAATACATTTGCCATTCCTTTAGCTATTCTTTTAACTATTACAGGCATAAATACTTTATAATCATAATTTAAAATTGAAATTGACCTATATGAAGCTGGAACTGATGGATATTTACCATCCTTAGGTAGTACAGCCACCAACGCTTTCTTCCAGATTGTTGGTGCTTCCTTTCTTTTTAAAATACTGTTAAACAAAACTTTCCAGATCTTTATTACTTTCTTCCCTCCTTGCTTCCAAACTTCCACAAGAATACCATCTCTTCCTGAAGACTTTCCTGCATATTGGTTATACATGACTACTTTTATCTCATCCCATCCCCTCCTGTCACAGCTGTTAATTGTTGAGCTTCAACTAACTCTAAACTTGGCATACCTACGTCTTCCATAAATATTTCTGTTGGTGCTTTTTCTTGATTTCCACATTCTTCTGCTTTATACAAATGTTCATAAAATTTCAGAAACAGCTCTAATAACCCTACAGAATCTCTGGTTATTTTTTGTGTCATAGGCTCCTTAAGTTTAGCAGCAACCCATTTCTACTTTATGTTACTCAGGTCACTGTACTAAAAGTTTTTGGGCTCGAGTTTTATCAGATAAGAGTTGTTTAGCATAAGGTTTTCTAAATTCATACGTATTACCCAGATACTCTATTTTTTCTTTAGTAATCTGCATTTGTGCATTTCTTGTTTTGGGAAATCCCCTTTGTTCTTCAATAATTCAACTTTTGTCAGCTCCTCTAAATATTTCTTGTTACTTCTTAAAAATCTCTTTTGCTGTTATTTTTACACTATTTTTAAACACCGCTTTCATTTTATGCCACTCACTAGCTATAACTATTGAAGAAATTTCTATCTTCCATAATAACTCTCAAATAATTTCCACTACTCATTCCTAAAAGTCCTTTCTTTTTAACAGATAGGTGGGGAAGTGCCAGTGTTTCATTTGTATTTTATTACCCTGAATTTTATCTTAGATGTTATTGGTATATGATCTGAAACAATTATTGGAAGTGTATCAAAGCTTTCAATTAAATGCACATGTTCCTGTGAAATATAATTCCTGTGTAGTCCAGCTGTTTTACCTAAGGGAATAGTATAGTATGTAAACTCGGTTTACCTTCACATTGTCGAAAATGACAATATCGATCATGCATTTGGGCAAACCAAATACACGAATTTCAAACTTCGACATTCTCAGAAGTTCAAAAATCCGCAAATCAAACAACTGATTAGCTGATTTTCAAACTAAAATGTCAAAGACGCATCATAATGCAGGGGGGCAAGCCCCCCTGCACCCCCACACCTCCTTACTTTAATATACGAACTCAGAGAGCGCACCACAGTGGAGAAAAGGATCATTTATGGATGACCGCTATAGTGCAGTCTGCACCCTCAATATTGAATCTGCAATGAGCGAATGCCAATGTGCATTTACCCATTGCACATTCGGGCAATTTTTTCTCGAGGTTTTGCCACTTTGAAAACCTCCTTCCACACAAAGTGGATTTGCACAAGTGCATAACGCACTTATGAAGGTATCCTGTAAATTTTCCCTAGGCTCTTACTACTGAATTTATTTCGTCCATACCAAATATTATCATACGTTGTTTTCAGCAATCTACCCACTTTTGTTAAATTTTCACTTCAAGATCCTCCAGATACATCTTCACTGCTGCAAATCAAGTTCCAGTCCCAACCTATAACTAATATTCCTTGCTAAAAGCTGATTATTTCTCTCAATATTTTCTTAAGTTCCATAATAGCATTTTTAGGTGGGATATGACTACATGCTAGTGAAATCCTCCTCCCTTGCCAGAAGCTCCATAGTACCAGAAATCGGAGATCCTCTCTCAATTGATATAAGAACAACCCTTTTCCTTTTTCTCAAATTTTCTACTGAATATGCACACCTCTTTCCAAATGTGTGCCCTGTAACATTGCTATTTGCAATTTGCATTTCTTAATATACTTGTGTAGCCATTCATGTTCCAGATTAATTTGTTTAGTGTAGTTATTATGATAAGAAGTTATTATTCCCACCTGTTATGTATGACAGCTTTTTTAAATGTTTATTTCTATCCTTTGCATTATATGCACACACAAATGTTTGAAACATACACATCCAAAATACTCCTATAACCTATTAAGTTAAAACAAATACACAAAACTACATACATCTTCAAATAATGAATTTTAACCCTCCAGATAAGAGCATTTGTACCAAACTGACAGCTGCATCCACAAGCATTAATTAACCTAAAATTAATGTTATCCTGCTAAGATACATTTTATAGCCTGCACTCCTACGTATACTAATTCCTGGCTTTATTGTATTATCTTTATTGTCCTCTCATATGTGAAAAAAAACTTGTATGCATTCAGAAAACATCAACTTTTAGCCTTAAGAAAAAGTGCACTTGCTCCTTTCAAATAAAACTAAGTTATACAATGTTATAGTAAATGCTTTACAGTATTTCATTACCAAAAAGTTGCTTTCTCTTCGTCATAATGTTAAACTTTGGATTTTACATAACTGCATGTCCTTGTACCTTTTAATTTTATTTATTTATTCATTAAACTATGTTAATACCTCTTGATTTATTACCTTTACCTATAGTCAGCTTGTTAGAATGGAAACATTAGAACAAAATGTAGAGCTGCCCACAGCTCTAGATTTCCCAACTTGCACTGAACATGTATTTGCCTGAAAATGTTTATTACATTGTGATCTCTCATTCTTTAAAACTCACTTGCATTCACAAAAGAAAGATTGTCATTAGATTAAGCCAAAGGCATGAATGCCTTCATTCATCTGCAGATTAAAACTTCAAAAGAGACCACAGCTCTGTCTCTTGTGAGTCAGACAGAAATTAGAACTAATCAATTAAGGACTCATACATAAGATAGAAGAGGTCACTTAAGGTTAATCATTTGTGAAGTGAGGGGGTGGAACTAGAAACTAAACATTCTATTTAAGGAGTAAAATAAAACATTTCAGAGCTTTACTAGAAAAGCTCACCAGACTCTGCTACATTTTGCTGTGAAGGAAAGATTAGTTTGCTTTTTATTTGTTGTATTTTGTATTACTTTATTGCCTTTTTATATTTTGAATACTGTGATTTGTTTAATTTACCTTGTGTTTTACTTGCATTCTGCTTTTACCTGCATATTAAAACTTCAAAAGAGACCACAGCTCTGTCTCTTGTGGGTCAGGCAGAAATTTTATCCCCACCCACCCACCCACCAGCTTACTGTCATGTTCTTAAATACCACTGTCTTCCTAGTTGCCTGCCTCTTATGTTAATTTGACCATATATCTCATTTCCTCTCTGCTTTCACTGGCTTGTGTGAGTAAGCACAAAATTATCATTCTGAGAAATCACTCCCCTTCAACTATTTAAATTTATTGGCCATCCTACTGTATTCTATAGTACCAGAATAAAAAAGTGACCACCACCTTTCAATCTATCTTGCTGTTTTAAAAATAGTGACTCTCCACTAAAACTTAACTTTTTAGACAGGTAAAACTTAAGTTACCCACTTTCACATCTAACTTATGTAGTGTACACTGCAGTGTTTAGGATAAACCATTTTTTTTCATCTTACCTTTAAGCATCCCTGTGACTAGCACTTGCTCTAATACCTGTTGGAAAGCACTAGGAAGCCTTAAACTGATACAAGCACTCAACTCTCCTTGTTAATAAGGAGAAATTAATGGTAGGCACTAAACAGCCTTTAATTGCAAAGTACCTTGCTAAGGCAAGGGAAAACAGCTTCTGTATTTTACAAAAAAAAAAAAAATACCAAACCAGGCATGTCCAAGGGTCAGCTTCCGGTGTTTTCTCCTGTCTACCTGGTGAATCTGGGCATACTGGGGCAATGCAGCAATTGTCTCATGTACACAGACAACCCTCTCCTCTTACCAACTAACACTACGACCTGCGAGAGATGCACGTACTTAGCCAAACTGGAAGCAAAGCTCTCTCCACCCAAGATAGTGCTAGACAGTCAAGAGGAGAAGGTTAATACCCGCACTACACCTCAAGCAACACATAGCCCTTCTAAACCCACACTACCAACACCCACACATAGCAACATTAAATTCAGATATGTGGAGTCCCTTAAGTATAACCAGCCCAAGCAACAAGGACCTCTGAAGCTGAAATGCAAACACCAATCACAACCAAAGTGTCACATAGCTCACAATACCAGTGTGCCACCCAGCAACAGCCCCTAAGGCAAGACAATGTACCTAACACTTTAGTCATAGGTGACTCTATAGTCAGGCACACTGATGTCCAACTCTCCAGGCTGAACAAGGAGAAAATTACAGTCAGCTGCCTGTCGGGTGCCAGGATCCGCCACATAACGCATGCACTCAAGTCATTCCACAAGGACAAATATAACTCTGTCATTGTCCATGTTGGAGTGAATGACTTGAGATGTACCTTCCTGGACTACATGAAAAGAGACATGGAAGAGCTCTTGGATCATGTGGCCCAGGCAGGTATGAGTAGCCTTGAGTAGCATCCTGCCTTCGCCCAGAATGATACCACAATATACGGACAAAATGATTGACTTCAACAATCATTCAAAGGGGATCCAGTATCTGTCTGCCTGGGACGACGTGATCGACAGACCATGATCGTTTGCCAGAGATGGTCTGCACCTCTTGCCCCTGGGATTCAGGTTACTGGCTAAGGTTCTTGCCACCTCATAGTGCCTTTTTTAGGCAAAGTTCAAAGGACAAAACCATCACCATAACAGGTACAAGCATGCAAATTCTGAAGGTAATGCTTCTCAAAATGCACTCTCTCGAGGCACTACTAAAAATGGAGAACATCGGTATCTGTGCACTAACTGAGACCTGGTTCAAGGCTCCAGACAGCACCCCTGCAATACCAGGCTCTTACCACACTTTTTGGCCACCAAACCAGGACCAAAACACTAAAGGTGGAGGATTGTCCATATTCACCAAGGATATTCACACCACCAGGCTAGTTGCCCAACACAATGAGTCTGAAATTCTCCAGGTGCAACTAACACTAGGTAAGACTGCAATCCAAATTGTAGCTTGCTACAGATCCCCCGCCATGCCCCAAGATACTCACCACACCTTTCTAAACATACTGGAAATATTAGCATACAACCAAACACCCTAAATCTGGGTGATTTCAACAACCCTACCATTAACTGGGAAAACTACTCGTGTACCAACACTTTTGCCCAACGGTTCTTGGAATTCATAAATTCCAATGCCGTGGATCAACTAATCCATAATCCCACCAGGGGTTCCAATATTCTAGACCTGGTCATTACCAACATGGGAAAATCGATGCTCCACACCTATGGTCACCCCCTCGTTGGTCAGGTCTGAACATACGCCAATCACCCTTAACATCCACATCCCACCCCCAATAAAGAAAGCTCAATAAAAAACTTCTCCAAAGCCAACTTCATGCTACTCAAGTCAGAAGTGACAAACTTCATGACACCCATGCAGATGGGAACTGAAAGTTTGACTGCTGAATCCTACACTAAGGCACTGTATGGGCACATCCACTCATGCATGAATCATGTCATCCCAAATAGAACCAAGATATCCTCCTCCAAAAAAAGGAAGCCAATCTGGTGGTCCCCTGCCATAAACAAACATTCCAACAAAAGGAAGAAACTGTTGTAGAAAACAGGAAAATCCCAGGATGCAAAAAACTCCCTTACCAGCCTCAGTAAGAAGCTCAGATCCTTCATAAAATCATCCAAAGCTAGTTATGAAAATAAAATTGCCAAATATTCCAAAGACAACCACAAGGCATTCTATAACTATGTCAAGAATCTAAATGGCAATGCTCAGATCTGCTCTGAGCTACAACAGAATGGCATTAAATATACTGATCCCAAGGATATTGCCAATATCCTGGCAGATCAATTCAATGCCAACTTCACCTCTCTCTCACCCCTAAATGGCCCATCTCAATACTGGAAGATCGCCAAATTCCAGTAATAATGGCCACACAGGTAAAAAACACACTCTCCAAAGCTAAGAATACAGCATCCATGGAACCAGATGACATCCCGGGTTGTGTATTACATGAACTACAAAATGAACTGGCACCTCACCTAAGTGTCATGTTTAATCATAGCCTCACCTCAGGCTTCATGCTCACAGAGTAGTGCACAGCTACAGTTATTCCACTCCACAAGGGGGGATCCAGCTTGGATCCTGGTAACTACCACCCCATCAGTCTGATGAGCCTGATCTGCAAGGCCATGGAATGTATTATCCTGGAACTTATAAACAAAGACACTGGCAACCTTCTAACACTGGACCCTACCAGTTTGCATTCGTGAATGGCAGATCTTGTCTCCTGAACCTGATTGACTTCTTTGAATCAGTCTCCAGAGCCATGGACGAGGGTAAGGTGGTCCACACAGCCTATCTGGACCTTGTCAAAGACTTTGATAACATCCCCCACTCTGGAATTATAGAGAAACTTACTAAGCTGGGCATTAATCCCTATGTCACTCGATGGGTTGCCAACTGGCTTACTTACAGAACCCACACTGTAAAAGTAGCCAAATCCAAATCCAGCTACAGACAAGTGACAAGTGGAGTACCTCAGGGTTCAGTCCTGGGACCGTTCTTGTTTAGCATCTACTTCTCTGAAGTACAGGCCAACACTAAAGGACTCTGGCTAACAAAGTTCGCAGATGACTGCAAACTGGGAGCCATTATTTAATCCCCAAATGATGTTGATACTCTACAAAAGGGCCTTACAGAAACAGATAATTGGTGCCAGAGCCATGGGCTCAAGCTCAGTGCCAAGAAATGTATAGTTATCTCCTTTGGGAAAAAACATGTACCCATGAATTATGACATAGGTGGCAGTACACTAAACACCAAAAGTGTGATAAGAGACTTAGGGACCCAGGTAGACAGTGTTCTCACCTTCGATAACCACATCACCACAACAGTCAGAAAATCCTTCTATATGGCACACCTCATCACTACGGGCTTTTCTTCCAGAAAAAAGGAGGTCATTGTCCCAGTGTACTCATCCCTCATTAGACCCATTATAGAATACAACACCCCATTTGGTATGTACCTCTCAAGACATCTGCAACAACTGGAAAGGCAGCAGAAGTACCTCACTAAAAGAATCACAAGCCTAAAGCAGATGCCTACGCTGACTGCCTTAAAAAACTCCAGCTATACTATGTCACATATCATCTACTTAGAGGCAATCTCTGCTTAACATACAAGGCCATGCCAAACCCAGAGCTGTTGGACATGCTACACTTAAAGAAATCTCAATCCCTCAGAGTCACACACTCCAGAGATCTAAACCTTGTCATCACAATAAACAAAACATGCTGGAGAGATAGGTTCTTAACCCAGAGACTCCCCAGACTCTGGAACAGAATGCCGATACATGTCAAGCAAAGCGCTTCCTAGGCCCTCTTCAAAAGGAACCTTGACGATTGGATGGGAGAAAGGAAATTCACCCCAGGATCATGTCAGTAAGGGGTACAGTGAAGTAAATAGTGTGGGAAGAAATAGCCAGGGAATTGTTATGGCAAGGCTTAGCCTAGTACCAACCTATGAATCTATGCAGAAGTAAAACAAAAATCAGTTCTACATATATTAGAATCAGTGCACTTTTACATCCCTTCCCCAGTCCAAGATTATGACCTATTGACTTAAACATGCATTTGCCCATTCTTTCTTCTTCTTCTTTTTTTTACATTTTAATATCTACACTTCTTAAAAGTAAAAAAGAGAAAAAAACACTTATTTACTCTAGTACCTTTATCACATACAGCAATCACTAAAATACTTAACTATATAAAATGAAATTTATATGATAAAATGTTTTATACAAGTACAATTGTTAAGAATATTTTTCCGTAACTTTTTTCCTTTTCTCCCTCTTTTTAGTATCCTTCCAAACATTAGTGACATGAAATGGAGGATATGCCTGTTAGTCCCCAATACTTTAACAAAGTCAACAAAAATCCAGTCTTTCTCACTTTTTCTTGTACAGTCGGATTTCACAAATGTCATAAGATGTTTTATAGTCTCACCTTTATTCACTAGTTTCACAGTAGTATCTTCCTGTTCATCTCCATCTAACAACCCCAGACACTTGTTTAAGTCCAAGGAATTCCTGATTCTTCTAGTTAACTTTTGTGCTTTTTCCTGTATGACATTCTTTTCTTTTTGAGCATTGGAAAAGGTTTCATTGGCAAGTCTCCTTATGAGCCTTGCCATCAGAACAATGAGAAGCAGAGGGGCCTCTGTTTGATGGCTCACCCCTTGTTTGACAAAGTTTTGTGTTTCCCTGTCAGTCTGATTTGCATCAAAAATAACTGTTCTCTTCCAGTAAAAAAATATTCTGAAGATAGCTAGATGCAGCATCTTGAATCTCAAACCTGTCTCTTAACATTTCTTGATTGTTTGTATAAATTTCCTTCTCTTCTGTCTCATGTACACTGAATAATCATTTTCCAGAAATACTCTACTATCTTTAATTTTAATATTTTACCCTTCAGCCACCATTTGGTCAGGATCAACTATTTCTGCTACTATGATTGCATTGTTACTAATACACGTCTTGGCTGCTTTCTCATAGCTGGGATTGTAGCGTACACGGTGCGTCACCCACACCTTTTATAACATAACTACTAGTTACAAGATTACACTATCATGGAGAAAGAACAAGAGTTAAATTTCTATATAAAGAATTTCCATGTCCTTACAGAAACTTTTTTTCACTTACTCATATTAACTTACAAAGAAATGTGACATGGACTCCTGGATTAAACAATGAGCAGACAACTCATTAAGAAAAACTTGACTAAAAGTCACTGAGCAAATTGCCCAAACACAAAATGGACTACACCCAAGAATAATATACTTACAGAAAAAATAATTTTGAAGGAACATTCAAATGAGTCATGCCGGTAAAACAAGTTGAGAATGTGGAGGGAAACAGCAGCATTGCTGCACATTAATTAAAGCACATGCTCATTTATAAATCAGCAGCAACATGAATACAGTAATGCCCTCCACATGTTTATTTATGTATCATTTTTTGAAACTACTACCATAGGCATCATGGGCTTTAAAGTTTAGACACAAAGATGCATTAAGCTGAATCTGCCATTCATTCTCCTTCAGTATTATGTTCTCTTCAAGACTATCATTATACTCCTCCCAAATTATTAATAAACTTGAAACATAAACAAATGCTTCACAATATGCATTGATACAGAGTGGCTTTCCTTCTTGGGACTTACATTGTATGAAACGTCTCACACACACACACACACACACACGCACACATGCATACATGCATGCTTTTGCAAACTGTCTTTGCTTGGATAAACAAATCTGTCACCATCGTCCTTATGTTAACATCTGTTATAGTTCTTCACTGCTATAAATTATGTATGTTTTTATTCTCACAGTCTAACAATGACATCGATTGGCAATTATTATTTCAAATTTTATGGTAACTGACATTGTCTGCAATGTACGTACCAGTAAATTCTACTAAATTAGATATTCTGACATGAAAGGCATTGATATTTAATTGCAAACTACCATGCAAGAACCAGTATTCTATGGGGTAAGCCAAGAAAGTGAGAGTAGTAATCTGATGTTTTGATTTGTCTGTCGAGCTGTGCTACAACTTCTTATTCCAACAGTTTTAGCTTTGTTCACTAATTCAGTGATGGCCATAGACAAGCCATACAAAAAGGTTTCAGTGCAAACTAATGTTGACGAAAAGAACAAAGAAAGACATGCATCAGAATTTTGAGGAAGCTGCTGCTGTACAAAAATGTTTCTGAGTAACCTGGATAGCTTAGACTTATGTTGTTGTGTTTTGTAGGATGAATATGGATTTGTGACTGCCTAAATCATATTCTTTGATTCTTGCTGTGAAGAATGCCATCAGAGGTGAAAAATGTCATTTATATGCTTTGTGGGATGTTTCTGCTCTTTAATGTTGTGTTTTATGCATGTGGAAATTAAATGGACATATTCTAATGTCACAACCTTGTTTAGTGAATTCACCATGGAGGAAGAAGAAAGACCCCATGATCATACATGGCAAGTACTTTTTTTGTTAATTTCCCAATAAAACTGTTGTGCATGTATGTCTGAGGCAACACTGTTCAGGCAACTAGGCATACTATTGATGTTGGACATATCACTATGGCTGAATACAGAAGTTAGATTCTGATTTAGATGTCTGGGCCTTCTGATTTGCCTTTCTTTGGAAAAAGCCATTGCTTAGCATCTGAGATGAAATGGTCTTTGTTGCCTATAAGGGGCTTGGAAAAGTTGATGTTAAATAAAGTGTATGTTGTATGGCAATTTTAAGAATTTGCTGCATTGGTTAGAAGACTTATACCCCAATTCCTTTGCTAGATGATTAAGCTATGGGTATTTTTCTCTTTATAAATGGCCTCCCAGAAATGTTTAATTCATGTTCTCATAAATACTTTATAAAAAACAGCTCTAGTTGACAGGACCATAGGGTTCACTCTGAGGGGGGTAGACCCTGGTGTCTACCCCATGATTCAATAAACTCTGTGGGCTTTGCACAGTCTACAATGTGTTTATGTGCTTGCACTTTGGTGCACACCAAGTGGCAGTGTGCAGTGCATATTAATGATGCACGGCACGCCTAAGGTAAGTTTTGTAGCTCCCAACAGTGTTGCAGGATGTGAAACCTCATAAGTGAACACAGACAGCAATTCTTTGTAAAGGAGAGCATCTACATTGTGCAGATTTGCGTGCAATGCCACAACGATTACCAGGGTTTTATATATAGTGAAACCTTGTCAGCAAATGCAGATAGCAATTCCATGTAGGGAACAGCACCTACAGTGTGAGGATTTGTGCACGATGCCACAATGATCACCAGGGGCTTTACAAAGAGCTGTCATTGTGTTAGTGCAACAGATCTGCACAGACGCCAACTTAATGAGAGGACGAGTAACCAGTAGTAGGGACATATTTGGCATAGATGTCACATAGACAGGCATTAGAATGTAACACTCACAACCTCTTAGAGTGACAAATGTGGACAAAGCGATAATAATGAAGAGATAAAGGGCTAGCAATAGGGGCAGATTTTTAATATTGCAGTAACAAACTTAGGAATTTGATAGAATATATAGGTTGTACATTAGCATGAACTTACTGAAGAGCATGGACGTTGAAAGGCAAATGTCAGTCATCACTGCACTTTGCAATGACAAGTCAATGATTTGCCAGGAAAAAATGTTATGAGAAAAAGATCACAAATATGAGACAAAGACTTGACATTCTACACAGATTGGGACAGTTGAGAGGTATGCACTAAAATGTATATAATACTGAGTCACATCTGTCCAGAGATCATCCCAGTGACATGGCAGGAAGCCACAGGGAAAACATCTGGACATCCTGGGACAATATGGACAACTGAGAGGTAAGAATGCAAAGTATATGGTCCAACTCAGTACAGGACAGTGTACCTACAGTGCAGAGTATTGTGATTTCCCATTTCTGGCATTCTGTACTGAAGCTGTATTAATAATCTGTAACAGGACATGGGACTGCCATGCAAAATGATCACTCAGGAGAAGTGTGTGCACTGAGTAGGGACATACAAATGAATTCTAGTACTGAACACAGTGAAAGAGTACAGATGAAACTCCCGCATGTACAGCAGAGGCAGGCATGTCAGTGGAAGATGGCTGTAGCAGCAACACCAAGCACATATCTATATGGTCAAATATGGACCATACAGTGAAAATGTGTTGTCTGTCACTGTTACACAAGGTGACAAAACAATAGGGAGGGTGTCTGTGTGAGATAAGCATCCTTACATGAATAATGCAGAGGACGTCTATCAGAGATCTGACATACAATTAGCGTAGGGTACATATTGGGAAGTTGTGCAAAATGATACAACCAAATATGAGTTTTCTCTCAGAAGAGGTCTCCAGCAAGGTGGCCACAAGTAAAAGGTCATGGCAAATATTACAAGAACCAACCAAAATCATGGACAATATCAGAACAATACCACCACTAATCCCATGCCTCTGATGTAACATATTTGATGTAGAGTGATAACAGATGAGCCTGCACACACACACACTTGACAAATATTATGATACATCCACACTCGGTGAGGGCAACTACACACATTAACCTGGTACTGCAATGTACACTGCTATACCTATATGTGACAGTGAGGGCAATACAGGTTAGTTGCCTTGTGTACATGGCATATATCTATGGCACAATCACACTATCACAAATGATATACTTGCCATTAATATTGTCAAACACCTATGTATGCAATGTGTGCATAAACTGAACAGGTAGCACACATGCATCTGATGTAACAACTCATTAAAGCCAAGAAGACTGCATCAATGGGCCCAGACAATATCCCAGGATGCCATCTAAATAGCATGAAACATGACACACCGGGACCTCTGGAATTTCTATTTAAGCCTGCACACAGGTTTCATGCCTCATGAGCCAAGAACAGCAACAGTCATCCCTCTGCACAAAGGTGGCCCAAGTACAGAACCTGGAAACTACAGACTCACAAGTCTCACTAGTCTTATATGTAAAGACATTGAAATAATTATCATGGAAATGATCAATAGTAATATAGTAAACCTCAAGAAACTGGGCCCAACCCAGTTTAGTTTCATCAAGGGCAGGACATGCCTATTCAGCCTGGTGGACTTCTTTAAGAAGGTCACCAGAGTGATGGATGAGGGCAAAATGGTTCACACTGCCTACCCTCACCTGGCTAAAGCATTTGAAACAATACCCCACTTGGGCACTGTTGACAAACTCAGGAGGTTAGGTACAACCCTGTATATCACCCAGTGGATAGCCAAGTGCCTTACAGATAGGACCCATGAAGTTAGGACTAGGGAGTCCACCTCTACAAAGAGGTTAGCCACAAGTGGAGCCCCTCAGGGAACTGTCCTTGGATTACTCCTTTTCACACTTACTTCTCTGAAGTCAAGGCTAATGTCAATAGTCTCTGGCTGACTACATCTGCAGATAATTGCAAATTAGGTGCTGTCATTTAATCCCACAGTGGCATAATTGCTCTTCAGGATGGGTTGACACAGATAAACAACTGGTATCAGAGCCAAGGACTAAAACTAAATGACAAGAAATGCTTAATAGTATCCATCAGGAAATCGTTCACCTCTGGTAACTATCATATTGACAACACACCTCTTAGAGTTGACCCAGTAGTCATGGACTCACATAGACAATAATCTAGCCTTTGACCATCACGTGTCTACAGATGTGAGGAAATCATTCTATGCTGTGCAACTTATAAACAAAGGTATGGCATCTAGGTCCAAAGAACTCATTATTCCACTGTATTTCACATTCACCAGACCTGTCATTGAGTACAATGTCTCCTTTGGTATGTACCTGACCAGGTATATCCAACAAATGGAATGTCCACAGAGGTTCCTCACAAAAAGAATGCAGGGAGTAAGTAAAATGTCCTATGCAGACCACCTTAAGTCCCTATCCCTGTATTCCTTTTCCTACAGGTTTTTGAGGGGAGATCTATGTCTGGCATACAGGGCATTGCAGACTCCACTCTGATGGACCTCCGACATATCCACAAAACAAACAGCACAAGAATTAACCATTCTAAAGTCTTAAACCTTGTCTGTGATATAAATTGGACCTGCTGAAGAGACAGGTATAAATCCCAGAGACTACTCCATCACGTGAATTAGAGTTCCTTCCTAAGCCAATTCAAGTGCAACTTGGACAATTGTATGGGGAAACGTGAAATTCATGCCTGGTTTGGCACCTATGTCTCAAATCGACAGAGACAGCCTGTAAATGGTTTACCTCCCACGTCCCTGCTTGTAAATGTTTCATTTCCCAAGCCCCTGTTTGCACTTATCAAGGATATCAGACATTGTCAGACATTTGTTATGCATGGCGAGGTTTAAAAAGTGCCTTCTGGTCGTTAGCCCAGTAAGCACCTATGAACCTATAGACCACCATCAGACAGTCATGTATATTCTCCAGAAAGAATACATAGGTATGGCCAATAATCTGTGTGACATTGCAGTGAGACAAAGGTGGTACACTTCAGTTACATATCACTGTAGCATATATAGGGAGTTACATGAAGAAGGGTACAGTGTACACAATTATTGGTGTGATGAAGTCTGGGAACCATGATGTTATTATGGCCTCTGATGTGCATGTCCTTCACATACCCAGTACATTTTACATTCAAGAGAGTACTCAGCACTATGACCACATGCTGGTAGATGTACCACTTATCCTTTTCCCCAAGACACAGGTCACATACCTATAGATCTGATTATAGGGTGTGATGTCCACATTATACGTGGGTGGTATGTCTGTTTCCTGATTCAACAAATCCCTCCACATGTCTTGTCAATGAAGGTGTTGTCATGGCTGTGGCAGCAGTCTGTGGTATGTCTCGATAAAAAGTAAAAGTAATGCTAACTGTATTATACTAATATCACAGTTTGAGTCAATGTTTGCACACAGTCTGTAGTCCTTCACGCAGCTGTTTGAGCCCAGCATGTGTATGTAAGCTGTGATGTCCATCCTTTAAATAATGGGCAGGAAGGGGCCTAGCAGACACCCCTGATGTAACAGCCTGATCACTGGACCTGAGATGTCACATCATGCATTTCAAAATAGTGAGATGCCACATATATCATACGCTGTCTACCCATTTGTTGATATAGCTCTTTATGGCTAGATATAACAGTGTTGATTGAATACCTCAAT
This sequence comes from Protopterus annectens, assembly GCF_019279795.1. NCBI lineage: Eukaryota > Metazoa > Chordata > Ceratodontiformes > Protopteridae > Protopterus > Protopterus annectens. The sequence continues at coordinate 172,896,796 of NC_056749.1, forward strand.
GTGGATTTTTGTCAAATGCCTTGACCTGTTCAGGTTCCACTTGATGATACTGTTGTCATCATGCATACCCTCAATGACCTTATTGAGGACATTGTTCATATGTAACAGACCTGATGTAACAGTAACAACTCTCACAGATCTGTTGCACACACCTGGAATATTACTAGTGTACATGTAGAGGAGGTCCATGATGGCATGTTGGTTTACCTGTCAGATGAGGAGAGTCAAGATGTCTCTGTACATGCATGCATCAGGTGCTGTACCCCAAAGCTCAGGTGGATGCATGTCAATATACACCCTTGTATGGGAACATAGGCAGTGTGGATGTAGTGTTGAACTGTGTATTCAATCATATCAGGAAGGTGTATGTGCTGGGTCACACCATATGTGATCTGTGATGTCATCATAACACACGGATTCCATGTGATATGCCTGAATGAAAATAAGACAGTGCATACTGCCTATTTTGATCTGGCCTAGGGTTTGACACAATCACACACACAGGTATCATTGAGAAAAATCCCAAGCTAGGGATTAAATCTTATGTCAGTTGATGGGTAAACAATTGGCTCACTAACAGAACACATCATGTGAATCAACCTGTACCTGTAGAGCTGTCACCATTGGCAATCCCCAGGGATCTGTGCTTGGCCCTTTACTGATTGAACTGTATTTCTCAATGATGGTTCAGGCTAATGTATACGGCCTTTGCCTTACTAAGTTTCCTGATTCTTGCATATTGTATGCAATTACTGAGTCCAACAGTGGTGATAACATAGTACTGGAGGAGCTAACACACACAACTGAATGGTGACAAACGCACATGATCTACACATAAATCCAGATGTGTGTTTACAATGTTATCCATCACAGCATTGACAACAGTCCTGCTATGCTGAAACCCAGTGATACAAGCACTGGGAACACATTCAGATATCAATCTGAACTTTGACCATCAACTGTCCACACTGCTATTGAAAGCCTATGTTGTGCACATCCTAAGTCATGCCATCATAATGATATCTTAGGACTGTATGACAGCTCTGTAGTCAAACATCATTACACCACTAATAGAGAATAATGCACTTTTTTACATGTATGTCACCAGACACATGTAACAGCTTGCGAAACCACAAGACTTTCTAAGCAAGATAACACAGGGCTCTATACAGCATGCCATGATGTAATGGATAGATTGAAAGCAATGTCACTGTAAACTTTATTGTATAGGTTGAAGTGAGTTCTGCCTGACCCTGTCCTGGTGGGAGTACTGCATATCCAAAAATGTGAGATAGCTGATGAAATCAGTAGTGTCTGCCAAGGAGAAGATGCAGTGTCACACATGTTGGTACAAAGTTCTCTCTGTAATGTCAAGCAACATATCACATACTCACACACACAAAGACACACACACACACACACACACACACACACACACACACAGACACACACACACTTGACTGCAGTCAGAATAGAGCCCCTACCTAAGTACACAGAATATGGAACACAGTACTTTATGCAAGCACCAGTGCTCAAGTCTGACTTGGAGTGTGTCAGATAACACTTTATAGCTGATGACATCAATAATGTCAGTAGAGAAAAAAAAAGAGTTTCACACTGGTGTAAAATGTTCTCTGTAATGCCAAGCAGCAGCTCACACAAACACAGTGGACTGCAGTGAGAACAGAACCCCTACCAATCTAAGTACTTGGACTACAGAACACAGTGCATTATGAAAGTGCCATGGCACAAGTCTGATATATACAATGGTACATGTGAACTTATAGTAGATTACATCAGCAGGCCATGTGGTAAACAAGAGTTTGGAAGGCCTGTATGAAATGGTTGTGTTGCCATTAGCATGTATCAAACTACTGGCAATATATGTAATTGAAGACATGGCTGTAGGATACACACATCTGCTCTGCTGTCTAGACACACACAGACACACACACACACACACACACACACACACACACACACACACACACACACACACACACACACACACACACACACACACGCACACACACACACAGTCAACTACAGTGAGAATGGAGCCCCTACTTATCTAAGTACACAGACTACAGAAAACAGTACTTAATACAAGTGCCACAGCTCAAGTCTGATTTATACAAGAGTGCAGCTGAACTAAAAGTAGTTGACATTAGCAGGCCACATGGGAGAGATGAGGTTGACAGGCCTGTATGTAATGGATGTGTACTCTTGAGGAAGTATCAAAATACTGGCAATCCATGTAAGTGGATAAGAAACTGTAGGATACAAACATCTGTGCAGCTGTCTAAACACACAGACACACACAGTTGACTGCAGTGAGAACTGAACCCCTAATTATCTAAGTGCACAGAATACAGAACACAGTACTTAACACAAGTGCCACAGCACAATTCTGATTTTTGCAAGAGTGCAGGTGAACGTATAGTAGATGACATCAGCATTCCATGTGGGAGACAAGAGGTTGGGAGGCCTGTATGAAATGGATGTGCAGACATGAGCAAGTATCAAAATACTGGCAATCAATGTAATTGGAGAAGTAACAATAGGATACCTATCTCTGCTCTGCTGTCTAGACACACACATGTGCACATGCACCCAGTTAACTGTAATGAGAACAGAACCTCCACCTTTCTAAGTACACAAACTACTGATCTTAGTAGTGCACTGACACAAATCTGTTTTATACAAGAGGGCAGGTAAACTTATAGTAGATGACTTCAGCAGGCCATGTCGCTGACAACATGTTGTGAAGCCTGCATAGGCACATATGAGGTTACTAGCCTAATAGCACTAGGGTCTATAGAACCCTAGCTGTGTAAAAACACAAATACCAATATTGAGCATAGTTAGATGTTTGTTTGTGAGCAGCATCAAATGGTCCTGTCCATGAGGGGCATAGGTGCCAGCCAAGAGGTGACTTTACAATCACCTAACCAGTAGTCACAGTTGCACTTGGACAGGGTCATTGAGGAGCACTGGTTTACCTGCAGTGGGAGCCTATTATAGAGGAGTGTGAATTGTTGTGGGATAAATGTGATGAGCAGCAAAAAATGACTTATCAGATTAAAAGAAGGTCTTTATTAACATGAAGGCTCACAGAACACACTGCATTTTCATCTAATTTCACTAGACTTCATCAGATGCATCAGAACCTCTCAATATGAAGTTAATAAATGTGTAATGTTAAGTCATCCAACCAATCATTACATCCTTCCAATTAAGCTATCCCTATCTTAATTAATATAGGAACAAAACAATAATTTAAAAAGGGTTTGTTGTGAAGGTTTTATACATAAAATAACAGTCATCTCTATTTGTATAAAAAAACAAGCATTTGTAATCTCGTTTAAAAAACTAAAAATTGTACTCTATGTTAAAATCCCCTAATGTGTCTTGCTGAATGTTCAGTAATGTGGTGGAAAGCTCCATCTAATAGTTGTTTTCAAAAGTACAACAAAATTAAAACAGTGTTACACAAAGTTCATTGAAGCCATCACCTTTCACAATGTAAACTTCAACAAAAATTAAATAAGTGATAAAAAATACTAATAAAAAAGTTATCAAGTCAAAACATTGCTCATATGGTTACCCTAAACATCTCTAGAATATAATTATAACTTAGCCACCCTCATTTTAAGTACAGGTGCTATACTAATATTTTAATTCAGACCAGGGAAATTGTTAGCCTCAAGGCTAATTTGCTAGAATAACTCTCTTTATTCAAGTCTCATCTCACTAGGGCACCCTTTAAGTCCACCACAACTTTTTCAATAACAAAAAAAGAAAACCTAGCCCCTGTACAAACTTTGATGTGCTTGTATGTTTCTTTCATTGCGAGTTTTAATATCATAATAGTGTTCTCTTCTTAGTTTGTGCTCAGTTTTGCCTATATAGAATGCCTAACAAAGGCAAAATTGAGCACAAACTAAGAAGACATATTCATGCTCAGGTTTGCATATATAGAATGCCCAACAAAGGTCACACATAGCTAATATATAACCCCTTTGCTATTACAACAGTTATGAGCTTTAGCTAATATTTCTCGGTTCCTAATGGCAATAAACACTTTTTCACAATTCATAATACAGAGGCACTGACAACATGCCCCGCATTTGTAAATGCCTACTCTTTTCTTATTAATTACACCACCAGGGCAGTTACTATGTTCCAACAATTCCTTTATATTGTGACCTTTTCTATAAATTATTTTTAATGACTTGGACCTAATCATAATCAAGTCCATCAACTCAACAAATTGTTCCCATTCCCTTTGAATGACCTTCTTGGCGCATTTATTGTTACCATTGTATTCCAAAATAAAAGCCCAATTGTGCCTATTTTCCTTCTCCCCACTCTTGTCTGAGTGCATATCCAGGGACCCTTTTCCCAAGGGTGGAAAAAATCTGTCTGTCCTTTTCTCCTTAACTTCCCTATAGATGTCACATATCAGGTCTAAATGATATCTTCTTTCCAAAAATAAACTTTCTGTCACATTCTATGTGAAAGTCATCATCATTAGATGTCATCCTGCTGGCTCAGATAAACTGTCCTTTAGTTATACTCTTTTTCTGAAAAATCGGGTGGCACTTTTATAATGTAGATATGAATTAGAAAAGGCTTATTTCTATATACTGTTGATCTAATCCTGAATTAGTTTTGTGAATAGTCACATCCAAGTAATTAATTTTATCTCTGAAGGTGTTGTAGTAAATCTTAGAATTCTATTAGTATTCTCCATGTAACTCATAAACTCCTTTAACTTACTTTCCGTGTCGATCAAAAAATACATATGTTGTCAAAAAATCTTTTATAAAAAGAGCAACATGTATTGTATTTGGAATCAAGAATAAATGTTTTCACCCAAGTGGCTATTACTATGTTTGCATATGTTGGGGCACAATTTGCCACCATAGCCACCCCCCAAAAAGAAGATCTAATTGTTCTTTAACACTAATTCCATTTCAGTTAAAACTAGACATAACCAAAATTCATTTGTTTCCTTTCCCCTTCTAAATAATGGCTTCTTCAAACCATTCTAACCCTTCTGTGTGTGGAATCACAAAAATAAATTGTTTATATCTATTGTAACAAGGAGTACATCTTCATTATATTTTTTTGGGATAATATTTAAAAAAAAGTCTCAGGAGTCCTTTGGGATTTCATTCTCAGTCCCCCACAGAAGCTTTAATTTATTATCCAAATATTTAGCTAGTGGAGCTTAGACCCCTCAGCTGATACAATTGTTCACAAAGGAGAATTGGTTATATCCTTATGTACCTTGGGGATAGCAGAAATACTAGGTATTGTTGGCCTATCATTTTTCAAATATTTATAGGTATCTAAATCAATCACACCTTCCATAAAAAGGTAATTATTGGCCAAATCTATCATTTTATACACTATGTTGATCTCGTTTTTCGAAACCCTAGTATAAGTATTGGTGTCCCCCAAGATGTCCAACATTTTTGCCTCATATATAATGGTCTCCATGAGTACTGCTCCCCCTCCCTTATCTGGTGTCATCACCCTTACTTTTTTGTTATTCTAAGATTTCCTTTTCTTTCCTAGTAAGGTTAAAACAACTTTTGTTTTTGGGATTTCGCTTTTTCTGTGACAAAGAGGGCTAAGGCACCCATCCTGTTTTCTGAAGGTGCACTGGAGTGAGAGTTGAAAACCAGACCCATGTAGAAATATCTCATGTGTACTAACATTTTCTATGGCGTATGTCATAGATTGCTTTTCCTTATTTCAAGTATTTCTCTCTTTTTTACTAGATAGGTAGACCACCCAGCAAGTAGCCAGCCAAATATAGAAACTGGATACATTCAATCAATGTTATTGCCTGTAGCAGCAGGTATAAGTGTAGAGTTGGAACAAAGATCATCCTCGGTTCTATTACAGCATGCACAACCTTTGTTTTACTGTTGTGACATTGCAGTTTATACCAATGAACTAAAGCATGAGCAGCTGTTATTTCAGCTCTCTTGTGGCAACAAGTATTAGTGTAAGACTGTCATGCACATGGTCCTGAGTTCAAATACAACATATTCCATACACTGATCTTGTATTGATAAAGCTCAGTAAGAATTGAGCGAAAGCGCTTGATGGATTTTTTTGGAGTGATATAATAAACCTTTTGGATTATTTCCTGGCTTGTACTTCATATTTCTCTGTGGATTTACATTTTGCTGTTCATATTCCATACACTTTTACTGTTGTTCCACTTTCCCATTATAGTTACTCACACTTATAACACTTGACATAGTGTAGCTGATATTAATTATATGCATGAGGGCTGAGACACTATTATTGTGTCAGTTATTTCTTTAGTTATTTATCTATGTATTATCACATTTATTATTAAATGTGTGACTGTGGGTATACTGTGTAATATATTCCTGTTAAGATATTTCCGCTCTCTGAACTACCATGACCTTCAGATTTGTCAAACACACATACACAGCTGCTTGTATATCAAATACCTTTGAAACTGGATTGTTTGCCACTATTGTGCTTACCATTGTGCATCACAGAGCACCATTTTTCAAACAGCTTGCATACTCCCAGTAAAAAGGATAACTGGAATGGGTGGGAAATCATCAGTCTCCATTGCTCTTGATCCATGATAGACATGGCAGGCATTCGTGGAGATGGTTTGAGATTTAGGGCTCACAGATGGGGTGTCAAGGAGTAAAGATTTTGGTTGGACTCCTAGTATAAGACCACAGTGCCAGGTTGCTGCAAGGGGGGCTATTCTGGGTCCCTGTATAAGTCAGAGGCTTGAGATAGTTTGGCCCAGGCTGTGACCAGTGCCACCAGCATCCCCCACACTGGTGAAAAATGTAGGCAGCACTACAATGACCTCTGGAGAAGGAACAGAAGTATCATTGATGCTTGGATTGAGGAATTTAGGGTGGAGGACATCCCATGCATGTGTAAATATCAGCTATAGAGAGTACTTGTAAGGCTTAAAAGCTGTATATAGGCAAGACTGATATTTCATAATGGTATTCTGACCTGTTCTGTTTTTTCCACAGCTGCCATGGAAAGGGAATGCAATGTTAGGACCCAGTCAACTAGATTGTCGAGGATGAGGAAAGCATATGGCATGTATGCAGTAGAAGAGTAGTGTTATTGTAGCATTAAAAGTTAAATAAAGCTTTTTTGGTATTTTATACAGTTGTATCAAATTGAACACTCATATTCCAACTATAAAAGCAAGTAGGCATGCATTAGTCTGCAGCATAAGCCAAGAGTACAATATTAGACTTTAGTCAGAGGTGTTGGTCTCAAATACCACATTTCCCAACTATACAATAACTGTTAATTCTTCAATTATATGTAACTTAATGTTTTAAAGTAAAAGCTGTGTATGGGTGGCACACATGCTGTGCTCTAAACTGTAATTCATGCATAAATGGATAAATAACTCAAGCAAGCATTGACCGAGTGAGAGATAACATTCAATGTGTAAAAAGTCCAAGCAATCCAGTCTTCTGGAACAGATAAATCAGTTTATTACACAGATAAACCACGATAAGCGCTTTCACTAACTAGTAGCTTCTTCAGATCACAAACAGGAAGCACAAAAACCATGTGCTTTAAATATCTGCATGTTAATTGATCAACCAACTTTTAAAGCAGAAGCGCCATAAAACAGAGCAAACAAAACAAGAATAAAAACTAGATATATAAACATAATGTCTTTGACATCTCAAGATGCAACATAAAATAAACAATGATATATGCATCTTCTTTTAAAATTTTTTTAAAAGGCTTCATTCCATAAAAACAAAGAAATTAGAACAAATATAAAAACATACTGTGAGCAGCATAATGTCAGATGCAGTATATACAGCAATGTATAACTGCATGTAATGGTCATATTGGATAAAGCCTTAATATATACAGTTAATAATACGAAGCAGCTTAAAAACTATACAAAGTAGGTGCCATCAAGAACATAAAAATTAGCAATAGAAACCATATACAAATCGAAAGAACTATCATCAGCCAAAGTGATGCTTGATATGATAAAGTCAATGCGTAAACAGAAATGTATATCTGAATGTTTATAAAAATGTATATCTAAATATAAATATTTATTTATTATTGCACACATTTATTCATACATCAATTCTTTTACATTTAGATATATATTTATTAAGACACTACATTTATATGCACTTTTATAAATATTTATATTTAGATATACATTTTTATAAACATTCAGATATACATTTCTGTTTACGCATTGACTTTATCATATTAAGCATCACTTTGGCTGATGATAGTTCTTTCGATTTGTATATGGTTTCTATTGCTAATTTTTATGTTCTTGATGGCACCTACTTTGTATAGTTTTTAAGCTGCTTCAGATATTAACTGTATATATTAAGGCTTTATCCAATATGACCATTACATGCAGTTATACATTGCTGTATATACTGCACCTGACATTATGCTGCTCACAGTATGTTTTTATATTTGTTCTAATTTCTTTTGTTTTTTATGGAATGAAGCCTTTTAAGAAATTTTTAAAAGAAGATGCATATATCATTGTTTATTTTATGTTGCATCTTGAGATGTCAAAGACATTATGTTTATATATATCTAGTTTTTATTCTTGTTTTGTTTGCTCTGTTTTATGGCGCTTCTGCTTTAAAAGTTGGTTGATCAATTAACATGCAGATATTTAAAGCACATGGTTTTTGTGCTTCCTGTTTGTGATCTGAAGAAGCTACTAGTTAGTGAAAGCGCTTATCGTGGTTTATCTGTGTAATAAACTGATTTATCTGTTCCAGAAGACTGGATTGCTTGGACTTTTTACACATTGAATGTTATCTCTCACTCGGTCAACGCTTGCTTGAGTTATTTATCCATTTATTTATCTTCTTTATAAGCAAGCGTGCTGTGGCAGTAACCAGCATTTCTATTTTACTTTTCAACGCTGTAATTCATGCATATTTGCAGTATGTGTACATATAAAGTAGTGCTTGCTGCAATCTGCAGTATAGTGTGCCTCACTTAGGATCTAATACTCTTAAAAGTAATAAGTTAGCTGTTAGGAGGTAGTAATCATAAGAGTAAAGGTTAAGATAATAAAGTCAATAATGGTATTAATGCATGGTATGTTACATATGATGGTACTAATCTTTTGTTCTCACCCCAACCCTTATCATGAAAATGTGTCCATGTCAACCATGTGTATCATATTACAAAATGCTCCACAGCACAGCGGGTTAGGCCTGCTCTATAGGATCCACATTCCCCCACTCCATCAGGCCCCATAACCACTGCCCAGCATGTCTGGGAGCTGACCTGGCAGCACCACCTCCACTGCCCCTGTACTGCCTGCCCCCTCAGGTAGTTCTGCCTTGGAGGATAGGCCAGTGGTTTCTCTGGGAGAAGTGGCAGAGTGGTGAGTTTATCACCAGCACTGAAATGCCAGGGAGGGTACATAGGGTTATATGCAGCACTGTTGGTGCATACTCTCACTGAATGGAGGGGCTGCTCTCCCTCATTTTATATATGACCAGTAGGAGGAGAAGGCATCTAGTGCTCCAGCCAGTGGTGGAGTGAGGTGGCAGTGAAGACAGTCCTGTGGGTGATGACTCAATTCTCACTGCCATTCACGTGATGTCCATGAGTCCTGGATGTAACCACCCTCACCTCATTCATGGTGTCACTGACCTTTTGTGCCTATCACTGTCCCTGTGTCTTGTCTTGTTTGCCTTGTCTGTCTGCAACTGCTTCCTCACCTTCCCAGCTTACCAGACCCAGATATACCTATGTCCCATACCAAACATTCCTTTCTCTCTCAAAAAAATGGACACCTGTCCCACAAAAAAAATCATCCCGTACATAGCTCTCTATTTCACATGTGTCTTTTTGACACATTTGATTCATTCCAATTGGCTGTGTAGTATGACTGTGTTGTGGTCACCCCTCTCTCTGGAGGTAACAGTCCACATTCAGCTAATATTCTGCATACATTATCAGTTTTTACTGTTGAAGAAATGCATAGCTATGTTTTTTTTTCTACCTCCTTCCTGCACAATGCTGTATTGCTTTCCATTTGTTCTTCCCCAGCTTGCTCCCTATTTCACCACTTTCCTATCTTCCCCATTTCTTTTCTTTAATGCATTATTCCATGATGGTGCGCATCACACACCAACATGCACCAACAGTAAAGCAAAAGTAGTTAAAAGTATTAGATACAGCTGTATTCAAACCCAGTACCATCTGGCCTCAAAAAGTAAGATATTACTGCATTAACACCTGCTGCCACAGAATCAGTTAAGTAGCAGGTGTACTCTATAGATTCAGTACTGACATACTTTAGCAATGCTGCCACTGGAAGAGTTACATGAGATTCGCTTATGTACTAGTAATTCTTAAGGTCTCCCTTTTGCTTGTTGCTCACAAACAAGATAATCATAGCCAAACCTTCCAGTATTCATCGATTATTCATGATTGCCTTAAGAGCTGCATTGTGCAAGCAATAGACAAAAGTAATAAAATAATAAAAAACTGACAGACAAAACACAATTTGCACACAAATGAAGAGGAGGCTGGATGTTAATGAAACAGAACCTGTGAAGAGCACACTGCTTACTTGCATTTCCAACCATGACAGAAGTACGTGTCACTTTGTAAGTCTGACCTGACACACCCACCTGATGTAAGCATTCACAGTTGCTATCCATTAAACACAGACACTGAGGGAGTGCTTGCACTATGTTTACATTCCTACACAGATCAAGTTTTTTTGGGCTTTAGCAATTCGGAGTTCAGACCTCATTTACATCTTCGTCATGCTGACAGCCCTGAATCTACACCAGAAGGCAACTGTTCAAGTGTATAACTGTGTGTACACACACACACACACACACATATATATATATATATATATATATATATATATATATATATAAAATATATATATATATATATATATATATATATATATATATATATATATATATATATCTTAGTTATTTTCTGTCAATATCATCTTTTGTTTTCTTAATGTCTGTAGCATAGCCTTAATCTTTTTTTCCATAGGATCATAGGAGGAAACTAGGCCAACGGCCCTAGAGCCTTTTTCACCTGAGCCATTCATACCCCAATTTTCCCAGTTATCTGGATGGCTTTGGTATATGCCTGTGATTTAGGGCATCTACAAACTGCCGTGTCTATAAGGGCCATAGATGACAAGCTAGTGGTTTATTCATGAGTTCCCATCCAGCTGAAAAAAATTGCATTTGAGCAGACTTAGAGAAGAGCTCTGTTTTTATTGAATGGGGATTTTATTTTGGAGAAGGGGTAATCTCGGAGACATGTACCTGTCCCTCCAACATGTCTTGTTTATGTCACAAATGAGGTTTAGATCCTTAGATTGGGTAATTCTAGTGCTGTTTGTTTTGTACATGTGTAGCAGATCCATCATGGGTGGTTCAGAGAATATCTTGTAGGTTAAGCATAGTTCACCCCTCAATAAGGGGGGACTGAGTACAGGGCTTTGAGTTGAGTAACATAGGCCATATTATTTACACCCTGTATTGTTTTAGTGAGAAACCCCTGTGGCTGCTTCAGTTTTTGCAAATATCTGATCATCTACATGCTGAAGGGTACATTATACCCGATTATTGGTCTAATGAGGGCTGAGTATAGTGGGACTATGACCCCCTTACATCTGGATGTCATTCCCTTATCAGTTGCACCATGTGCAAGTATTTTCTCATTACCATGGACATGTGGTGATCAAAATTCAGTTTACTGTCAACCTGAGTTCTCAAGTCCCTTACCACTGGGTTTATTCTTAGGGGAGTGTTATTGGTTTTGTAATTTACAGGTGTGGTAGTCTTCCTAAAGGGTATAATTAGGCATTTTTTGCAATGAGTTTTAGGCCATGATTCTGACACCAGATAATGGTCTGTACAGATACTCCTGGAGGATATCTACATCTTTGGAGGATTCAGTGATTGCACCCAGCTTGCAGTTAACAGCAAACTTGGTCATCCAAAGGCCTTCTACATGTGCCTTGATTTCAGAGGAGTATATTCCAAACAGAAGACGTCCCAATACTGGGCCCTGTTGGACAACACTACTAACAGGCCTCTTGGTGGAGGTGGATTACCCATCCTAACTTTGTGTGTCCTATCTGTGAGCTATCTGCTTATACATTGGATGAAATAAGGATTTATGCCTAAATTTGTGAGTTTGTCTATAATACGTCAGTGAAGTATTGTGTCCAGTGCCCTTACCAGGTCAAGGTAGGCAGTATGTATCATTTTGCCCTCCTCCACAGCTGTAGTGACATTCTTGAAGAAATCCTATGTCTTTGTTTATCAGGTTCACAATAAATCTTACCACAGCCTTCCATATAAGACTAGTCCAACGTATGAGTCTGTAGTTCCCCGGTTGTGTTGATGGTCTGCCTTTGTGCATAGGGATGACAGTAGTAGTCCTCCATTGCCTAGGGGTGAAGCCTATCCGGAGGCTGTGACTGAACAGAGATTCCAGTGGGCCTGACAGGTCCTGTTTGAAGTGATTTAGAAGGTATGCTGGGATATTATTAGGACCCAGTGACCCAGTGTTTTTAGCTGTGGAGAGGGCAGTGTGGACCTGTTCCTTAGTGATAGCTGGGAAGAAATGGTAGGGAGGATTTCCTGAGGGGAAACTGAGGGTGAAATTGGACCTAAATTTATTGGCCAGAAAATTTGCTATATCTCCCAGATCAGCATAGGAATTTCCATTTACTATTAGTTCATCATAGTCTTGAGTGTTTATGTACACAACTGAAAATGTCTTATGGTTATACTTAGCTTGGGAGGCTATTATTGCCTTAAAATTGGCATTCATGGACTTGATTATTACCCTGATTTGCTTGTTGAGACTAGAAAGAGATTTTTTGGTCATTTGGGTGTAGCACTTCCTCTTTTGGACAGAATTTTCTGTCTTTTGTTGTACAACCTATTTATACGAGGGGTCCAGCAAGTTTGTCCTAAGTTTTTTTTCTGTTTGTAACTGCTGTTTCTGCACAGTTATTTACATGCTTGTACCGGGTTTTGGCTTAACACTTTTTCATAGGTTACTGTGTTCTCTGAATTAGTGGGAGATTGGAATTTAGCTATGCCTTCACTTAATAAGAGATAGTTAGCTTTGGAGAATTTCTTAAAGGTTCTGGAGTTTGTTGGGAGTTCAGCCTTTATGTTTATTTCAATGGTTACCACTCTGTGATCTGATCTGACCAGTGTAAACATTACACAAGCAAGGATTGCAATGTTACCCCATATTGGTGAGTACCACTTTCAGGATATTTGCATCCATAGCAGGTGTGCAGACTAGCTAATTCAGGGTGCTTGCATTCACAAAATCCATGAATCTTTGAACAAGTATGTTAGTCGGTGTGTATGCACCCTGGTTTATGGTTGGATAGTTGAAATCACCCATGAATATGATGGGCTAAATTGCAGCAACTCCAATACATTCACAGATGTGCAATCATTATCATGGCTCATAAATGTGGATATGTAGCTGGCAAGGATGGCACTTTACCTAAGGTTAGTTGGACACAGAATAGCTCAAGCATGTCATGAGGTGTGTTTAGTTTTTCTATAGATTGATACACCTCCACCTCTTGTCCTTCCATGTACAGCAGCTGGTCTAAATGTGTGGATAGCATTACAGCTTTGTATTGCCTGCTGCAGCTTTATACCAAGTCTCAGTAACTGCACAGATGTCAGTACTCTCCAGGGTGAGGAGTGCTTCCAGGGAGTGGAGCATCTTGTTGAGACGCCTAACACTGAGCAGTAACACCTTTAGTTTATCTTGCATGACATTTACTATGTTGGAAGATTTATCAAATTGGAAAATTTTGGCCAATATCTGAAAGCCTGTTAGGAACAGGTGCAAACCTTCCCTGACAAAGGAGAACGGTATGTCAATCACGTCCTCCCAAGCTGACAAATACTGGGCCTCTTTAGAATGACACCAGTAACTAAGCCAAAAGTTAACGTGAATCATCTTCTACTTATATTGCGGTATCATCCTTGGAGAAGGGAGAATGCTGCTCAGTGCTAGGCTCATACCTGCCTTTTACACAGTCTGAAAGCTCTATCATGTCACTCTTCATATAGTGCAGGCAGGTATGTCTCAGGTCATTAACACCAATATGGAGTATGACATAGTCATACTTGTGGTTCAGTATCATGAGTACATGTGTGATCTGAGGATCTTTGCTCCCAGTATGCAAGTGACAGTGACTGTCTCCTTGCTCAGCCTGGTTAAAGGGGACAAAAGTGTGTCTTACAATAATGTCTCCACCAATATAATGGTTTGTGTAGCAGCTTGCTTTAAGGGCTTAGAGGTTGAGACATTGTAGGATATGACTGTAAGTGTCCTGAGGAGTGTTGTCTATGTAAAGTGTTTGCTGAGCACAGTGAAAGGGAGGCCTTTAAGGGTTTGGTTAACTTGCATTTAAAAGTCTGAGCATAGGTGAGTTTATGTGCTTGATCCATTGTAGATATAGTGTGTGTGTGTTACTGGCAACCTGTTTGGAGATATCAATGTCTGTATGCGAGAGCTTTGCATCCAAAGATGCAGTGTAATTACATATCTCACATAGGTTCATAGGTTCATACTACGCTTTCTGCCAAAGGGCATTTATAAGCCTAGCCCAGAGTTTTTGTGGCTTTCGCCACCCCTTAGTTTGAGGAAAACTATGCCCATTATTTTGCTGTGCCTCTGTCAAGCAGAGACACTGAGGTAATCTCTGGTGTATATCTGCGATCTCCCATCCATTGGTCAAGATTTCTCTTGAACACGGCCAGCGAGGTGCTCTGCCTCACATGTACCGGGATTTTGTTCCACAGCATAGGGAGTCTTTGGGTGATGAATCTGTCCCTCCAGCACGTCCTATTAATAACCGTGTCAAGGTTTAAGTCTCCTGCCCTTGTAGTTCTGAGGGATCTAGATTTTTTGAGGTGAAGCATGTTCATCAAATCTGGGTTTGACATGGCCTTGTATGTCAGGCACAGGTCACCTCTGAGCAAGCGGTAAGCGACTGAATAGAGCTGAAGTTCTTTCAGTCGGGCAGCATAAGACATATTTTTGAGACCCTTTATCCTTTTGGTGAGGAACTTTTGGGGCCTTTCCAGCTGCTGCAGGTGTCGGGTCAGATACATTCCGAATGGGGCATTGTACTCAATCATTGGTCTGATGAGTGACGAGTACAGGGGGATGATGACCTCCCTTGATCTAGATGTGAATCCCTTCATGATCAGGTGGGCAATGTAGAAGGTCTTCCTAACTACTTTAGCAACGTGAGTGTCAAACGAAAGGTTACTGTCAACCTGAGTCCCCAGATCCCTGATAACTTCTTCTGTGCTCAGTGGATTGCCACCTATATGGTAGCTAGGGGTAACCTTGTTTTTCCCGAAGGGTATGACTATGCATTTCTTGGCGTTTAACTTTAGGCCATGGCTCTGGCACCAGTTGTCCGTTTCTGTGAGACCCTTCTGAAGGATATCTGTGTCAGATGTGTTTTCGAATAACATAGTGCATTAGTATGCTTAAGAATAAGGTGGTTGTCAGTAAACATGAGACAGTTTCTGCATTGCCTCAAGAAGCCCATTTCTACCATGTAGGCTACAGAGACAGCAGGAAAGTAGACATCCATGGCTGTAGATACTCTTTGTAATCTATAACAAGTAGTGCAATTGGGGTTTAGAGTTGGCCTGGGAAGAGAGGTCTGGGAGCGATATAAAACAACACTCTTGTTTTTTTTTTGGGGGGGGGCAAACCAGCTGCTCTACAGTCAGCTAGATAATTGAGAAAATATCAGAGGAAGCTTTATATGGACAATTAAAACTCTAGGTGCCTGTTTTTATACAGGCACTGCAAACCACTGCTGCACAGCTCAGCACAGGTTATAGGAGATGACTTAGAGAGGAATTCAACCAGCAAACAGTAGAAAATGCAGGAAAAGTGAAGATATATATATATATATATATATATATATATATATATATATATATATATGTAATGCTCAGATCCTGCAGCAATTCACAATTCTCACACTATTAGGAGTGATACTACAAGACTAAGGTTCTCAGACTGAATAAAAAGCTAACAGAAAAAATGCAGTAGAAATGCAAAAAGGAGAATCAGATGCTACAGCAATTCACAATTCTCTCACTATTGTGAGTTATACTATTAGACTCATGCTTCAGACCAAGTAAAATACAAATAATAAAAAGCTGAAGAAATTACAAAAATGAGGCTCAGTTCCTGCAGCAACTCTCAATTCTCCCACTACTCTGAGGTGTAATAAAAGTCCAAGGTCCCAGACCAAGTTAAAACGCAAATACAGTTGACTTTTGATTTAAACAAGGAGAATGCAGAAAAGAACAATACACAATTCAGATTAACACTCTGAATATTGCAGTGTGCATACATTGAAATGGAATTATATGAAACTGAGGCTAATTTGAGTTTTTAAGTGTCTAATGAGAATGCCTTATCAGTTTGAGATATCTGTGTCCAGTAGAAGTAGCCCTGGGAGGAGTTGCAAACTCTAATTTACAGTACTGGTTGGAAGCTAACAAGGTCCCAAGTTTAAAACCACAAGAATTGAGCTGGTGTGGAAAAAATAATGCAGCCAAATTGCAATTTCACTGTAAACTCAGAGCTCTTGTAGCTGAAGAGGAGGTAAACACCTTAAATATATAAAACAGCTGTTTTTCAGCTCCTTCCATCTAATTTCTATTCAATCAATGAATGCCAAAGGTATGTTTCCTAAATGACCCTGGCCAAAGACTATCCACATATAGCAAAGGGTGATGATATATTTTATTCATTGCTGTATTAGAAGGTTATATTCTACAAGTTATTTGATTTATGAGATGTAATTTCCTTACTCACAATACTATTATTTAAATACATAGTACAAAAATATACTTTCATGTTTTTTTTTAGATTCTTGGTTCATAGAAGTGTAGTTTATATTTCCTTATCTTATCTTTCTGATTTGTTCTATGAAGCCTATTTTTAACTGTGCAGCACTATTTGATGCAGTTTTTATTCTTTGTAAGTTATACAATTGTATTTTGATGCATTTTCATTTTTCATTTTGTGTTAATGTATTCTTGTACTTCATTTTGTTTTCTCTTTTATGGATATTTTCTCCCTTTACTAATGTTTATTTTTGACCAAGTAAGACTTTCTTGGCAAACAAAAGCAAAAAAACAAAACAAACAAATATAAATAAATAAATAAATACATAAATAAATAACCTCAGCATGCAGCTACTGAAAAATGGCTAATGATCATACCTCTCTATCATACTGAATTCCTCGGTAAATACCCAGTTGTGAAGGAAAAATATTGGGGTGCCACGAATTCCCAAGTGGCCCCTATAATTTCCAAATTTCCTGGGTTGTTTTTGAAGTTTTTTGGGGACAAATTTGTTCCTGATGTCATCATAAGCAAGGCATGCACCATGATGTTAGCTTCATGAGACAGACAGACAGCCTGTCAGAATTCAGCTGCTGAGCCATTCGTTACTACTTAATGTAAACTTATTTAAGTGCAGCAGTCAAGAGCTACAGAATCAGGTTTTTCCTCTTCTTGTTCAGGCAGTGCACAGCACATCTTTCTTCCTCTGGCTCCTCCAGGTAAGGCAAAATGCACTTTGGACTGTTTTCATGTTTTCTTTGGGCTTGCTGCATCGCTTTTCTTATGTGCAAGTGTGTATTACTAGTAGCTAGTGATTTCTCATTTGAATGTTGTGGGCTCTAGTGCATATGTATTGCTATTATTTGAAGTATGTGTGTGTGTGTGTGTGTGTGTGTGTGTGTGTGTGTGTGTGTGTGTGTGTGTGTGTGTGTGTGTGTGTGATTCCCCACTTAGGTATAACTGGTGGTTAGGGTTACTCAGACTCAAATCCTGTACCTTGGGTACAAGAAGCAAGAGTCTAAATTCTTTACCCACAAACAATATAAGAACCTCTTTAGCAAAGGTCCAGTTCACTAACCAATTTGTATGGAGAAAAACAGAAGTCACTAGACCACCAGGCTGATAAAACACAGACCGTTTATTAAAACAAAACCCAGAATAAAAGCAGGTAAGCACTTTCGGGTTTTACCTCTTCATCAGACAATACATCTTACAATGAAGCTCACTTTTAAATAAACAATAGCCAATCCTCTTTTCAGTATTGAACCCTCCTACTACTCTTTAGGGTGGGTTTAATGGGGATAACCCCATTCAAACCAGGGGGTCTGTCAGCTCTTAATTCAATGATCCATCTAGCCTCATTATACTCAGTTAAATGTATTATATCGCCACCTCTCACAGTTAATTTAACCCATACCATCACTTCTGATTCAAGGAGTTAAGTCCATAGTTCTCAGCTGTCCAAAGTTTCACAGAATGTCTGGAATGTTTGGCTCATACTTTTGGTCTGTTCCTCTTAAAACTTGTGGTTTTTCTGGCAAATCAGTGAGAACTGAATTCACTAAATAATGATAGCCATTTACATTTCAGTCTTTCTGTCTTTCAGGAAATGCATGATAACACAAAACAGTTTATTCTAGCAACTTCCTAAGATTATACAGACAATGTTTAAAATGTCTCCCTGGTTTAGGGCCTTTGTCCCACCCCCAATAAACTTTGGCTTTTTCCAGATTTCTTGTGCTGCATAGTTCTTCAGTGTGACAGAAGCTTCATGCTGCTTATCCCAAGTCTGTTTGTGTTGTTAGTAGTACAACAGGTAATATATTTGATTTTGATGCAGAAGGCTGTGGGTCCAACTCTCTCAGTATGTAGACGGATTGCTGATACTTTACTGTGTTGTACGTTTAAAGGGGGTGGATGCTGCAGTCCTGAGCATGTCCTCTTTGACAGAGATACCTATTGACTATGAGCCTGTTATCAGTTTGCCATCAATTCCCTATTGCAATATTACTTGCTTATCATTTTTTCAATGGCAACAGGCACTTTATTTGTAGATGAAAGTAAATTCAATTAATTGCTACAATTCTCTTTTTTTCCAAAAGTACTCAGTCTATAAATCTACCTATCTGCTGATTTCTTCTGTTTAAATCCAGCTCATTTATTTTCTGGCTTTACAAGTCTGAAGCAGTTAATTTTATTTTTATAAAAGAAAATTGTATTTTAGTTTTGTGGTTTGCACAAGTTCAAAGTTTGATACAAGTTCAAATATTATAGATAAACCACTATTCTGTTTGTTTTGTGTTTCCTGATCATATTTTGTATGTATTTCAGTTTCCATTTAAAAGTTGGTATCCCACAATCCTATTGGAGTGGGCATGGTTACATAATTATGTATGCAAATTTTATGTTGATCAGCATACAGATTTTTGGCCAGTTGTACCTATTGTTCATGGACCTTTGCTCAGATTTTTCATGATTCCAGATTGAGAGGTATGCTAATGATAAACAATGTGAAAGCCTCCGTAGTTTTGTTGACCACAACATCTATAAAACGTGTAATGTTAATGCCAGACATTATTATTATAGCTAACAAACTGCAGTAATTCATAAGGGGAAGGATTTAGTGAATCATGGTTGTGGCTGTTTCGTTTTCTTTTTACATTTTACAGCTTTATAATTGCTAAATTTATGCAACCAAATACTTTGACTGTGATCTTTTGCTTCAGACATTTCAAGCCTAAACCAATTAATAGACATTAAATAGATACACAAAGTATGGGAGA
Source organism: Protopterus annectens (assembly GCF_019279795.1). Taxonomy (NCBI): domain Eukaryota; kingdom Metazoa; phylum Chordata; order Ceratodontiformes; family Protopteridae; genus Protopterus; species Protopterus annectens. The sequence goes on from NC_056749.1 coordinate 172,916,559, forward strand.
GGATGAACTAACCTGCACTTTACTCAAAAAGCCCCTAGTGTATTCTATAATAGGAGGAAACTGTGTATATAAAAGCACATGTTCAGCATAATTAGAGGTTGCTAGTGTTAACACAGCCCTGTGAGCAGCTGCATTTTACACTATTTGCATCATAATACATTCATCCATACTAATACTAGAAAGACAATAAAGTCTATACTTTTGTATGTGTTTTGCCAAACACTGAAGAATCCTTTATAAAATATATCTGCTCAGATATAATTTATACAAATTCCAGACAAATTTAGTCTTGAAATGAGATTGCTTCTACCTAGACTTCCTTGCAGACATTCACGTCAGTTTAAAAGACATAGCTTTAACATTTACTTCATTGCAGATAATACATACAGTAAGACTGACATTTATAATGATGAATTTTTATCTTGATATACCCGCCCCCCATCCATGACAGCAGGATGGCTTTGGTTGTTTATTATCCATAGCTACACTCATTCTATATGATAACTATTTATGAAACTTAATGGAAGGTTCTGTTTCTAAAAGAACCAGAGCTCACTGTCACATATTGAATTTGATGTAGATAATAAATGACATGCTTATCATATAAAGACAGAGTGTTCCACTACCTCTCATGTCCAGCACTGATGACATCACTTTGCTCAAGCTGACTTTTAAAATGTACATTGCTTCACAGTCATACAGTTCATAAGTATAATCCAAAAGGGAGCAGTCAGTGAAAATAAATTACATATAAACAAGAAAAAACACCAAGCTATGTTTCACCAACTTCAGGAGAATAGTTTTATTAAACAAGAAGCTGGAACATTAACGCTTCACAATCCAATATGGTTTCATCACAAACTTCATCATATGTTTAAAACAATGTAAAAAACAACTTTTTTATATTTTTCTTCCCCAATCACCAACCAATGACAAGAGGTCATTAATTAACTAATAAAAAAGCCTTTACAAAAAAGTTTTTAGAGGTTCCCAACCAAGACCCTGTCTAACAATTCATAAAAACGTGTTGTGCAATAACAAATGCCAAATAAAATCAAACATGGTTAAAAATTCTGCCATCACAATCCAAGTTAAGATAAAAAAAAATTGAATTTACACATCAATAAATAAAATAAAATGCAATAAAACACTCTCCAATGTATTCATTGTATATCTTCCACTAAATCTAATACAATTTTGCCATCTACTGACATAAATATAAAATTACAAATGACATAAAAATAAAGTTAAAAATTGAAGTATACGTAAGTCCACAATATGGTGAAAAGGAGGGTAAAAGGGTACATCAAAACATGCAATTGATCATGAATGCCATTAAACATACAATAAAAAGCATGAACATTTAAACCCAACCTTAACACTTCTCACAATCTAGCGTCAGTACTGGAGCAAGGGATATGTTTTCATTCAAACCCGAAGGTTTATTAGCCTCCAAAATAATTTGCCAACAGACCTCCCGGTATTCTATCTTGGTCTCACATAACCCACCTCTCATGTCTACAGCTATTTCCTTCAGAACAATAAATAAGAACTTAGCACTGGGGCAGTCAGTGGTGTGTTTGTATATGGCACTTCTCAAATTCTTCGTACATATGCCATTAACATGTTCGTAAATCCTTTTCCTTAATTGTCTTTCTATTTTACTTGCATAAAATACTGTACACTAGGAGAACATCCCAATGTAGCTACCCCCTTAGTCTCACATGTGTTATAAGTCCTGATGGTAATACATCTATATGTAGCCTCAAGAAAGACACTATTCCTGTGGGATACATATATATAAGCACACCTATATGTACCTACTTTCCTCTAATCTGGGGTAACTTTATGGCTTCTTTCCATTAAATCTTTAATATTAAGACCTCTTCGTAAAATACACCCGAAGGAGACTTTAAAGATACCACCCAAATCAGAAAACTCAGAGAAGCTTTTCAATTCATGTTCCATAATATCCCTAATAACAGGGGCATCACCATTAAAATCCATAACAAACACTGACTCACAACTTGCTTTAACTTGCTGACCATCAATGGAAGAATTTTCAAGACTATCACCATTATTAAAGCTTCCCTTCCCTATAATCAGGCTAAACTTAGTCCTATGCTGCAGATCACAGGTGTCAAAAAATGCATTTATCCAGCATACTAAATACATACAGAGTTGCTGTATCCAGAATTGTTAGTAAGCTTCTGAGCCCCCCAAGCCATTCTGTGTTGGAGGGAAGTCTTCTAGCTTATCAGTGAGAGTGGTAAGCATTAAGTAGCCTATCTACTACAAGAGGAGTGGTTCCTGGCCCAAAATTGTAGCTATTGACCGTTTGGGCAGTTTTTTTCCATCTCTTTCAACGTTCTGGTTTAAAAGCTGCACTTGCGCTTGTTTCCCACCTTTATTGCAACTAGCCTAGTCCAGATACAGAGTTGCTGTATCCAGGACTGTTGGTAAGCTTCTGACCCCCGCAAGCCTTTCTGTGTTGGAGGAAAGCCTTCCAGCTTATCAGTGGGAGTGGTAAGCACTAGGTAGCCTGTCTACCAGGAGAGGAGAGGTTCTTGGCCCAGAAATTGTAGTTTATTGACCATTTGGACAGTTTGTCCGTCTCTTTCAACTTTCTGGTTTAAAAGACCACATCTGCTCTTGTTTCCCATCTTTCCCTTAACTAATCTACTGGGTAGCACTAGAAAGCCTTAAACTGATACAAGCCTTCTAGCTTAGGAGAGAGACTTTAGAGTGGTTAAGTATCAGTTTTCTGTACTTTCTTGCTGTACTTAACTGTTGTCCACCTAAATGCAGATTTTTCAGCATTTATTGTGATTTAAAAGCTGTTTTTTTTTCACATATTGTACTTATTTGACTGCCTGCACTTTTAAAAAAGTTGTTTTTTGTTTAAATAATTTGTTTAACTGTTGTAGGCTACACACTAAAGTGCGATAACCTTTTCTGATTGTTTGTAGTTGTTTAAAGCTGTTTTAAGTGTATTTGTTACTGTTTTTGCCTTATCTTTAAAAAAAACCAAACAAACAAAAATTCCTTGTAACCACATTTCTAAGCTAGTATAGTCCAGTTTTCAGGCTAGTGCTGAATTCAGGGCCGTGCTATTAGTTTCTGAGTTGCCCATACCTTACTTGGATAGAAGGAAGTTTCTCTGTTCACCTGTGAGAGAGGGGAGCTTTGAGCAACCTATCTGTCCCTGGAGGAGTGGTTCCAGCCCAGAAGTTAGTACTTTATTGGCCATTTTGGGCTAATTTCTATCTCTTTCATTTCCCTACTATAAAAACCATGTTTGTATGGTTTTGCGCACCGGACAGTGCCGGTTAGCTATTGTTAAATTATTCCCGGCTCCACTAAGTCTCCTCTTCAGTTTTTCCCTTGAAACTAGTCTAACTCTCAACCTAAGCACTCAATAAGCATCTTACAGCACAGCACTTGCTCAGACCTAATAGCAAACATTAATGTACCCTGAAACTGATTGCCCAGCAGGGCAAGGCTCTTTATTCACCCCTCACCAACCAAGCGACTAAGCAGCTCACCCTACTATTCAGGCATGACCAAAGGGCAACTTCAGGTGCACTCTCCAGTGCAGCTGGTGAATCTGGGTATCCTGAGGCAATGTTACAACTGCCTCATGCACACAGACAACCCTCTCCTCCTACCACAAAACACTAACATATGCGAGAGATGCAATTATACAGCCAAACTGGAAGATAAGCTGTCTCAGCTCAAGACTGGAACAGACAGTCAAGAGGAGAAGGTTAACACTTGCACCACAACTCCAGCCACGCACAGACCTACTAAAACAGCACTGGCAAAAAATACACATAAATACACAACATCATACTTGGAGGCTCTAAATAAAAACCTGCAAAAGCATCAGAGACCTCCAAAGCAGACACCCAAACAACCTGCACTTCCCATCACAAACCAGACAACACATAAAACACAAAATCAGTGTGCTGCACAATCACAGCCCTTAAGGCGAAATAACATACCTAACACATGAGTAATAGGTGACTCTATAGCCAGGCACACTGATGTCCCACTCACTAGGCTGGATAAGCAGAAGGTTACTGATAGCTGCCTTTTGGGAGTCAGAATCCGCCACATAAAACAAGCACTCAGGTCACTCCAGAACAAGTACAAATATGACTCTGTCATTGTTCATGTTGGTGTGAATTACCTAAGACGTACCTCCCTGGACTACATGAAAAGAGACATGGAAGAGCTCTCTGGTCATGTAGCCCAGGCTGGTATGACCCTGACCCTGAGTAGCTTCCTGCCCTCACCAAGAATGATACCTCAGTATAAAGAAAAAATTATCAATTTCAACAATTGGCTAAGCTTCTAGTGTCATTCAAAGGGGATCCAGTGTCAGTCAGCCTGGGACGACATGCTCGACAAGCCGCGTGGCTTCACAAGAAACGGCTTGCACCTGTCACCCCTAGGCTTTTAAATAGTGGCCAAGGCTCTTGCTGCTCCCATAGTGCCTTTTTTAGGTAAGGCTCAAAAGTCAAACCCACCTCCGTAAACAGCAGAATTAACAAAAAACTGAGGGTTATGCTACTAAATGCCAGGAGTTTAAATCTCAAAATGCACGTGCTCGAAGCACTCCTCAAGTATGGAGAATGTCGACACCAGTGCAGTAACTGAAACCTGGTTCAAGGCTCCAGAGAGCACCCCAGCACTACCGGGCTACAACTCATATCACACGTTTCGGCCACAGAACACGGACCAAAACACAAAAGGAGGGGGTATATCCATATTCATCAAGGACACCTACACCTCCAGGTTAGTGGTGCAGCATGATAACTCTCAAATCATCCATGTGCAACTAACATTGGGCAAATCTGCAATGCAAATTGTGTCCTGCTACAGATCACCCTCCATGACCCAGGACCACCACTCCACCTTTCTGAAGACACTGGAAAACATGAATGTCCTACCAAACACCCTGATATTGGACAATTTCAATTAGCCTACCATTCACTGGGAAAACTACTCGAGTACAAATTCCCAGGCCCAGCGCTTCCTGGAATTCATCAACTCAAATGCCCTGGATCAGGTGGTAAACTCCCCTACCAGAGGTGAAAACATATTGGACCTGGTCATCACCAACATGGGCGACAGGTGTTCCACACCAGAGGTCAACCCGTCACTGGTTAGATCAGACCATAAACTAATCAATCTGGATGTCCATACCCCACCACCACCCCCAACTAAGGAAACCACAGTAAAAAAACTTTTCTAAAGCAAACTTCACCTTACTTAAGACAGAGATGGTAAGTTTCACAGCCCCCACACTAAAGAATAATGCTGCCCAAGATACAGAAACCTATACAAATGCACTCTATGAGCAGCTACAAGGATGCACGGATCATGCTATCCCTAGCAAAACCAAGACTCACTCATCTAAGAGAAGGAAACCAGTTTGGTGGACCCCTGCACTAAACAGGCTATACAAGAGAAGGAGGAAACTAGTTCAGAAAAAAAGCAAATCCCAAGAAGAAAGAAGTCCCTGATCAGTATCAGTAAGAAACTGAGGTTCCTCATGAAATCATCCAAGGCTAACTTCGAAAGAAAAATAGCCAAGGATTCAAAAGATAACCACAAAGCCTTCTTTAGCTATGTTAAGAAAATAAGTGGCAACTCGCAGATTTGCACTGAACTAGTGCAAAATAGCACAAAATATACTGAACCTACTGATATTGCCAACATCCTGGCAGATAGATTCAGTACAAACTTCACCCTCCTCTCACCTCCAAAAGGGCCCACAACAATACCGGAAAAGTGTAGTGTCCCAAAAATCATAGACGCACAGGTGAAAACAGCCCTTTCAAAAGCCAAAAACACAGCATCAATGGGACCAGATGGTGTTCCAGGCTGCGTCTTCCATGAACTACAGAACGAACTAACCCCCCACCTAAACATGCTGTTCAGCCTCAGTCTCTCCACAGGCTATGTGCCCATAGAATGGCGCACACCAATGGTTATTCTTCTCCACAAAGGAGGGGCTACAACTGACCCTGGTAACTATTGCTCCATAAGCCTAACTAGCCTGGTCTGCAAGGCTATGGAGCGCATCATCATGGAACTCATTAATAAAGACAGTGGGAACCTCCAAACACTTGACCCGACCAAGTTCGGCTTTGTTAAGGGCAGATCATGCCTTCTAAACCTGGTTGACTTCTTCAAGACAGTCACCAAGGCCATAGACGAGGGAAAGGTGGTTCACACAGCCTACCTTGACCTAGCCAAGTCTTTCAACACCATTCCCCACTTGGATATTACAGAAAAACTCACCAGTCTGAATATAAACCCCTACATCATGAGATGGGTTGCCAACTGGCTTACAGACAGAACTCACACGGTAAGAATAGTGGGCTCCAGGTCCGACTCTAAACCAGTCACAAGTGGTGTCCTGCAAGGCTCGGTCCTGGGACCCCTACTATTCAGCATATACTTTTCAGAAGTACAGGTAAACACAGGAAGACTATGGCTAACCAAGTTCGCCGATGACTGCAAACTGGGAGCCATAATTGACTCTCCGGCTGACTCGGACATACTCCAAAAGGGCCTTACTGAGATGGACACCTGGTGTCAATGTCATGGCCTCAAGCTAAATGCCAAAAAATGCATAGTCATCCCGTTTGGGAAAAACAAAATACCCATGAATTACCACATAGGTGGCAGCCCCCTTAACACAGTATAGGTAATAAGAGATCTGGGGACCCAGGTAGATAGTAATCTCTCCTTTGAAAATCATATTGCCAAAGTAGTTAGGAAATCCTTTTATGTGGCCCATCTAATTACTAAAGGGTTCGCATCTAGAAATAAAGAGGTTATAGTGCCCCTCTTCTCATCACTCATTAGACCCATCATAGAGTACAATGCCCCATTTGGGATGTACCTCACAAGACACTTCCAACAGCTGGAAAGACCACAAAAGTACCTCACCAAGAGGATTACTGGTCTCAAACATATGTCCTATGCAGCCTGACTGAAAAAACTCCGGCTGTACTCAGTGGCATATTGTTTACTGAGAGGTGATCTCTGCCTGACTTACAAAGCCATGTCCAACTCAAAATTAATGGACATGCTCCACCTAAAGAAATCCAAGTCACTGCGAGCCACATGCTCTAGTGAGCTAAACCTCGCCACAACAATAAATAGAACATGCTGGAGGGATAGATTCCTGTCACAGAGCCTCCCCATACTTTGGAACAAAATTCCAAATTACATCAGGCAGAGCCCCTCACTAACACTTTTCAAGAGAAACCTTGACGAGTGGATTGGTAACAGAAAATACACCCCTGGGATCACTTCATTGGCTCTGCTTGACAGAGGATCAGTTAATTAATCAATGGGGCAGCGAAAGCCGACACACTCTGGCTAGGCTTATAAATGCCCTTGGGCAGATAGCCTAGTACCTACCTATAAACCTATGATACATTCCATTTCTAGTTCACATACCATCCCCACTCCTGCATACTTGGTGCAGTCCATTTCATCCAGTTCACGTACCATTTCCACTCCTGCATATATGATGCAGTTCATTTCATCTGGTTCACATACCATCCCCACTCCTGCATATATGGTGCAGGCCATTTCATCTGATATGCATACCGTCCCACTCCTGCATACATAATGCAGTCCATTTCATCTGGTGTGCATACCGTTCCCACTCCTGCAAAAATGGTGCAGTCCATTTCATCTGTTTTACATACCATTTCCACTACTGCATAAATGGTGCAGTTCATTTCATTTGGTTCAAATACCATTTCCATTCCTACTTATATGGTCCAGTCGATTTCATCTGGTTCACATACCATCCCTACTCCTGCATATATAGGAGGGGTCCATTTCATCTGTTTCATATACCATTTCTACTACTCCATAAATGGTGAAGTCCATTCCATCTGGTTGGCTTCCATGTGCTTTGGCTGTTATCCTATGGGAGAATGAAAATAAAATACAAGACTGGACTACAGGCTATCTGAGGAACGATCATTTATTAATATTTTTTTTTGTCTCCAATATCAACGTGGCCATCACTCCCATACCTGTCAACCTGGAATCATGAAAAATCTGGACAAAGGCCCATAGAAATAGGTAAGACTGGCCAAAAGTCTGTACTCTGACCAATATAAAATTTGCATATATAATTATGTAACCATGCTCACTCCCTTGGAATCGTGAAACACCAGTTTTTAAATACAAACTGAAATACAGACAAAATATGATCATGAAACACAAAGCAAACAGAATAGTGTTTTATTTATATTATTTGAACTTGTATCAAACTTTGAACTTGTGCAGACTGCAAAACAAAAATACAATTTTTTTTATAAAAATAAAATTAACTGTTTCAGCCTTCTATAGCCAGAAAATAAATGAGCTGGATTTAAACAGAGGAAATCAGCAGATAACAGATTCATCATCATCATTATCTCTGCCAAAGAGGACATTCTGAGGACTGCAGCATCCGCCCCCTTTAAATGTACAACACAGTAAAGTATCAGCAATCCATCTACATACTGTGCAAGTAGAACCCACAGCCCTCTGCATCAAAAGCAAGTATACTACCTGTTGTGCTACTAACAACACAAAGACTTGGCATAAGCAGCACTAAACTACTTTCCCCCTAAATCTGGAAAAAGCTAAAATTTACTGGGGGGGGGGGGGGGGGGACAAAGACCTAAAACCAGGGACACATTTTAAACACTCCTTGTATAATCTTAGAAAGTTGCTAGAATTAAATGTTTATTGTTACCATGTGTTTCTGATAGATAGGAAGACTGAAACTTAGATGGCTATCATTATTTAGTGAATTCATTTCTCACTGACTTGCCAGAAAACCACAAATTATAAGAGGAACAGACCAAAAGTATGAGCCAAACATTCCAGACATTCTGTGAAACTTTGGACAGTTGAGAACTATGGACTTAACTCCTTGAATCACAAGTGGTGGTATGGGAAGAGAATTTAGGCTCTTGCTTCTTGTATCCAAGGGACAGGGTTTGCGTCTGAGTAACCCTAATCACCAGTTATTCCTAAGTGGGGCATTTCACACACACAGACACACACACACACACACACACACACACACACACACACACACACACACACACACACACACACACACACACACACACACACACACACACACATCACTCAATTCAAATAATAACAATGCAAATGCACTAGAGTCCACAACATTCAAATAAGAAACCACTAGCTACTAGTAGTACATTTGCACATAAGAAAATCAATGCAGTGAGCAGTGAGCCCAAGGAAATCCATAAACATTCAATTCAAATAATAGCAATGCACTTCTTCTTCTTTCTGCTGCTCCCATTAGGGGTCTCCACAGCAGATCAACTGTTTCCATTTCCTCCTGTCCTCTGCATCTTGCTCTGTCACACCAACCACCTGCATATCCTCTCTCAGCACATCCATAAACCTTATCTCAGGCCTTCCTCTTTTCCTGTTACCTGGCAGCTTCATCCTTAGCATCTTTTTCCCAATATACTCTGCATCCCTCCTCAGCACATGTCCAAACCAACGTAATCTTGCCTCTCTGGCTTTGTCTCCAAACCTTCCAACCTGGGCTGACCCTCTAATATACTTATTCCTAATCCTGTCCATCCTTGTCACACCCAGTGCAAATCTTAACATCTTAACTCTGCCACGTCAAGCTCTGACTCCTGCCTTTTTGTCAATGCCACTGTCTTCAACCCGTATAACATAGTTGGTCTCACTACCCTCTTGTAGACCTTCCCTTTCACTTTTACTGGTACTCGTCTGTCACAAATTACTCCTGACACTCTTCTCCACCCACTCCATCCTGCCTGTACTCTCTTCTTCACCTCTCTTCCACACTCACCATTACTCTGAACTGTTGATCCCAAGTACTTAAACTCATTCACCTTCGCCACCTCTACTCCCTGCATCCTCATCATTCCTCTATCCTCCCTCTCATTCACACACATATATTCTGTCTTAGTCCTGCTGACCTTCATTCCTCTTCTCTCTAGAGAATATCTCCACCTTTCCAGGGTCTCCTCCACCTGTTCCCTACTCTCACTACAGATCACAATGTCATCTGCAAACATCATAGTCCATGGGGATTCCTGTCTGATCTCGTCTGTCAACCTGTCCATCACCATTGCAAATAAGAAAGGGCTCAGAGCTGATCCTTGATGTAATCCCACCTCCACCTTAAACGCATACGTCACTCCCACCGCAGACCTCACCGCTGTCACACTACCCTCATACATATCTTGTACCACTCTTACATACTTCTCTGACACTCCCGACTTCCTCATACAATACCACAACTCCTCTCTAGGCACCCTGTCATATGCTTTCTCTAAATCCACAAAGACACAATGCAACTCCTTCTGACCTTCTCTGTACTTCTCCATCAACACTCTCAGAGCAAACATCGCATATGTAGTGCTCTTTCCTGGCATGAAACCATACTGCTGATCACTAATCATCACCTCCCTTCTTAACCTAGCTTCCACTACTCTTTCCCATAACTTCATGCTGTGACTGATCAGTTTAATCCCTCTGCAGTTACTACAGCTCTGCACATTACCTTTATTCTTAAAAATCGGTACCAAAACACTTTTTCTCCATTCCTCAGGCATCCTCTCACTTTCCAAGAATTCTTTAAACAATCTAGTTAAAAACTCCACTGCCATTTCACCTAAACACCTCCATGCTTCCACAGGTATGTCATCTGGACCAACAGCCTTTCTGTTCTTCATCCTCTTCATAGCTATCCTTACTTCCTCCTTGCTAATCAACTGCACTTCATGATTCACTATCCGCACATCATCCAAGCTTCTCTCCCTCTCCTTCTCTTCATTCATCAACCCCTCAAAGTACTCTTTCCATCTCCTCAACACACTCTCCTCACTTGTGAGTACATTTCCCTCATTATCCTTTATCACCCTGACCTGCTGCACATCTTTACTAGCTCGGTTCCTCTGTCTAGCCAATCGGTACAGGTCCTTTTCTCCCTCCTTAGTGCCCAACCTTTTATACAACTCTTCATACGCCTTATCCTTAGCCTTTGCCACCTCTCTCTTTTCCATGCACCTCATCTCCTTTAATTCGTCTACTTTCTTCATCTCTTTGACAATCCCACTTCTTCTTCGCCAACCTCTTTCTCTGTATACTCTTCTGTACTTCTTCATTCCACCACCAGGTCTCCTTGTCCTCCTTCCTCTTTCCAGATGTCACACCAAGCACCCTTCTAGCCATCTCTCTTACTAGCTCTGCTGTAGTTACCCAGCTATTCGGTAACTCTTCACTGCCACCCAGTGCCTGTCTTAACTCTTCCCTGAACATCACCTCACAATTACCCTTTTTCAATTTCCACCATTTGATCCTTGGTGCTGCCCTCAAACTCATCCTCCTCTTCTTGATCACCAATAACATCCTACAAACCACCATCCTATGCTGCCTAAATATACTTTCCCCTGCCACCACTTTACAGTCTCCAATCTCCTTCAGATTGGCCCTTCTACATAAGATATATGTACTACACTTGAGCCCATAAATGGAATTCAGCTTTCAAATAAGAAACCACTAGGTCTAGTAGTACACTTGCACATAAAAAAATCAATTCAGCATTTCTCATGCACATAAAAAAATCAATGCAGCAAGCCCAAAAAAAAACAGTAAGTAGTCCAAAGTGCCTTTTGCCTTGCTGGGGGAAGAAAGGTGTACTCTGCATTGCTTGAACAAGAGGAGGAAAAACCCGCAGACCAGTATGACTCTCTAGCTCTTGACTGCTGCACTTAAATAAGTTTAAATTAAGTAATAATGAATGGCTCGGCAGCTGAATTCTGACTGACTGTCTCTGCCTCGTGAAGCTGACATCATCATGCATGCCCTGCACACAATGACATCAGGAACAAATTTGTCCCCCCCAAAAAAACTTTAAAAAACCCCAGGAAATTAGGAAATTAAAGGGGCCACTCAGTAATTCATGGCACCCCAATATTTTGGGCTCAAAACTGGTATTTACCAAGGAATTTGGTACAGTTGAGAGGTATGAACTTTCACCTTTTACTGAGCTGGCTGATTCATTCATGCCACCAGCCAGCATTTATGTTGATTGGGATAAGGAGATGGAAGGTGAGGATAACACTTGACATTCATCTGGGAGCTAGGATTTGTGTGTGTGTGTGTGTGTGTGTGTGTGTGTGTGTGTGTGTGTGTGTGTGTGTGTGTGTATGTGTGTGTGTGTGTCCGGCCCACTTGATAGAAAGCATACGGCAATGCTTGTTTTTTGACCCACTGTCAGTGTATGCTTCTGCATAACCTCTATTCTATCTATAGGATATTCACACTCCTTGGTGAGCTTGCTCTTACTATCCACCTGTGCTGGAAATGGTACAATCCAGACCCTTCCTCTAGGGAGTTTTCAAGACAAGATTCTTCTAAAATCCTGAAACTTGTGCAAGCCTGCATCAGTCAGTCAGTAAAATATTTTCATGGCATCTGCATCAACAAGATTGCCAGGAGTATATTACAGGACAAAACCCTCTGTGCAATAGAGTAAGATCAGCATTTAGTTTTATTCCGTCAGTTAAGCAGCTTTACAGAAACTGCTATATCACTTCATTCTGATCATCTTTTTCCACATTTGTGTACATATTTTTCAAAACACTCTGTATACACATGATCCTTTAATGATTTGTAATGAGTCACACATTTTAATTATTTGTAAGCCTTCAGTTAAACCATTTTTTCAGAAAATGTTATGTCACCTCATTTTGATCAGCTTTTTTTCACATTTATATGCATATTTTTCAAAAACCTATTTAAATACACATGCTGCTTAAATGCATTTATAATACATGGCCCAAAGACGTTTCATATTTCAGTTTTTGCATCTACAATAATCAAAATGAACAAAGCAACCTGCTATAGGTTAAGTGACATATACAGTTTTAATAAAGCCAAATTAATTCCGCAGTTACTAAGCATTTATAGATAAGCAGATGCTAAGAAATGAGTTTTTCTTCAGCTATACTAAAAAATGCCTGTATTGCACATCAACAGATAGCATTTAGTGGGTTTTACTTTTTTCAATAAAAACAAATCTGCAATATTAAGCCAGAGTTAGTAGTACGTTCACAAAAGTGATTCTACAAACTGTGTCCTGTGCATACAAAATAGGATTGAACTTAAATAGATTTTGAAATCAAGCTCATAACAAAACTGTCCCAAATGACATCTTGGCAACTAGTGCTTAAATTTTAGGCCTCTGCTGTTATGTCAATGAAGTGTAAATACCAGTGTGTGTATACATATATACACATATACATATATATCTATATATATATATATATAGAGAGAGAGAGAGAGAGAGAGATATCTGCTTCACATGACTGAAAACTCAAAATACTGAGTTTCATTTGACTGAGACCACAATAACTAATTTTCAAAATAATGAAAACTCATTTGACTGAGTGTCATTATACTGAAAGCTTAGAATGCTGAATTTGAAAATACTGAATTTTAAGCCATAGATATGCACACAACATAACATCACAAGTGACTCTTTCCAAAACTTAAAAAAAACTTAACTTAACCTCTTAACAGAAACAAGACAATAAAATTTTGAAGTAGGAGGGGCTATGCCCCCCACAACTTCCAATGTGGGGGACTGCACCCCCACACCCTCCAACTATATATACTAACTCCAGTATTGCACTACAGTGGGGAAAAATGGTATATGTCTTTTACTTACCTTACAGTACTGTACGGACAACCACTATTGCCAGGAGTGCATGAAACATCTGCCGTATTACTTTAGATACTTCCCATAAAAATGTAGAGACATGCCCATATGTATAAACACTACAGCACTACTTTCTATGCTACTATCGGTATTCTGACATTCTGCACTTTAAGTTACAGTAATGTTTCTTTATCACAAGCAAGTCATGGGTGAAGGGAACATCCATCACGTCTATGGCTTAAAATTCAGTATTTTGAAATTGATCATTGTAAGCTTTCAGTATAATGAGACTCAGTCAAATAAATTTTCATTATTTTGAAAATTAGGTATTGAGGGCTTAGTTAAATGAAATTCAGTATTTTAAGTTTTCAGTCATGTGAAGTAGACCCATATATGGATATATATATATATATATATATATATATATATATATATATATATATATATATATATATATATATGTATGTATATATTTGAGGATACCTAATAAATGGATATACTCTCCCTGGGATTCAGAAAAATGCCTAGCACAATCACAGTAAGTCTTTCATGAGGTAGGTCTGAGAGTCATGGGATGCAAGACTGATTATCAATTAATTAAATGGAAATCTACAGTCCATTCTGCTGCTACATAAATAAAAAAATGCCCACAGAAATCACTGGTTCTGCACAAAAAAGATGAAATTCCACAATTGTGGCAAGGATTGAAGCAACAAAAACAGAAGTGCCTATAGCCAAAGTGTGTGTGCATACTCTACATCCTAATGCTGCAAGAAATCCAGTCAGCCACATTAAAGGGCCTCCACTAATGTATGAATCTATTTTTATGACCATTAAAGGGGTTGGACCTTGCTGTACAGTGTAGTAGGAATAGGTGGACAGCTAACAGGGATCTACTGACACACCTTGGGTTTGGGGTACAGTAGAATTAAAGATATATAGACAAAGGGAAAACACTGGTGATGTGGAGGACTGGAAAGAAAACAGGGGAGGGCTGTGAAATACATGGAAGAAGGCAGCCAAGATGCAGGACAGTGAAAGTATGGTCTTCTCTGTTACACTGGCTGTGCAATACTGAGTGAGCAGCCAGTCATCACCCGATCACACTATCAACTGGACCCTGCATGAAATATTGATGTCAAGGACAGGCAGAATTGCAACTAATATAACTGTAAAAGGATGCTTTCCAGGTGTCTGATGCAGCCTTCCAGCGGCTGTTTAATCAGCTCCCTCACCACCTCCACTATCTCCCTGAGGTTGAGATACTAAGTTTCCATTGCAGTGTTTCTGAAGGTAACAGTGGCCCTCCCTTCCAGTGAGTGACAACCAGAGGCCACAGGAGAGGCTTCCTATTTGCCTCCACTGCAACAAGGAGGTAACTCTGGAGCCAAGAGGAGGAGGGGAATGCTGTGACTGGTTGGGGACATTCTCAATGGACTATGCCACTGGTTCTGCTGTGGCAGATGCACTACAAAATTCCAAAATAAATGGAGAAAATTAAAAACAAGGGGGAAGAAAATAAAAAAAAAACAATAAAACAAAATTGAGAGAAAGACAAAGCCAGGATGAGGAGGTAGAAAAAAAAAACAGACTTCACACATACATATGACAGCTATTGTCTTTAAAATTAAATGGCTATGTAATATGTAATTAGTAAATTCTGTATCATGGCATGCTGCAAGTTGCTGTCTTCAATAGGAATAATGTAGCCCTATGATATGATCCTGAAGCTACGCAGTAACACCTACACAGTGGGACACTCTGGCACTGTGCAGACAAGCTAACAGATACTTGTTTAAACAAATAACACAGCTTCAGAGCACTCAGAGATTTATAACTAAAAGATCAGTGGCCTCGGGAGAGACTTCCAGCCCATTTGCTGTACTTCTTCTCTTAGAGGCTCCTCTGTGGAGATCTGTATTTAGCCTTTCGAGCAATGAAATTTCCAATCCTATCTGACCTCCTATTCCTTGCCAGTTAAAAGAACTAAACCATTATTAGCAGATAAAGAAAGCATGTTGGTAAGGCAGATTCATATCCCAGCATATCCCTCAGCTCTGAAAGAAACTTCAACCATATGTCAAGCAGATAAGCACCCTTGTCACCTTCAAGGTAAACCTAGATAATTGGATGGACAGCCTCCATTTCTTCCCTGGTCTATTTTGCCTTCCTCTCCTTAATGATAGAGCTACTTTTGAATATTTGTTTGGATAGGCTTGTAATGGTTTGCTGTCTGACTGCCTATTACTTATCTATGAACCTGTGAATATATACATATACTCAATGTTTTCAAAAATTCTGTTTGAAAAGACAATACACATCCATTCAAGTAGATAGCCTCTCCATTCCACTCTGATATTGCAGAGCGTCCTACATAGCCTCTATAGATGGCAAAAAAAGGAGAATATAAAAAAAAAAAATCATTAGGTACATGCCAAAAGCATTATATAGATAAACTATAAAAATTAACGAGCATTTCAGTAATAGAAGTGCTTACATTACATTTCAGGTACCCTTGCTCTGACCTCATCTTCCCACTGGCAAAAATGGTCAGGATGGTACTTCCTCACTCTGCTGCAGTGGTGCCTACAATGCACACTAGAGTGAGCTATGCCAGTGGCATCAGATGCTGCTCTTGCAAGATTGGGCCAGGCATCCACTTTATATTAGGAACCCTCAAGAGAGTAAGGTGTGCTCAGCGATCTATATGCAGCAAACACTCAAAGATTTTGCTTTCCTTACTGCACCACCATGGAGCTCTGTCAAACTCAGTGAATTTGATATCCATGGCCATTCATGAGGTTGCATTGCAGGCAAATATAGTAGCCATCTCATAATTATGCCATTTGATTTTTTATATATGTGACAAGCAACATAGGGTAATTTGTTGGAATGACCAGTTACAGTCCCAACACAGCCTAGTGCAGAAATTATTGGTACAGCATGTTGCTGCTATGGTTCATGAGCAACAGAACTATTTATTAGTAGGTGCATGTTGCCTAAATGTAAAAGCATGTTTGCCTTTTAGTTCTTCCATAGGATACAAAAGTAAACTTCTTTTCTCCATGCTCCCACATGAGTCATTAATCATCCATCCATGTTCCATACACTTTGCAGGTGCTCATGCACGTTCATGTACAAGAAGGAACCAATTACTGTGGCTAGTCTCACAGAAGAATTAAAAATAACCATTCAGAGATGAATTGGTTACTGTCTAATTAGCATAAATACAGCACTAGGAGGTGATTAAACCTATTCTGTGGAAGACTGCTGCCTAGCAGTGTTCTAGACTTGTCATAAGTGAGGAAATCCATGAGTTTAATGTAGGCTACTTGTTACAAAAATGTAAGAGTCTGCCTCTTAACCTGACAGTGTCTGCTACCATGTCATAAAATGTTTGCTTATAAGCAGCATTGGGAATGTGATAATCTTAAATATGTGTTTATATTTTCATTTTGAGGTACAACTATGCAGAAAATGATACTGGGTTGTATTCCTTAGTGTGATACTTTGCAAGGAAAGGATACACATTTCTCTGCAGTGAAGCAGTAGACTGCAATGTATCAAGTCTTCTGATTCATTGTATGTCTGTAATCCAGCCAGTGTTGCATTATCAGTACAGAAATCTTTCATGTCTACTGTTACTGTGGTCTGAGACCATGTACAGGCTGCTAACCCCTCTTACAATGAAGGACATGCACAGGCTAACTCTTCTTGTAGTAAATGCCATGCATGGGCTATTAAGCCCTCTTACAGTGAAGGCAATGGACAGGCTACCAACACCTATTACAGTGAATGCCATTTACAGACTATGAAGGCTATGTACAGGCTGCAAAATCCTATTACAGTGAGGGGCATGTACAGCCTTCTAATGCTTCTTACAGGGAAGGCCATCTACAGGCTGCTAACAGCCCTTAGAGTGAAGGACATGTACAGGCTGCTATCTGATCTTATAGTGAAGGCCATGTACAGGCTGCTAACCCCTCTTACAGTGAAGGCCATGTACAGGCTGCTAACCCCTCTTACAGTGAAGGACATGTACAGGCTGTTAACTCTTCTTGTAGTAAAGGCCATGCATGGGCTATTAAGCCCTCTTACAGTGAAGGTTACCAACACCTATTACATTGAATGCCATGTACAGACTATGAAGGCTATGCAAAGGCTGCAAAATCCTTTTAGAGCGAAGGGCACGTACAGTCTCATTCCCACCAGTACAGCTCTTTTGATTGTGCACCTTTAACTCCTAGTGGGTGTGGCTTGAGCCTTTAAAAAATAAAGTTATTACCTTACAATTCTAACAAATACTTATTGACATAGGTCAAATATCAATACAATTGTGTTTGCCATCATGTATGCTTCAAGATAAAATATTCTGATACCTTGTACAGGGCATGGTTTTGGAATTATTAATGCAAATATGAACAAGCAATATTTGACGCCTAGAGGAGCAGTAGGAGGTAACTGCAGATGCACCTGGAGGAGCACTCGGCTATAATGAGTTAATGCTACTTACAGGGAAGGCCATCTACAGGCTGCTAACAGCCCTTAGAGTGAAGGCCATGTACAGGCTGCTATCCGATCTTATAGTGAAGGCCATGTACATGCTGCTAACCCCTCTTACAGTGAAGGACATGTACAGGCTGCTATCCGATCTTATAGTGAAGGCCATGTATAAAATGCTAACACCTCCTACAGCAAAGGCCGAGTACAGGCTGATAACCCATCTTAAAATGAAGGCCATTTATAGACTGCCAACACCTCTTACAGTGAAGGCCATGTCCAAGCTGCTAACCCCTCTTATAGTGAAGGCCATAAATAGGTTACGTAACCCTGTAACAGTAGAAGAACCGAAGAAGTTTGTCTATATTAAAACGAGAAAAAGTGCTCAACTACAACCTTGGTGTGGACAGCCACTTTTTAGTCTGTTTTCACATTTTATTTTTTAGGCAGCTTAACCCTCTTACAGTGAAGGCCGTGTCCAAGCTGCTAAGCCCCCTTGCAGTGAATGCCATGTAAGACAAAAGAAATAATCAGCTGTGTTAAGGATTTCTTGATCATTTATTTGCCAGTATGATAAATGCTTTCATCTTAAAATAGATTATTTTGCTCATTACAGTTTCCCTATTCATCATTAGTGTACCTCATTTGCTTACAAGCTGTTCATGGTAGCCAATCATGCAAAATCACTTACTGTGACATGGGTAATTTTTGAATTTCAGAGCCTGCATTTTATAAGATTTCACAATAAACCTCTGATTTTAAATGTCAGGAAATCAGCTCAACAAAAAATGAACCTGTAAGCATTTACTACAGGAGGGCAAACTTCCACACCCTGCAAACTTATATATACTCTATAATCACAAAAATATGGAGAAGGGTGAAATCTCAAGGAAAAAAAATCTCAGCCAACAAACCAAAGAGAATACACTTGTAGTGATTTTCTGTAGTAAACAGTGGCCAACAGATTCATTTTTGGGGACTTATTGGAAGACAAGTACAGCAAACGTAGTCTCAGTGAAATACAGCTATACTCTTTCAGAAATGTGTAACTTATATGAAAAGTACTTTCTATCATCTATTTTTTCCCCATTGCTTTTTTTTGCATGCTTTGTATAGGCTCTGGGTAAAGGTTTTCACTGCAGCAGTCCACTAGCTCAGTTAAAAATAAAATAAGTAAATAAATATATATAGATGGGTTTGTTCATGTGTTTATTTGTGTTCTGTGTCTGTCTATACAACACATATTTGCTTTTAACAGTACATGACTGGAAATAGCAACTCATTTTTTAGGGCTGGCAACTCGGCACGTAAAAATCTACTGCCAATCATTAGTGGACCGGAGTTCCGCTGTGGTGACCCCTAACCGGGAAAAGCCGAAAGACACAACAACATAAAACAGTGAAGCAGTAAGAATAACAGAACTAAGCCTGCCTCATCTGAGTCATGACTCAGACTAGCTTAAAAAATACAAGAATGACAGCGCAGGATAAAGCAGCAGGACTACATATTCTAATGATAATTTAACCAAAAGAAATGTGTTGTCATTACAGCAAACTGAAATATGTGAAGTTATTTGACATTAGAGTTACATCAAGGACACAAACCATAACTGAAAATTTTTGAGAGAAAGTATTTTATGAACTCAGTGATAAAACCCAGGTCCGCATATTAGTAAAGGTATTGTGAAATATATGCATAACTGTTTTACCAGGGAGGATATAAAATAGCATATATTTCAAGGTCCAGCAAAAGTGTTAAGGACTGAATGTTGAAGGTCAGTTCCCTGTATAAAAAGAGGTCACAGGCAGGTATACATGAAACTTTGGAACGAGTTAATATACAATTGATTTGTTTTCTGCCAGCATTATCAATGTTTCTGCCAATGTGAATGTGTGCATATTTTGATTAGAAACAACACTGCACAGAAAAGCAAAGGTTTGCTGTTGAAACACAGATTCAGTGAGCCAAATACAGAAACATCTGCACCAATGAAAGCCTTCAACTTTGGACCAGGAGACAAGATTTCATCATGTGTGTTTATGCCAATTATTTTAATTGATCCTGACCCTGCTGGACTTTAACTGCCTGAGCCAGAATCCCCTGAGACTAAAATCACACCAGCATGAAGAATTAAGGAGCAATCACGTCAAGTAAATTTGGTGAAATACAGCAATGCATCTTCTTCTTTAAAAGAATCTGTGTTTCATTTTTATACTGAGTGTACTAACTGCAGATCTAAGTGGGAAATTTGTGCAAATTTTATTAAACATGCAGAGCTTTACAGGTCAGAGAAAAGAATCACACTCAACCTAAATTTAGCTATCTTTATTATAGGCCGATTTTATCAATCAAATATTTTTTCACTGACAAAAAGTTGAAATCCCAGCTCTTATATTATTTGCAATTAATTTCATAAATGTTAGCAAGACAGTATTAATTTCATTTTATACTCTGATACTGTATACTTCCATTGCCAAATGAAATATATATTTAACTATATTTTACTACAATAAAGCTCCATTATAGTTGTCACTTTCATTACATATATAACAACAGCATAATTCAAATACTGATTGTCATATTCCACATTGTCTTGTTTAAGGAGTTGCATATTAATGATAAGTAAAACACTCATATGCCTGCTTTAAAATCCATTTGAACACAAATGATATATGAAGACCATCTGGTGAATATGTTTTCTGTCTTATGGAGTATGGGGAATAATATGCTATCTAATGGTTTGCATCTCTAATGCAATTGCACTTTATTAAGAAAATTATCATAAATTTCATATTTCTGAAATAAATTCAAGCAGAAAGTGTCATGGAAGTGAATGTGGGATGTCACCTGAAGCTGAGAAGTGGATGAAAAAAATGTCTACTGAATGCAGTTGACCAACTTATATTTTTACTCTAAAGCATTTTTTTCACACAATTCAACAAATACATTCTCATTTTCTCTCTATTGTAGCATCAAAGTAAGGATCAATATTTTATTTATTGCTATTTTAAAAAGGAGAAGTTGATGATTTTTTTCTTTTTTGCAACAAAACTCATAAGAACTTAACTGACCATAGCTTCAAACTTAGTACATATACCCGATGCCTTCCTTCCAGTGACAGTTTATTACAAAGTATTCATTCGTGTCAGCAAATTTGGTCTCCATATAGATACACCCTTTTATAAATCTGTAATTTATGTGAAAAGCATTTACCATCATTTGCTTTTTTCCTTAAGTTTTTTTTTTTTATTTTGATACACTGCACACCTTATGGTTAAATGTTTTCATTATCGCAGCCCACTCAGCTTAGATAAAAATTAGATAAGTAAATGAATAATGAACATATATGTATATTTTACACAAACACACACACATATACAGTATATATCAATATATGCATATATATACATGTACATACACATACGTGTGTGTGTGCGTGCATGCGTGCATGTGTGTGTGTGTGTGTGTGTGTGCGTGTGTGTGTGCATAAGGCCTTAAGCATTATACAGTGGTGGACTAACCCATTTTTTCTCTCTCTCAGGATTCCATTCTTTTTCCTCACCTTCTTTTTTTGTCTACTGTTTCTACAATATCCCTGAGTCCTGGAGTCTCTTTCAGCTTCCAATGTCTACTGTTGACTTTCTTTGATGTGATAACAATAATCCACTGCAACTCACGCATACTTCTTTAATAGTTGCCCTGGCCTCTACACATACACAGGAAATAACAGAGTAAGTCAAAGAGCAAACATTTATTTCCTGGCACACCTTGCAATATTTCAGTTAATGACGTTTGAAACCCTTTAAGCTAGCACACCTTCAAAAATGTGTTTAAGGTCTTCTACCTGACCCTCATGACACCTCCAACAGCTAGTGACTGCTGAATGAATCAGCCTTATTTTCTAGTGTGGAGTATGAAATTATTTGTGGAGGTATTTCCATTCAAATATTCTAAACATTCTACTTCTAACAGCTTTATTAGTTGTTAGCATATGTATCTCCATTGCTTTTGTCTTATTTATTTCTCTAATTGCAAATCCCATTCCCTTTTTATTTTAAGGCTTATACAATTTTGATCAAAGAAATGTAATCCCTTTAAGGATTTGACCTACGCCCTGATCTAAGCTGGTTTAGCCATTCTGCTAATTCCATTCAGTCCTCTTGGTTACAAGTGATCTGCTTAGTCTCATCCACAGTTCACTGCAACACATTGTAAAGAGATTTTAATTGCAGGCTTAGACCATATTTAGCTTGAGCCTATTCCCATGCTATAACACCTTTCTCTGCTACCAAATTATTCCAGTGTTGAATAACAATGCCTTCTCTAGACCACTTTCACTCTATAGTACTTCCTCTGGAGTCTATTTTCCTATAGCTTGTTTCCCCAAGTGCAGGTGAGGAAAGTCCTTACCAATTGCCTTCTTTATTATAATTAACATGGTGTGTTCAACCTTCTCTGCCTACCCTTCCAGAAAAGCCTCCAGCATATTGAGTCTGCTGACTCAGGCAAAGGGAAAGCTCTTGCACCCCAAACTGCAAACTCTCAAACTCTCTGCATGGATAATTCATCAAAATTCTACCCTATGCAATCCCTGAATAGTCAGGTACTTAATATCCTAAAAGAATACACAAGACCCAGTACTAGGAAAGCATACTCTGCCAAGTGGAAAAGATTATGTATTTGGTGTCAGCAGCAAGGCTTCGACCCTGTCTCTACCATCATTTCAGCCATTTTGGAGTACCTGGTAATCTTGGTGGACAAAGGTCTGTCCTTCTCATCCATTAATATTCACACTTCTGCCATTTCAGCCCACATCCCTACTCTTCCTCCTATATTTTCCCACCTCCAAATGAAATAGTTCCTTAGGGAAGTACTGCATGTCAGACCTCCCAGGAGGTAGCTCACACCTCCTTTGAACATCAACTTTGTTCTACAAAAATTGACCTTATCCCCCTTTGAACCACCTTCTTCAGATGATTTAAAACTCTTGACCTGGATGTCTGCCCTTTTACTGGCTATCACCTCAACTAGAAGGGTCTCTGAGTTGCAAGCCTCCATAGCATTGGACCTCTTTCTTATATTCCACCAAGACAGAGTATCACTCAGAACTAACCCTTCCGTTATGCCCAAGGTGGTCATGGACACCTCTGTGAACCAAGCCATACACTTGCCTACTTTCTTTCCAAACCACAAAACCAGGGGAATGAATCCTTCACTCCTTGGATGTTTACAGGCAACTTTCTATTACCTTGACAGAACTAAAACTTTTAGAAAATCAGAACAACTGATTGTTTCCTTTGCCTTGGGCTTGGAAGGAAATGCAGTCTCCAAACAAATTATTTCCAAGTTGATTTCCCACTGTATTTCCTTTTGTTACACCTACCATGGCAAAATGCCTCCTGAATCTGCTAAGACTGACTAATTTAGGGCCACTTTTACTGCCACTGCTTTCCTGAGGGGAGTACCTACCAAAGGCATTTTGGAACCAGCATCCTGGTCATCGGTGTATACCTTTACGAAACACTACCACCTGTCAGCCTTTTCAACGTCCAGAGCAGGATTTGCTACTGACATCTTGCAGGGCATCATCTCTTCTCCTTAAGGCACCTATCACCCTAATCTCAGCTTTGTGAATCATCCCATAAGTCAGGACTGTAACAGAGACATACAAAGAATATAGTACAGTTGTGTACACTTACCAGAAATGTAGATGTTCAAGTGTATTCGCTGTTGCAGTCTTCTTTCCCACCCTCCACCCCCCTGCTCTCCTTACAGTAACAGCTTATTTTTCTGTCCTCCTCTTCCAGAGGACCCTCTGCAGGGATGCCCTACAGGCCTCCTTTCCTTTAACCTTGTTCCTTGTTTAGGGTTCATCTATGGGGCTACTACCTTATAGGGTCAAGAAAAACTGATGCCATGGCTTCAGCTGGCTCCCTTTATAGACAATTGTACTAACATCAGAGTAGGGAGTCAGGACTGCAACAGTGAAAACACTCGAATATCTATATTTATGGTAAGTGTACACAACTGTACTTTGCAGGGTTGCGATGGGCTGCTAACTGAAATATAAAAAATAGAAGGGGATAATGTAAGTTTCTGTAAAATTAAAGAATACTGTAGTTGACCACTGATAGTCCTGGCCTCATGAATGAATGAAATAGTGGTGGTTACTCCTGAAGAAGGGAGATCCTTGAAGAAGCCAGGCTCATATGCACCAATAACTATTTTAAAACATGATTATAAAACAGTCCTGACAATGTGTGACACAAGATTAGTAAAAATCTTCCCAGGTGTTTTGCATGAAGACATGATGTGGACTTATAGGGATTAGGCAGACAACTGACAACTCTGATAGGGATGCATGGTGCTAATCGTGGGGAGAGGTGCAAAACAATTCTTAGAAAAGGCCTACAATAGGGTAGGGGGGGGACTTTTCATTTGAGGTCATAATAGTTATATACATCCCAGAGCATCTAGTGAATTTTTGGGGACTGATTTATACTGTTTTTACAGTGAGAAGGTAATGTTGAGTCTGCCTGAGGAGCTTCAATTTTCTATGGGTGAAAGAAAACAATGCCACTACCTATTCTTCTATTCACCATATATAGAAACAAGCATGTAAGATGGTCAGATATAGAGGGATATCTCAGAGAAACCAAGGAACTGAAAATAGCCTTTTACACAAATGGTGTCATCTTATGTATGGGCAATATACTGATTGATGGTAGTAAACTATTCCAGTTGATATCCACTTATGGGAAAATGTCAGGATGAAGAGTACATATTAAGAAGTATACAAGGGTAGGTATCAGTCTTAAGCATGTGGCATGACAGATGGCAGACTGCCAAGTAACTGTTGCTTTTGAGGTGAATTAGGTTGAATGATACTTGTGGAATAGCTATGAAATGTTCCAATACAGAAATACATCTATAGGTGAGGGAGAAGTTAGAGCTGGAAATGGTTTGTATTGGAATGGGATCAAAAAATACAAAAAATACATTTGCATGTACTTACCTCATGTTTTGTTCATGAGGCAGTAATTTTGGTCAGTGCCAGCTATCAGCATTCTACCCAAACTTAACAACTGGATGGGAGATATTTTTTCTGAGCAGGTGTTCCATCAAACATTGCAGAGGACAACAGAGATCTTGTAAAAGACCAAGGAGGGTTAGGTTAATCAGATATTCTAATTTGCTTGCATGCGTGTGGTTCAGTGGTTCAGGATTGCATGGAAAGAAATGTTAAAAATTAAAGCTAGATGGAGAGGTCTGTTGTAGCAGACTGCTTCAGCTGATACTTATTGGATCCCCATGAGTGCAAGCTGAATTGGGAAACATTTCTCAGCATTGTCCAGAAATGGGGATCCCCTCAAATTGACCTCTTTGCCACCAATGAAAATGTTCAGGCAAAAAGATTCTGTTCCAGGAGAAAACTTCCCACCTCCTGGAGGACAGATGACTTCTCCTTCCTCTGGAGTGGAGCCACCTATATCTTTATGCATTTTCTCCATGACTCTCCTTCTAAGGGTCATCCTAAAAATCAGGGAGGAAGGACAGAGGGCCATCATGACAGCCCCACATTGGCATCCCCTGCTGCTGAGTTTGATCAAAGAAAACCCTGACAGTTACCCCAGTGCTAGAGTGTTCTGAGCCCCAGGATGGTACTGAGCCATCAGGTGCAACCCCATAGCATCTGCTGTCTCCCAGATCTGCATTGCCAGGTGGCAAATAAGGTAGGAGTGGGTGCCCCTTGTTTATGTACCACATGACTGATGTGTTGTCTATATTTATAAGTAGGACCCCAAGTTTCCAGTGATCCTTGGAGGCCACCATGCCCTTCTGTACTACCATCAATTCCTTATGTGCTTATGTCTGAACTGCTCTTCCCATTTGCCCTGGGATAGGAGGTGATAGAAATGGGCACCACAGGCTGTGTCTGATGCATCCATGATTAAGTTTTGGCCCCATGGGATGAACCTGAAGGGGAGACCCTGGTACTGTGCACATGCTTGTGCCCACCATGCCAATTCCTCCCTGAGGCAGCGAATTAGCTGGATTTCTTTCTTCAGGGACTGAGTACTAACACCTCAAATTCTTGAGGTACCACTGAAGCTTCTTTATGTGTAGCCTGGCCAGAGGGATAATTAGTTACAATATGCCACGTAGCCCAGCACTCTGTGGAATTCCCTGGCTGAAAGGCAGTTCCTCTGCATAATGTGATGGAAATATTGGGTTAAAAAGAAAGCCTTGTCTATGGGAAGGAAGGCATTCTGGAGGGAGGAATCCAGCACAGTCTCCAGGAAAACTATCCTGGTGGAAGGGCTTGTGTTGGATTTGCTGAGGCTTATGGTGAACCCTAGTGAAGAGATTAGGGTCTGGTGAAGGCCAAATCCTTGAGGAGCAAGACTGACTCATGGCTTGAATGAGGCAGTCATCCAGATAAGGGTAAATTCAGAGGCCTCTCATTCTGCAGAAGGTGAAGACAGGGGACAAACATTTTGTGAAGACCCTGGGAGCAGTAGACAAACCAAAAGGAAATGTAGAGAACTGAAAGTGACTGGTACCTGTTCTGAAGCAAAGAAAACTTCTACAGGATTCCTCTAAAGAAATGTATGAGTGGGCATCTTTCAGGTCTAAGGTGGCCATTAAAGTGTGAGGAGTGATCATTGGAAGAAGCTTTTGAAGAGTAATCATTTTGAAACTAGTAGGGACTGACTGAGGATGGACAGATCCAGGATAGGGTACCAAGAGCCTTCTTTTCTGGGGAAGAAGTAAAGCCTGGAATAAAACCCTCTTACTATCTGTGGTTCTTGTACTGGTTCCACAGAGCCTGAGAGCATGGTTTGTGTATCTGAGAAATGGTCTCTGTTCTTTGATTTTGTGGCACATAGTGGTAGCCTGAGAATCTTAATGGTTCTTTGAAAGTGACATGTAGCTGTTTGAAATTACATCCCGAGCCAACTTGTCAGAGGTGATGAGGGACCAGTTTTCTTTGAAAAGGGAAAATCTTCCTCCTAGTCTTCCTCCTACCTTGTCTGGGGTTGGGGGTGGGGGATGGGGGATTGAGTGGGGGAAGAGTCATTGCTGATCTCTGCTAGGGCCCTGTGGCCTAGAACTTCCCAGCCAGTTTATTCATGATAGCCACTGCCTTGTGCTCTGAGATTGTTGCTGCTGCCTATGAGGCCTTTCTCATCTGGTTTTCCTCTGACTGGGTTTTGATTAGGAGGGAAAGGACCAATGCTTAGTGTAAAAATTCCCACTGAACCTAGGTGGCTGGACTTGAAGGAAGTCTTTGACAGTTTGCATGGATTTTGCTTTATCCCCCCTCTTTTTAACATACCTTCTTTGGTTCAACAAGGGAGTCCATATCCAGGGGTGCATCTAGAAATTTAGAGTTCACATGTTCTGCTAATGTCTGTTCCCTAAGCTAAGCATGCCTTTTGATGACAGACCCAGAGACAGCAACTCAGGTAGATTCCTCTAGGGCATCATATCTGCAGTGCAAGGAATGCCTAGCTACCTGGGAACTGGAATGACAGAGATACAGCAATTCCTTGGAGGTGTTCTTGCCATCCAGGGAGAATATCTTTTGCTTCATAGTCTGCTAGTATTTTATCATATGGAATTGGCAGTTGGGGACCCTCATGGCCAGTGCAGAGGAAGTGCAACCCTTCTTCCCAAACCTGTCAAGGGCCCTGCTTTCTTTGTCTGTAGCTAATGCGTTTTTAGAAGTACTAGCCCTAACTCCTTTTGGGCCAGGTGTGACCACTTCTGGGTCAGCATAGGGTTTTTTAAAAAGGAATTTTGTGAGTCCAGTACCCTGTAAAACCTATCTGGTTTATGAGGGGCTGGGGAAGAGATTCTGAAAGACAATTCCATGAAGACATCTACCACTTCCAAAACGGGAGGTATAGACAAGGGTTTGAGGCATGGGAGATCAAGGAACTTCCTGACCCTCTTTTTAGACTGGGGATATTCCTGTGCCTGCCACTGGAAAAACTCTCTCATGGGATGCAGTGCCTCCCCAAAGGTAATGTCCTCAGGGGGTGAAGCTGAAGGTAAAACCTCTATCCTCAAAGGAGGTAAGGAAGGGATCTAATGTTAATCTTCGTTCATTCCTTACTGATGGGTTATCGCTTCCATCCTCAGAACTGAGCCCACCAATTTCAAGCTTGCGTCAGCCAAAAACTCTCAAGCCAAGGTCCTACCCAGAATGCTCTTCTGCCTGTTACGTCAGATCTCATTTGCCGGGTTGCTGTACAGCCATGTGAAGCCACACTCTCACTTAAGTGCCTAATTTTTTTGAAAGTTTTATACATTGTTCTTACTTTAAATATTTTCAAATAGTTTCTATAATATTTTCCTACCCTATCATATACTTTAGACTCTCCCCTTTTAGTCTTTTCACTTTATTACCCTTTTTCTTACCTTTGAGATAATTCTACCTTATCATCGTTGGTAATCCTTCCTTTTCTCTTCTTACCTTTGTGGGGAGCTTTTCCTCTTCCTTTTGGTATTGTCCTTCTTTTCCACATCATTATGTCAGATAAGAAAAGTAGTGTTGGTTTCAAGCAGTGTAAGGATTGTGGCCGTAGGTTACTGCATTCCAATGGCAATGACTTATGTGTCTACTGTCTGAATGTCTCCCACCTTACTCTGGATTCCCCGTGTGGGATTTGTAAAAATTTTTCAACCAGGACTCTTAACGAGAAGAAGAATAAATTAATATTGAAAGGTCTTCTCAAATCTCCTTTCTCTGAGACTATTTCTGGGTTGGAGGGCTCACCCCCTCCTGTTAAACCCTGTAAGAGGTGTTCTTCCTCTTCATCATTGAGGTCACTCCTTTTTCTCCCTCTGGAAATCGTAGGGAGTTGACTCTTAAGAAGGTGAAATTCATTACTACTTTGGCACTGCCACCTGTGACCCTGTCGGCTCCAGGCTCGGCACCGCCCCAAATGATTCTGGCTCCAGCCATGTCATCTTTATCGACATCAGCACCAGAGTTCCCGATGCAGACAACTACAGCTCTGACAGTTCTGTCGCAGCCCTTACCGGCACCATCCATACAGGTATAGTCCCCTTCAGCACCGTTGGTACAAGCCCCTTCGGCACCGAGTATGACTATTCTGTACTCCACAGCAGAGACCCTTTCGGCATCGACATGTTCTTTGGTGCAGACCTGCTCAGCACCATCCTTATTACCTGTGCAAACACTTTCCCCAACAGCACCATACCCACCGGGGCAGACTTTTGCATTTACGGTGCAGACACCTTCAACATCTATGGCGGTGATGTCATCGGCGCAGACTACTTCCACAATGTTTTCTTTGGTGGAGACATCCTCAGATCCAGGCTCTGAACCTCTTGAATTAGCAAGGACCAAGAATTCTCCTTCCTTGGATCCATTTGCTGGTAGTCAATATAGTCCTTTTCTAGAAAGGCCAGAATCGCCAAAAGCTTTCACCATGAGGTCAACCAAGAGTCTCTCTGAGCAAGATGTGTTACAGCTTGTTCACCAGTTGCTTGTGGCCAGAGGTCTTTCTCACCCATAAAAGTCCATGTTCCCTCCTTCAGGTGAACGTATATCTCCTCAAACCCCAATGTACACTCCTCCTTTGACTTCTACCCAAGTTTCAAAGACTATTACTCCAACAGCAGCTTCCCTTCCTCTGACTCTAGTAGTGGATCTCACTTTGGAAGACGAGCCGTCCTTGTGGCCCCTAGTGCACTGGGCATTGGGCTCTTCTCAGGCCAATGGCTGTGCCATAGGGGAGGGCATTCCTGGTTCCACGCCGATTTTTTTCTATGGCACCCTCCAGGGATCCTCTCTCATGGTTCACGGTCCTCTTGAGATGCCTGGTCTGGGTGTGGGCTCATCGGGGTGAGGTGTGACCCCAGTTCCAAGGTTGTCGTGCTTGGTTCTGGGCTCCCATCCCTCCTTGGGTGGGCCGGCCTTCCAGGCCATGGAGAGGGTGCTTGCCTCCACTGGCAAACCCCACATGTCGGAGTCCTCTCCCCCCTCTGTGCCGTAACTGTCATAAGCCACTACCACTGGACACCGGCCACAAGGGTCTCAGGTTTCTCCTCCTCAGGAGACCCCTTCTTTGCAGTCTTACCCAGAACCTCCCACTGAGGAAGTACCCTGCAAAGCATCATGCAAGAGGAAGTACATGGACTCCACTGAGGAGTCATTGACTGAAGATATGGATTTTGATGATGGGGAAGGATCCCCATCAGTCACCTTCTGATGAGGTATCCTTTGGTGACAACCTTGAGATCCTTAGACAGAGGGGTGACTGGAAGTCCTCTAATCCTTCACCTGAGGAATTCGTATTCCTGCGGGCTTTTTGTGCCTGGCCCTACCTCGTGGGTCACCCCGCTGGCCGATGAGCTCATACAGCTCATTGTCCAGTGCACATGGAAGGCTCCTGATACCCTGGAAGTGATACTAAGGAGACTGGATAAAATCTTATTGCCCCCAGCTCATCACCCACATTGGTCATGAGGTCTTACAGTAGATGCTATGGTAGTGGCGGCTGCAACTAAGAAGGATTTGGCAGAAGAGAGCCAAACTGTCCATCCACCGAACAAGGAGCCCCGGGCAATAGACAGACTAGGGAAGAATGTGTTTGCATCATTGACCTTCGCCGTAAGGTATTTGAACTATTTGGCACACTTTACCAGGCTTCAGAGGGATGTTATCAACCAGCTCTCTGAAACCTTGGCAGGAGCTGTTTCTGATGAGGAATGTGACAACGTGGCTTCTCAGATAGCCACCCTAGAGTCCATTTACAACTCTTCCATGCATCTTGTTTCTCACGCAATGGAAGGGGTGGCTAGAGCAGCAGGCAAGGGTATAGTCACCAGGCAACATGCCTGGATGTGCCTTTCTGACTTTGCAGACTCCTTTAAGGCTTCCTTCATGAAGGCCCCCATCGAGGCCGCTTCTTTGTTTGGTCCTAAAGTGAAAGATATGCTGGCTAGGTGCAAACAAGATGGCAAGACCATATCTGACGTTGGTGTCAGACACTCCACTCCTCAGCGATTCTATTCCAGAAATCAGAGGAGCAGGAAGATGTGGCATAGGAAATCACAGGGCTCTTTCTGGGATGCACCTGCTGAGTACCCCCTTAATGGCAGAGAGGGAAACTCCAATGGAAGATGACCCTTTTGGGCAGAGGAGGTTTGCAAAACTGGGGTTCCAGAGATTCATTCTCTGGCCAACCCTATAAGCGCTTTTGAAGCATTGCCCGACTGCTCACCTCTGGAAGTGGTCGGGGGTCATTTTTCCTTGTACCCCGCTGCCTGTCAAAATACAACCACCGACTCTTGGGTACAATGGATAATATCCAGAGGCTATCACATCCCCTTCCATTTTGTCCAATCTCATCCAGAGTATTACTCGACATTCCACCCAGTCAAAGTGTAGCAGCAGCACATGAAATCTAAAAGCTGTTACAAAAAAGAGTCATCCAGATGGTCCCACCAGACCAGATAGGATCCGGTTTTTACTCAAGGTTATTTTAAGTGCCAAAAAAGAGGGGGGGGGGGGCTGGAGACCAAATTCTGGATCTCAGCACATTGAACAAATTTGTAAAAACAGAGAAATTCTGGATGGTCACGGTTCAGTCTAACCTTCCTCTTCTGGAAGAAGATGATTGGATGTGCTCTGTTGATCTTCAAGATGCATATTACCACATAAAAATGAATAAATGCTCAAGAAGATATGTCCACTTCCACATTGGAGCCAGTTGCTACCAATTTCGAGCTGTGCTCTTTGGTCGCTCTACAGCCCCAAAAGTATTAACCAAATGCATGGCAGTGGTTATCACTCACTTGCGACTTCAAGGATTCCAGGCATTTCCATATCTAGATGACTAGCTCCTCACCACCCCCACCAAGCGTCTACTGGAAGAAGCCCAGCACTACACTCTCCTTACAGCTCTAAGCCTGGGGATCACTACAAACTGGGAGAAATCCAACCTGACCCCAGCTCAGTCTTTGGAATTTATAGGGGCACTGTTGGACAGGAGAAGTTGCACAGCATCCCTTCCAGACCACAGGCTTCAAGGAATAAGGCAACAGGTTCAACCCCTGATCTGTCACCACAAATCTCCCGTTCGATCTATACTCCAACTTTTGGGGTCAATGTCAGCCTCGATCAACATTGTTTCTCTAGCCAGATTCCACATGAGGCTCCTTCAGTGGCTACTTCTCCCTCAGTGGTACCCTCTACAACATCATTTGTCTTTTCAGATAAGTGTAACTCAGAGATGCAAGCAAAGGTTTACTCTGGTGGACGTCTCGAAATCCCCAACAATAGTCTTTTCCCTTCAACCCCTATCAACCGATTGCCACAGTGACTACCGATGTCTCCCTGATGGGGTGGGGGTGCTATGTCAGGGAAACTCTGTCCAAGACACCTGGTTGGAGACAGAGGTCCTTTTGCATATCAATGTCCTGGAACTGAGGGTGGTGCTACTAGGGTTGCAAGCATTTCATTCGATCTTTCTATCAGGGACTATTGTGATCCAATCAGTCAACATGTCAGTGGTCTGGTACATCAACAAACAAGGGGGCACCAAATCTTACCCGTTATGCATTAGGCCTTAAGAATATGGCAATGGGTGATAGCTTCCAACCCCTTTCTAATTGCAACACACACTCCCGGGAGCTCCAACGTGATAGTGGACAAACTAAGCAGGTGCATTCTGCAACCTCACGAGTGGTCCCTCAATCCTATGATAGCGGCAAGAATCTTCAACCACTGAGGCCAGCCTTGCTGCGACCTGTTTGCCTCCCAACCAACTACAAGTGCAGCAAATATTTTGCCCTAATCCCCCTCAGGGGACAGTCACTGAAAGATGCTCTAGTCCACGCTTGGCCGCCGGGTCTACTTTATGCTTATCCTCCTCTTTCCCTCATCTCCCAATTTCTAAAGAAAGCACAACAGTTGAAGAGCAAAGTGATCCTCATTGCTCCATATTGGCCTCGACAAGTCTGGTTTCCCTTCCTCTGGCCTCACCTGCTAGATCAACGGTGGATCCTAAATCCATCCCCAACATTGATCTCCCATCTGCAGGGTCTGATTCACCCCAGTCTAACATCCCCGAAACTGACAGCTTGGTTTCTCAACTTCTGATGATTGCCAGGCATGAAAACCTATTATCCCCTGTGCGCAATATTCTTACTGCATCTCATAAATCATCCACCAGACTAATCTATCTTAATAAATGAAAAGGTTCTCTTTATGGGCAGTGAATAATCAATTAGACGCATTGTTAGCCCCAGTTTCGGTGGTTTTGGATTACTTATCACATTTTTCCAGTCTGGGGTGTCTGCCTCTACTATTCGTGTACATTTAGCTGCCATCTCAAATTTCCACATTGGTTTTCATGATGCTTTGCTTATGTCACATAGACTCTGTAAAATCTTCTTGAAGGGGGTTCTCCACTTAAAACCTCCCTTTAGAGAACCAGTACAACCTTGGGTTTTGGCCTTGGTTCTGCAAGCTCTAACAGCTCCCCCCTTTGAACCTGCATCTTCATGCAATGTAAAATATCTCTCTCTTGGAAAACTTTGTTTCTGATTGCAATCGCATCGGCCAGATGCTTGTCAAAACTTCAAGCCTTATGCATCAAACCTCCCTGTCTTATCTTCCATAAGGATAGGGTATCACTGAGAAATAATTCTACTTTTTTACCAAAAGTAGTGTCAGAGCGGTCTATCAACCAATATTTTGACCTTCCAGTTTTCTTTCCTAATCACTCTAACAAGGGATAGTATTGAATGCACTCCTTGGATGTTCATAGACAGATATGATTTTATCTGGGCATACCAAAATATACCTGTAAATCAGACCAACTATCCTGGCTTCTTCTGGACCAAAACGAGATCACCCTGTCTCAAAAGTTACATTGGCTTCATGGGTGAGAAATTGTATTACCTTTATCTACAACAAAAACAAGGTCTCCTTACCTCCCAGAGTGAAAGTACATTCTACAAGGTCTATGGCAACTTCAGCAGCTTTCCATGCTAAGGCTTCCCTCAATAGATATTTGCTCAGCTGCGACTTGGGCCAAACCTCATACCTTTATTCTTCATTACAAATTGGACTTGGCCTCCAGAGGTAAAGCTTCTTTTGGCTCCATGGTGCTCAGGAATGTCCTTCCATGAGGGCCACCCAGGGATACAGGTAGCTGGGGACTCTGTCTCATCAGTAAGGAATGAATGAAGATTAACAACATAACATTCCATCTGTGTTGTTGATCTTCATTCATTCATTACTTCCCACCCTCCGTCCCCCCATCCGGAAGTTCTTGGTTGATCTCATATAATCCTTTATTGTAGGCCTGTTATGACCAAAGGTAGCCTCTACTTTTATCTATCAACTTGCAAACTCGATCTGAGGTAACAGGGAGCAGAGCATTCTGGGTAGGACCTTGGCTCAAGAGTTTTTGGCTGATGCAAGCTTGATATTGGCCAGCTCAGTTCCGAGGACGGAACCGATAACCCATCAGTAATGAATGAATGAAGATCAGCAACATCAGATCCCTTCCTTACCTCCTTTGTGGATTGAGGTTTTACCTTCTGCTTCACCCCCTGAGGACATTACCTTTGAGGAGATGCTGCATCCCATGAGAGGGTTTTTCCAGTGGTAGGCACAGGAATATCCCCAGTCTAAAAAGAGGGTCAGGAAGTTCCTTGATCTCCCATAACACAACCCCTTGTCTATACCTTCTATTTTGAAAGTGGTAGATGTCTTGTTGGAATTGTTGATGTTTCGTTATGGTAAGACATAACTTCTTTTTCATCTTCATGGGCAGAGTCTTCATCTTAATCAGGGGGTTCTGAAAAGACCTCAGGTATAAGGTCTCTCTTCCTTTTACCTGGTGAAGATCTGGGGGGGTGGGGGTTGCCTGCCTCTGACTAAAGAAATAAGGTAGAGCTCCACTTAAGACAAAAATCACAGCATAAACAAAGCCCAGAGGTGATTACACAATTTATTTGCACAAGACAGCAAATACAATTGAGGGCTTTTGCTGCAAGCTTTTTCAGAAACAATTATTAAACAAAAAAAAAAAATCCTTAAATAGACCCCCCAATCTGACACATGACCTAAAAAAGCCAATGAAATAAACTGCCTTTCTGAAGGCAAATTCCTAAGCAAAACCTATTAAAACACTAGTCCTATTTACATTTAAAAATGAAAACAAGAATTGTTTCATATACAAAAAAGTACATTTATGATAGCCATTCACACTACATAAGACGTTAGTTTTAAAATACTTCCAATTGACATGTTTCATTCAGACCTGGGGGGGCCATGGCATTCAATTTTATTTGCCATCTCAACTCTCTCTCCTCATTCACATCTTCCTAGCCCCCCCCCCACTTTGTCAACTCCACTGCCCCCTTTTTAAAGTTTACCTATTCATGTGACATTAAATCTATGAATTATTTGGACATTACCATTTCAAAAAATTACAAATAAGGGAAGCTGGGTTAGTACTATCAACAGAAAATCAATGTATAGTAATGGTCTATTACACTTTGATAGTAACCACCCATTGAATGAAAAAGTTGAGATAATAAAGTGCCAGTATATTCGTACACCCCGAAATGGTGACCCAACAGGAGAAGTTTTTAAGTTTTAAAGTAGGGTTACCCTAAAGAAAGTGTGTCCACAATATGTAGCGACATAGTGGAAAGGAGAACTGGAGGGGAAATTGCACCCCTAATAAAATCTTCATATTTAGCTGTTTCTGACATGGTTAAGGATAGAAAAAGTGATCACAATGTTGGACAAATGGCTTTTGTTACTGAATATTGTAAGGAGGCAAATGAGATCAGAAACATTTTAAGGAAAGATTGTCACATCTTTTCCTGTTTTAAAGCTGTAGTGAGTAAAACTGGGGAACAACCACCTTGTTTTTTAGATGGGGGAAAACTATTAAAAATTATTTGGAACACTTCACCAGTGATGTTGAATCCTTTCGGAGTAGTAAGAGACCTGGAATCTTTAGATGTGGTGCCTGCAAACAGAGTAATGAGGTTTTGGAGGGGGAATCATATAACAGTGAACAATATGTTTATAAAATCTAAAAACCTTTACCAACTGCAGTAGTTTTGGAGTGGTTTATGTGGCAACATGTCAAATTTGTCCACATTTTTATGTAGGCAAAACACAAAGAAAATTTAAAGAGCGCATTTGCAAACATGTTTTGGACACTGAAATGGGCCACATCAACAATGCGCTAGCTAAACACACAATGGCACATTCTGATCATTATTTCTGATTTTTTGTATTGGAACATATACTTAAAGACCTAAGGGGGGGGGGCTGGGAAGATGTGATAGAGGAGAGAGAGTTGAGATGGCAAATACAATTAAATGCCAAAGCCCCCAGGTCTGAATGAAAACATTTCAGTTGGAAGTATTTTAAAACTCAGGTCTTGTGTAATGTGAATGGCCATCATAAATGTACTTTTTTGTACATGGAACAGATATTTGTTTCATTTTTAAATGTAAATAGGACTAGTGTTTTTAACAGGTTTTGCTTAGGAATTTGCCTTCAGAAAGGCAGTTTATTTCATTGGCATTTTTAGGTCATGTGTCAGGTGGGGGTTCTATTTAAGGATTTTTTTGGTTTAATAATTGATTCTGAAGAAGTTTGCAATGAAAGCACTCAGTTATATTTGCTGTCTTGTGCAACTAAATTGTGTTATCACCTCCAGTTGCATCTGGGCTTTGTTTATGCTGGATTTCTGTCTTAAGTGGAGTTCTGCATTTTTGTGGTTATTTGGCATTGGTCATTGTGTAAAGAAATGAGGTCCTTAGCCAACTTGACCAAGTCCTATTGATAACTTGTGGGTTGGGAGCCAATAGGCCTAGACAGAGTCTGAGGTGAAGCTCTTCTTAGGTGTAGCTTTGGCCTTGGACCTGTGCATGTCCACTACTCTGACTCCAGTCTCTTTCAAAAAAATAACTAATGCTGGCAGACACCTGAAGGGATGTCATTGGATGAGGATCATTCTCCAGAAGCCATGGTCTGCTGCGGAACTCCGGACTCAACCGCTAAAATGAATACCAAGGCCTGAACTGAAGCTGAGGGATCCAACAGCATGCCAGACTCCGAAAGGTCTCGACAAAGGCCTGTGCCACTACCGCTCTTGCAGAAGGGCGCTGCAAAGATGCCTCTCCTTCCTCTGTGATAATGAGCTTTGGGGAACTGGTGGATGGAGAAAGGTTGCCATCCAAGGCCCTATGTTTTGATCTTTTTTCTTTCTTTCACTTAGGAAGCGCAACCTCAGGTCAACTGACGGATGCCATCTTGTGATGGGAAGTGCACTGCTGACTAAGATGCATAGATAACATTTCGGCCCTATGCCTTATAGTCATGGAATTGAAACAGGCACACAGACGGTAATTAGGGGTGTCAAGGGTTGGGCCTAAACAAATGAAAAACAAGGCATGACAATATGTGTGGGATTTGTGTACCACAGTGGAGACAGTTAACTTTATTTGATATGAGTCACAGGTAAAAAAAAAAAAAAAGAGTTCTATAACCGGGTACTTAGCTTTAGAAGATTTCTCACTCTGGTGCAGACAAACCAACGTGCTCATACCTGCTTTTGGCTCTGATAGCAAGAAAAACTGATGTAATGACATCGGCTGGCTCCCTTTATACCATACTGATATCAGGGTAGGGCATCCACCAGCCTAGGGAGGAGGTTATTTTTCACTCTTGTAGTTGGGCTGACCAAGGCTTCCGAAGCAGGAAATCTCATAAGTCAGAACTGCAACATCTTACTAATAACTTGTTTTTCATTCACTTAAT
Organism: Protopterus annectens; assembly: GCF_019279795.1. Classification (NCBI taxonomy): domain Eukaryota; kingdom Metazoa; phylum Chordata; order Ceratodontiformes; family Protopteridae; genus Protopterus; species Protopterus annectens. The sequence goes on from NC_056749.1 coordinate 172,954,673, forward strand.
TGATCTCCATTGTAATTTTTCATAAAAGTTGGTCTTTTTTGTCAATCTCTTACTCTACAATGATTTAGATCTCTTAAGTATCTTATTATTTCTTGCACCACTACTGAGGTCCCTTCTGATTTGTGAAATATTGCAAGGACCAACCTAAATACTTCAAGAACCTTGCTTCTTTCCACAACCAATTCAGCTGTTATCAGTTATTTCAGTTGACTAATTACCATATGTGTTTTCTGCTGCTTAAGCTTTCCAGTAAGTGCTCTCAGTGGACAAGGAGTATCAGTTTAATGCACGCCCCTTTGTACAAGGATTTCTTTGACTTCTCTTCTCTGAATGTTTAGCTTACTCTGTACAGCTCATTTTCTTTCACTGTACATCTTGTACCCATGTTTTAATGATATATAATGTCTGCTGAATCTCCCTTGCTATTATTGTTTTCTTGCCATTTCCTCTTCAGTGAGTGTTCTATTATCCTCTGGTTAAGCTGGCTCTTAAGTCTTTACAGCCACCCACTGTACTAGACTCTTCATCATTATTTAGCTATTCCAATTGCTCTTTTACCAAATTGATAAAAAATGTTATTTCAAATATAAAGAAAATCTCCAATGATGACATATTTTTCCCTTTTATCTATACTGACTTGGGGTGGCCACGGTGGTGCAGCGATTAGCGTTGCCACCTCACAGCAAGAGGATCACTGGTTCAATCCTCGGCTGGGGTGCCTTTTGTGCGGAGTCTGCATGTCCTCCCTGTGGTTGATGGGTTTCCTCCGGGTGCTCCAGTTTCCTCCCACATCCCAAAGACATGCTGTAGGTGGATTGGACACTCTAAATTGGCCCTTGGTGTGAGTGTGTGCATGCGTGTGCCTTCTGTGGAAGGTTGGGCGCCGGGCTGGCAACTCGACACCGTAAAACTCCACTGCCAATCATGAGCGTACAGGTGATCTGCTGTGGTGACCCCTAACCGGGAAAAGCTGAAAGAAGAAGAAGAAGTGGATAAAAAGCAAATGTTCCTATCTCCACTCTATTGCGATTGCACACTGTTGGCTCCTGTTTACTCCTATAGCTTGACATTTCAACATCGATGTCTGAGTTTCAACCTTATGTAATTTGACATTTAAAAATGTTGAGTTTTTCACATTCACCATTTTGCTAGTTGTATGTCATCATCCTGATGTTATGCCCTTTCTTCTTCCTTCTTATAAGGTTTATTTTAGAAAATATATTGCAATGTATTCTACTATAACAAAGTCAATCTCCTCTTTATTACCAGATTTATTTGTATCTTAAGTTATAGTACGCTTCTCCAAGGTCTTTAGCATCTAAACAGTAAGTCGTTGGCAAAAGGCTTGCTGAGTATTTACTGTTATTTTTTTACAGTTATTGAACAGGATGAAAATGAATACATAATTGACTTTTTTAAACAGCTTTATTGAACAATCGGTCACAAACAATGTATAAAAAATAATGATCAAGGAAAAGTGCAACACATATTAACTTCAGTACATAAATCCTTGCAAATTATATGCATAGATAGGGGGAAGAAGACCAAGAAAAAACGAAAGAAAGGAGGTGTTGCTTCAGGAGAATATAACTGATCAAAGTAGAATCAATGATAGGTGACTGTATTCTACGAAGAGTTGAATTTTGCTATTCCTGTTGATATATATATATATATATATATATATATATATACAGATACATACATATGTATGTATGTGTGTGTGTGTGTGCGTGTGTGTGTGTGTGTGTGTGTGTGTGTGTTCGTGTGTATGGGTCTACTTCAGAAGAATGACAAACCAAAAGACTGAATCCCAAAAGACTGAAACTTCAAAACACAGAACACATTTTTAATGCAGGGGGCAAGTCCCCCTGCCCCCACACACCCCTAACCATATCTTCCAACTACAAGATCGACAACAGTGGAGTAGGAGCAGATTCCATCATTCAGTATTTTGAATTTCCAGTCTTTTGGGATTCAGCCTTTTGTTTTTTCCTGTCTTCTGAAGTGATGCCATTATGCAGGGGGGGCATGGCTCCCAGCACCCCCACACCCCCTGCTAATTTGATATACTAACTCTGAGATCACACTACAATGAGGGGAAGGGGTACATGTTCCAATCCCCATTGTAGTGTGATCTACACTCAGAATGCCAAATTCACATTCATAGGTTCATAGATTAGTACTAGGCTAACTGCCCTTGCGAGCCATTTGAAGCCTAGCCAATTATCCCTTGTGAGATTCAAACTCTGCACCTTGTGTTTGTAAGGCAAACACCTTAACCATTAGGCCGCCTTCCCAACCTCCAACATGAGTGAATGCCCACTGGCATTTGCTCATTTATGAGTTCGGCAATTCATAGTCATTATTCCAATCTTTTGCAAATGTCCTTTTGTACATCTGACCATCTTCAACCTTGTAAAGGTAAACCATATATATATATATATATATATATATAGAGAGAGAGAGGGAGAGAGAGAGACACTCTTTCCCATTCCAAACTCTTAAATACCACATCTGATTTAAGCCTCAGCCAGAGACCACTAGCCTGGTTTAAAGACTATCTGGATGGCCGACAACAAGCAGTATTATGGCAACAAATCCTCTCCCCTTTTCATCCTGTAACCTTAGGAGTCCCACAAGGTTCTATCCTTGGTCCACTCCACTTCACAATCTTCACTAACAAAATTCATACAGTTACAAAAGATTCCACATTCATACAATATGCAGACAATTCAACCCTCCAAAAAGTAGAACAAATTACCCAACAGTCATTTCCAGCTATTGAAGTTTGGCTAACTAATGCTCAACCAATTCTGAATCTCCAAAAAACACAACACATTCTATTTTGCCCTACTAGAGCCCCTGTCAGACCCCTGGCATTCACAATTACCTCAGCCAATAACACCATTATAACTCCAGTTCCCAATACTAAGCTATTAGAGGTTATTATTGACCAGAATTTGCTATTTGATGCTCATATTTCAAAGTCCATAAAAAGTATATAAAAAACTAGGGTGCCTCTATAGGAGTAAACACTATCTCACAACCGACACCAGAGTTACTATTGCTAGAACCCTCCTTATCTCGATGTTACTTTACTTATCCCCCATCCTTACTAACATTAGAAAAGCTGATATGACAAAACTAGAAATCTATTTCAATAAAATAGCAAAATTCACAACAGATGCTAACTTTAGATCCCACCACTGCCACTCTCTCATCAAACTTCCAATGCTTGAATTCCCCTCATTGTGAAAATACAATCAGCTCAAAATGGCCCACCATATTATAAACCAGCCTGAAAAAAACTCCAGCCCTAAAGAACATACTAACAAATTACTCCAATAAATGTCTCCTTCACTTTAGCAATACGGCACTATTAGAAATAACAAAAACAAAAATCACACTGGAGATTCCCTATATTCCTGTTATGTCGCCAAAGCCTGGAATAGTCTTCCATTACACATCAAAACCAATACTAATATAGAGCAATTCAAAAAACTACTAAAAGCTCACCTATCTGCCTCATGGATATGCCCATTTACTTAACAATCCTGTAGTCTATGCTTACAGCTATTAGCTAACCTGGTAAATCCTGCACTAAAGTAACCATCTAAAACAGAACTACCGATACAACTTTTTCTTCTCCTCAATAGTAACCTTAGCTACTGGTCTGTTTTTTTCTTTCCTGTTTAATGATCCACCAACTGTATCATGTTTTCTTCACAAAGTATGTAACTTTATTACTGTTTCCTCTTACAAAATATTATGTAAAATGTTAAGCTTGTTAACTTGACTTTTTGTAAAACTGTTAAGTTTGTCTAATTCTTTGTATGTCTTGGAGCTTTTCCCCCTGGGCCTCCGCTGAAAACAGATATTCAGTCTGACTTTCCTGGTAAACAAATGTAAAATAAATAAAATAAAAATAAAATTATATGTGTATATATATATATATATATATATATATATATATATATATATATATATATATATATAAAACAAAAACTATAAATGGAAATAAAATGTTATTCAAAACATTGTAGGTAAGAAAAAAACAATAAAAAAAATCTGTGTATGACTCAGAAAGCCAGACAAATGAGAAGAAATACTCAGAGATCACCTCCCACATCCCTGGATATTGTTCAGGCATGTACAGCTAGTGCAAAATCTCAAGTTCTAGAGCGTGAAGAGGAAGCAGAAGTTAGATTACTCACCACTTTTAAAGAAATGCGAAAAAAGAAAATAATAAATGCATGACTAGATTCCGACATGAGAGTTACCGATGACAAGTAAAACAATTAAAAGAGGCAGTAAATGAGCAGTCTGATGCAATTCAAACCAGTATGAATGATAATGAAGTGATAACAGCAAAGTCGACAGTTGTATATGCAGGCCTAGATCTAACGGATGCCACCCTCACAGACCAGGAGAATGAGTCTCAAAGAAAGAATCTCAGATTTAGTGGTAAACGAGAGAGATGAGAGGTGAGCAGTTGCAACCAGTTTATGAAAGACAAATTAATGCAGTGGACTCATCTGAGCCTGGATGAAATACATCCTGAACGAGCTTATCAAGCAGCATGTCTGTCATGTTGGGGGGGCACATAGAAAGCTGTGACTGATTCTGGTTTGGTTTGTAACATTTTAGCAGATGGAACAGGTCTTGAAATGGTTGTGGAAACTGAGCCATAAAGTAATACTTGGCAATATCAGAGTATTTGCGGACATGGATTTCTCATCAGTGATCCACAAGAGAACAGCATCTTTTTTTTAGTGCAGAGCCATTGTCAGGAGAAAAAGTTGAGATTTAAGCTACTATACCCTGTTAGCATCAATATATTCTTTCCAGAAGCACCCAAAAGCCTTTGATCATTCAGAGGAATCTCTTAGAGCACCAAAGTCCTGGATCCCTGTTGGGGACCCTTCATCTTCAGACTGAAAGGATCTGCACTAGATGGACAAACATTTATTTATTTATTTAATTTATTTTTATTATTTACAGTTTGTTAACCGGGAAAATCCATTGGGCTGAGATGAGCCCTTTTTCAATGGAGGCCCAGGGAAAAAATCTGCATGAAACATAATCTGTCTTCAACTAAGAGTGGATGAAGCTGAGTATTTCCCCTGCTCATAGATATTCAGCTATCAAGAAGAAAGCAGGCCTAGTGCAGGGGAAGAACATCAGGGCTTCTGGCCAGACAAGTAACTTGGGTTGAAGAATGATCCTCCTAATAAGCAAAGGATGTCTGCAGTACTGCTATCAGGGTGATGCTCTTCAGGAACAATCTTAATATTTTTAGCACTGGATGCTCCAAGTAGCAAAACAAAAACACTGAAGACCAATAACAGATCTTACCTGATAGGCCATGAGATAAAATGCTGTAGGAGCCAAAATCTTGAGACTAGTTTTGTAGTGATCAAAACTGGGACAGGACCTCATGCTTTCTATTGCTTTGCCCCATTCTGTTATGTTCTGGATGTATTGAAGTACTGCAGGGCTTTCGATGTATCTTATCTTCTCATTGTGTATGAGAAAATGAGCAGAAATTATAAGTCTGTCATGATCATATCTATCTGTAGAGCAGTGCTGCTTATAAAATACGTGGTGGGAGCAGCATTTTTACTGAACACTACTGTGCTGCACTTATACTTGGCACAGGGTTGTTTTCAGTAAATCAGATACATGTGCATTCAAGCCACTTTTGGAGCAGTTTAGTGTCATTGGATGCAGGGCCAAACTTAGCAACTATGGGGCCCAGTTTGGACCATTTTGATGTGGCCCTCCAGCTAACACACCCCCACCCCATTTAACCTCATTCCACCCTTTGATGAAAGATTAATTCAAATTAGGTATTAGGAATGCATGCTATTACTGTATTACAACAAAATAATATATTTATTTATTATCTTTATTATATCTTATAAGAGATTTGGACACTTATTTGGACAACTCTCACATTCTATCATCAAAGTTTGACCATAATCAGGAAATCCTTTGCTCTGTCTCAATTTCCAAAGGAATAGCTTCAGAAGTCAAAGTCATCATCTTACCACTGCATTCCCTGGCAGGGCTAGCCACCCGGCAGTGTGAACGTAAGGGCTAGCCACCCGGCAATGTGAACCTAAGGGCTAGCCACCCGGAAGTGTGAACCTTGGCTCAAGATGATTGTCACTGTCGAAGTGACAACCCAACCTCATGTGAAAAATGGCAAAAAGAGGTTGAGGATGGATGGATGCTTGGATATTCTCACTGTACTTTTCCCTTTATCAGACCCGTCAACAAATACAACGTCACCCTTTGTACACAGAAACACAAACATATCACTTGACTGGAAAGGCCCCATCACTTTTTTAGCCAAGAAAATTGAAGGACTTAAATCTTTCAAATATCTTGAGAGATTAGCTAAAATCTCCTTATACTCAATAGTTTACTAGCTACTCTGAAGTGACCTGTGTCTCACCTTTTGAGTCATGAAAGACCCAATCCTAGTCTTTGCAAAGTCAGTAACTCTGCAAACAAATATACTAGGGATCTAAAGCTATACAAATAAGATAGGATGGGAAGATGCATCCCTAATCCAAAATATTCCCATCCTATGGATTAAATTACCACAAATGGTCAAGCATAGGGTTGCTATGCATTGTCTACCTGTAAGACTAGTCTTGATTGGATGGGTAGGCACACAAATTTAAACAAGGATTATCATTTGCAGCCCCACTCAGTTTGGGAAGTGAATACCATTAAGTGTTTATAAAGGTTGGCAAGAGTATTTAAGTATGTCTGCATAAAAGTGGTTATGTGTAGACATCGTAAAGATCCCATGATTGCTAGACTTGTTTTGTTTCTATGTTCCTAACCACCCCTTACTTCAAGCTAATGCAGTAATGTTGCCAGAATCTTTGCAATAGAAGCTTGGATGGCACCATATCCCTCATTAAAATATAATAGTAATGGCTTAACTCCACTGCCATGTCTAATGGAGAAAATCCTCTATGCACCAATTATAGATATTACTATAGAGCAAAATGCACCAGCAAAAATGTATTTGTGAGATATTCAAAGTCCACCTTATTAAACTGCATTTCGCTGATGTGCTGCTGGGATCTTGTAGTGCACTACAAGCTGCAATAACAAGTTTGTTCCAAACAGAAGAGGAATAAATGAGGCTGAATACTAGGTAATTCTGTGCACATTTTGTGATGCACAGGGATTTTTTTTTTGTACATTGCCATTAATGACCATGACCCATGTCTTTTACTATTGTGAATAGTGACATACTAATTAAAATGTGCAGAGTACTTCCATATCTCAGCACCATGTGGTTGTAAATACCAGAGACTGCCTGTCGGTATTGTATGATATTGCTGCAATCCATGGCTTGGAAAGCAAAATAAATAAGTAAATACTCACAGCTGCAAATGGATTCAAATCTTTTTACTTTTATGAATTTCATATTTACTTAGTTTTTACCTCAGCTGTCCTTTTCTCTTCTATAAATTGTAATCGTCACTTTGAGTACCTCTGCATTTAAATTCTTTGCTTTGCCTGTGTACTGCAGGAAACCGGGGAAGCCATTTGATAAAATAATAATATTACATTCATTCTTTCTCAGCTAATTAGAGCTGAAGTGAAAAAGTTAATCATTCTAATACTTTTTGTACCCCAGCTGTGATCTCTGCAGTATCTTAATTGCCCCTCTCTTGCTAGGCACATTTTCATTCATCTCACCCTCCTTTCATGGTTGCAGAAATAATGTGCAGTTTGCATTTGCAGCAGTGTTAATTATTTTGATTAAACTACTATTGTGCCAAGCTTAAGAAGTCACCTTTGTTCCCAGATAGTTGTCTAAAACTTATTTTTCTATTATTAGCTTACTGATTTAAAATTAGCTCTGAGCATACACAGTAATGATATAGAGCCAGAAAATATTCCCTGTATCTATCCCCAGGGCAGCTAGGACACTGCTGCACATAAATGGATTTATACACTAAGGCCTGAACTGCTTCACTGTTGGTAATTTCCATTATATATCAAAGAGCCTGATTTATTAATACTGATATCTGGGTCTATGTCAGAACACCGAAATGCAAACTCTTAAATGCTCACATGAGCGAATAATCAGAAACTCGAAACTGGTATTGTGGGGGCTGTGCCCCCCACCCCCCTCCCCGCTAAATATATATTCCTACTCTGAGATTGCACTACAGTGAGGAAAGGGCAAATGTTCTGATCTTCACTGTACTGCAATCCCAAAATACCACTTTCGAGTTTCTGATTATTCACTCATGTGAGTGTTCGAGAGTTTGTGTTTTCGTCATTCTGAAGTAGACCCTAATATCGAATAATATGATTTATAAATACTGATACGTGGTTGCTGCTATTCTCTCATTATGCTGTTTTATGAACTAGGCACATGTGTGTGTGTGTGTACGAGACAGATGGTTTGATTGATCAGTTTATTTATTTACAGAATTATGAATGAAACATGGTTTATTATTCTTTGCTAATCTGGTTGGTTGTTGTTAGAAGTAACCCTCAGCAAAAAGCAATATACTATGAAACAGTGTTACTTAAAATGTCCTTTATCAGACTACACTCCGGCAAATGTTGTTAGTATTTGATAGCTTTTTGAAAAGACTTGCTTGTGAGAAGTTAAACAGAAATTCTGTTAGCTACTGAATATAAATAATTAAAAATATCAGTTATCTTTGTGTATCATATCACTTTCATTAATTAAATTGAGATGCTGTCAATATTTTATATAGTTCAGAAATACCGCTGCCTTAGAAAATATCATAACAGGAAAGACGGCACCAGACCAGACACTTTTTATTCACATTTTACTTAATTAATTGAGCACTTTTGTTCAGCAACCTGAACTTCATCAGAACTAAAATAAATTCAGTTTTACATTCAATATATGTTGAGATCAATTAATTTCAAATGATTTCAACCAACAGGAAAAATATTTTATTAAAACTACCAATGAAAGAAATAGCTTTGCCAAACCCTTAAAGGGACCAGTCCCTAAAAAAGCTTACAATACATATATATTTGATACACACAAAACAAACATTAAAATATGCTAAAATACATTATAAAATGTTGTAGAAATGTTGTGCTGACAATGGTCTGTAAATGATTAAATATATCAACAGCTGAACAAAATTTAAAATACATGTACATAATAAAACTACATAATAACATTTTCTACTGGGCCAATTAATTATAATTTTGCCACTCTAAGTTTTAAAATGACTGCTATGGAGATTACATGCAGTGGGCATTATTAAATTCATACATATTTTTAAAACATATACCCTTCCTATAAGTAATCTTAGGGGTATTCTAAAAGACATCCAGTGTACTGGGTAGTTGATAAAAAGCTTGCAATATTTACAAATCATTCTTTGGTACAAAAATATTTCCTATTTTATTCCAGACAAATAATAGTACAGCTTTCATCATTTTGCAGTCTTAAAATAATCAGGTCTTTATTTGAACTAGAGTCCTCCCTCGCCCCTAGAATGGGAAGAAACCTTTTACCCCAACCAGCAGTAACTTCTGATATATTTGATAAAACATTGTTTGGGGTACCCTCTTTGTAAGAACATGCTCTCTAAATTTTCACATTCATTTGTAAAATCAAACAACAAAGCCATAAAGTCTGCACATACTAACTGGCCTTTAACAGTACACTTTTTTGGGACAAAGGGTGTTCGCTACTAAAATCCAGGAAAGAGTTACAATATGTTGGTTTCCAGTAGATTTTGGATAAATATCTCTACAACCTTCTATTTTTACAGGCTAGGCCATCCAAATAATTAAATACATCCTCTGTTATGTGCAATGTAAATTCAAGAAAGTTTGTGGTATTCGATAAGTAGTTGACAAATTCTACTAAGTATTATTTAGATCTTCTCCATATGACACAAATATCATCCAAATATCAAGTGTAGAGATAACAATTTTCAAAATACAGAGAATTAAAGATGTATCTTCTGTCCCACTCATAAAGGACCAGATTTGCAAAAAAGGGATACAGGATGCATCCATTTCTACTCCAGTATTAAGTTGGAAAATTTCACCTTCAAAATAAACATAGTTGTATCTGAACACCCAAGTTCAACTATGTTATGACAATCATTATGGGGTAGAAAATCGAATCCAATAATCACCTGTTCAAACTACTCTAGACCCAGCTGATGTGGGATCTTAGTAAAGAGATCAACTATATTAATAGTAGCAAACAATACATCCTCATGAAAAACAACTTTGTCCATTCTGGCCAAAATGTCCCAAGTATCTGTTACAATTTATGTTTTCATGTCATGGAAAGGTTTTAACTTACTGTCAATATAAACCACTAAAGGGTAGGTCTTAGACACAGCAGCAGATATAATTAACTTTAAGGGGGGTTATCTATGTCCTTGTGGACCTTGGGGATGCCAAACCCAGTGGAGATATGAAAATGTTTGTCAGAAAGAAACTCATAAGTAGTATTATCAATAGTTTCTTGCATCAATAAATCGTGTAAAAACATATCAATCCGCCAAAAGGAAATGTTCACCTTGTTTCTGGACACATTCAAATATATGTCCCCCTGATATAACAAGTTCAGCATTCTGCCAGCATAGTCCACCTTGTCCATAATCACTAATGCTCCCCGTTGTCAGGTTTCATAATACGAATATCATTGTTAGATGTTACGTCATCTAAGGTATTTTGTTAAACTTTTATCAAGTTGAAATACTGTCTTTTCTTGTAATGCTTGGCCAGCTTGTCAATCTCTAGCTCTAAAAAACATTCAAAATTTTATAACACTGGGTAGAAAGGTGGGTTGAAAGTGCTCTTCCTACATAGTACTGCTTCATTTAACCCAACTTGAATAAAACTTTAAAGTTGAACTTCTACTTAGGTTAAAGTATCTCAAAGGCACAAAGTTCAACCCTTTTTTTAAAAACAGAAAAATGTGACTGGTCTAAAATGATGTTACTATAATTGTATACCATAAAGTCATCTAGCTCAAAAATGAACCCTTCCTGAGCAATACTGTTATGGGACACCAGTCCCCGGGTATTCAATACCTTCTTCCCTGCCTCTTTTTTTTTGTTGATACTGGGGGTGGTAGTTGGGTTGTGAATGAAATTGTGCATCCAACTGCTCTTGTTCCCTCTGTCATATCTGATTGGACCGATGGAGGTGGGATTCTAAAGGGTCATGTATGTCAAAAATGTCATTGTTGGAGTTATGAGGGTATGATGGCAATGCTTCAGAATGTGATGTGTCACCAACATTAACAGCAGGGTTGAAATAATTCACTTGGTATTGCCTATTATGGGACCCATTATCGTGACTAACCTGCCCTATGTTGTGTTTGGGTGGAGGCTGGACTTTTTTAGTAACATTATCCTTTTTATCACCTCCCAGCTTGCCCATTTTTTTGCTCTTTAATCATAAAAAATCTGTGGTCAGCATCATTAAACACTTAGGGAAAACATTCCTTATATTTCTCTACAGTAAAAAAAAAAAATATTTAGTCTCCCCTTAATGACCACCTCAATCTTAGCTACCAAAGACTGCATAACATATTCATTGCGTGAAATAATAGAGAGCATTAATTCAAACCCCCAAAGGTCAAACATTTCCATTAATTCAAGATGATAATCACTACCAGATTTCTCACCAAATGGGTATTTGTACATACGTAACCCTTTTGGTACAACTTTTATGTTAATACATTCTCTAAGATACAAATTATCCAAGCACAATATCCAATATTTTAAAATGAGCCTTTTCAGTTCAGTGAATTGTCCACATAGGAAACGGTCATTTTCATTAGTAATGTAATAAAAACTAGATTCAGAATTTAGCCAGGATTGTTAATCACCCGAAAAAAGTCTGCCGAGAATTTGTCGTCTCCTGTTGTCTGTTGTTTAAAATCCTCTGTCCTCCACCATTAAAACCATCACCACAGTCGATCATTACGGCATATCATCCCTTGCAGGAAGGCTTCCAGGTTATCAGGGATACTTGACAGTTCATTCATTTGCTGGAATCCAATACAAAAAGACGCCAAGGTCTAATTCAGCAGTCCAACCAGTCTCAAGTCACCAACAAGGTCACCAGGAAATGTAATGGAAACAACTTCTCTTTCACTAGAAAGAGTCGGAGAAGACATAGCCACAAAAGAACTAATAACCAGAAAAAAGTAAAGTGGATTGGCAGAGATCAACCAGAACTAATTTGAAAATACCACTGCCTTAGAAAACAACACAATATGAACCACGGCACCAGATCAGACACTTAAAATATCCATATTTTATTAAATTAGTTCAGCGCTTTTGTTAAAACCTGAACTTCATCAGAAATAAAAAAAAAATCAATTTTACATCCAATATATAGTGAGACAATTGATTTCAAATGATTTCAACCAACAAGAAAAAATACCTTATTAAAACTACCAATGAAATAAAGAGCATCTCCAAACTCTCAAAGGGATGAGTCCCTAAAAAAAGTTTACAATACATATTTATTTTATTTTTTTTTATTTAACATTTGTTTACTGGGAAAGTCCGACTTAGAACAAAGCCAATTTTCAGAGGAGGCCTGGGGATAAATGCTCCAGATGCATGTCTTTGTAATTTAAGAGGAAACTGGAGTACCTGGAGAAAAGTCACACAAATGCAGGGAAGACAAGCAGACTCTGCACAGAAGGCACTCCAGCCAAGAACTGAACTTGAGAACCTCTTGCTGTGAGGTGACAATGCTATCGCTGCACCACTGGCGCCATCCAAAATGTACTTCGCACAGAGCATTTAACAAACTGAGCTACTGGGTAACTGCTAAAATTATATATTTGATACACACAAAACAAATGTTAAAATATGCTAAACTATGTTACAAAATGCTGTGGAAATGTTATAATGATCATTTGAGGTGACAGTGGTCTGTAAATTATTAAATAAGTCAACAAATGGACAAAATTTAAAATACATGCACATAATAAAATTACACAATAACATTTTCTACTGGACCCCTTAATTATAATTTTGCCAGCCATACTTTTAAAAAGGCTGCTATGAAGACTAGTTGTTTAGTCCAGGGGGTCTATTTGCTTGTAAATATAACTGCCAATATAGCTCCCGGCATTCAAGTAGATCTTCCTAGTGGTCACCTCTAAAATTTTTTTGTACTTGCTCTAAGTAGAATTAGGATTTACTATTCAAACATTTTTGGGCATGTTTTGTCAAAGAATTAATTTCTACATCATGTGTGACATCAGATTCACTTTACAATCTCAAAATACGGAAATCGCGAATTTCAGTATCTCGAGATGGAAGGACTAAAACTACAAATTCACAAAACCTCATAAAACCAAACATCACAATACTGGAACTTCAGAATATCAAACTTTCAGTATGTGATGCTCTGATTTAAAATACACCTTCCACCAATCAAGCAAACACACATATACCTTCCTCCCCACACTACAACAAACCAACAAACACACACACACACACACACACACACACACACACACACACACACACACACACACACACACACACACACACACACACACACACACACACACACGCAAATACAAATCAAACCCACCTAACCTACATATAAGCAGGGGGGCAACCCCCCCAGCACCCGCCTTGTGGGGGGCTGTGCCACCCACACCCCCGCTACTTATATATACAAACTCCAAGGTCACACTAAAAAAAAAAAAAAAAAAAAAGACACTAAACTCACTGCTACACACACTACATTCCTGTTGCACAAACATGCATTACATATGTACAAACACCACTTTCAACACTTACACACTCACACTCTTACCTACCTACCCCAACCTACACCTAAACCTTTCCAACACACTCACATACACTCAAATCCCTACCCAAAACACTTACCTGAATCTCCACATATAACCACACATAGTCAGCCATCCCCATGTCCCAGAGCACACTGCACCTTACAGATACAGTAAACCATATGTCACATAGCGCACTACCACAACCATGGATTTCACATTTCCAAGTTCGGTCATGTGCAGTTTCGGGCAACTGCACTTTCGACACATTCATCTTGAGATACTGAAATTCGAGATTTCAGTATTTCGAGATAGTGAAGTGAAACCGTGACATCATATACATGTTCTCATATACTTTTCTTCAGTGCCATTTCTCTTTTTCCAGTGTAAAAGGCACCTCATTGACATATGCAGATGTACACAACCCAAGCCGTATTGCAATTAAAGTAACTGTAAACTCTAAGATCTTTTTCACGTCTGTTCGAGTATATCACATCAACATTACTTATGTATGGACATTGCTTACAATTACCATATTTGCATGTACCTGTTAGATTTTTGGATGATATTTGTTTCATATAGACAGGACCTAAAGAATAATTAGTAGAATTGATCAAATATTTATCTAATACCACAGACTTTCTTAAATTTATATCCCAAATAACAGATGATGAATTTAAGTATTTGGATATGCTATTCTTTAAAAATAGAAGGTTGTGGACGTATTTATCCAAAATGTACCAGAAACTTGCATATTGTATCTCTTTCTGGCATTTTTATAGCAAACAACCTTTTTTCCCAAAAAGGGAGTGTTGGTAAAGGCCAGAAAAGCATAATTTAGATCCAACATAGACATAGTGCACACAATTAAACACATACTGTTTATCACTACAAATCTACTTATATCTGGAGAAATACACCCAATCCCTGGACCACAAAACTCTTTTTTCTCTACTAGGCAAATCTCTGACCTACTGATTCTGAATGTCAACATCAGAAGTATCTCTAACAAACTTTCTGACCTACACACATTTATAGCTCAATACTCCACTGACATACTAACCATTACAGAGACGTGGCTAAAACCCAGTACCCAAAATGAAGAAATTCTCCCACCAGGATATAATATCCTAAGACTGGATAGAGTGGACAAAAAGGGAGGTAGCATTGTTATCCTCTACAAAAATATAATCAACATCAAACCTCTACAAACCCCTATACCTAAATTCAAAATGCTGAAACCTTAGGTTCAACCCTAAGCATAAATGACACAAAAGCTATCATCATTCTCTGCTGTTATATTCCCCCAGGTATTAACTTTCCCATAATTTCAGAAATGTTACAATGGGCCACAGATAATCTCCCCCAAGAAACCATCTTATTAGATTACCTGAACACTGATTGGTCAGCCTGTACCTCTAACAACCCCACTAACCATATTAATCTTTACAGTTTTACCCAACTTATCCAAGAAACCACTAGAATCGACAAAAAAACCCAGAAACAGTCTATTCTAAATTGGATATTAGTTAACTGCCCCAAACAAAACTATCAGGCAGGATGCCTTTCTGATGGTCTTATGGACCATCTCCCCACCTCCCTCCTGTGGAAATGTACCAACATAGCCCAACCCATTGTTTTTAGACAAGTCCAAGATGATCGTAAACTAAATATACAAGAACTAAACAGTATTCTAAAACATAGTAACTGGAGACCACTACAACCCTAAATCTAGACCAAGCCATTGACTACTTCAACAATATTGTCATCAATATCCTTGATAGACTCACACCGATTAGGAAAATAAGAGCCAAGTCAAACAATGCACCATGGCTAACTAGGGAAACTAGAGCCCTTCTAAAGTCAAGAGATAAGGTTTGGAGAATTTGGAAGAAATACAATGCTAGCCTAGCCAAACAAAGTTACCTGCAACTTAGAAATCAGGCCAAGAGACAAACTAAACTCAATAGACAAAATGACTTCCTCAATATCCAAAACAAACATTCAAATGATCCCCAAAAGTGTTGGCATGCCATTAACTCTCTCCTTAAACCAGGCAAAACTACCACTTCAACTCCTAACTCCACGAATGACAACAAGGACATTGCCTCCCAATTCAATCACCACTTCACAGAATCCATCTTAACACTATCCTCCCAACTGTCCAAAAACAGCCCTACATATAACCCAACCAAATGCCCTGACAACACCCCTTCCTTTACGCTCTCACCCGTTCCCACCTCAACAATTAAAAAACACCTCCTAAAACTGAAACCTACCACCTTTGCCACTGACAATCTACCAGCCAACTTCCTAAAAACAGTTGCTAAATCCTTATCCTACCCTATTTCTATTCTTATCAATTGCTCCATAGAAGAAGCATAAGTCCCACAGCTATGGAAGGTATCACACATTATTCCACTACATAAAGGTGGAAACTCTTACGAATACTCAAATTATCGCCCCATTGCCATTCTATCCCCTTATCTAAAATACTAGAGAAATGTATACATTCTCAGGTAACACAATTCCTACACTCACACCATCTCTTCTCCCCACACATCATGGCTTCCGACAACACCATAGCACAATCACCTCTCTGCTCTCTTTCACCTATCTGATCAACTAATATAGAAATAATAACTTTGTATCTGCAATATTGCTAGACCTCTCCAAAACATTTGATATGGTTTCACATTCCTTACTACTGGACACCCTGACACCCCTATCCTTTGCCCCTTCCACTATTGCCTGGTTTAAAAGCTCTGTCAAATAGGCAACAAACTGTCCAATGGGAAAGTGTACTATCCCCCTTACTCCCAACTACCATAAGTGTACCACAAGGGTCCATATTAGGCCCACTTCTTTTCTCCATATTTACCAATAATCTCCATACCACCACACAGCTTGCTTCACTTATACAATACACTGATGAATCAATTCTTATCTGTTCAGCTCCATCACTTCCCACACTACATCTCACCCAGGAATCCTTTAGCTTTGTGGAAAGTTGGATCACTCAGATACAACTTATCCTAAACACTAATCAAACCAAATTACTACTTTTAACCCCAACAAAACCATTTCCATCCCTCTATCCTTCACTATCTCCTCCAAAAGTGGCACTATTATCTCTCCTTCCGACCATACCAAACACCTAGGCATTGAAATTGATAAAAATCTATACTTTGACGTCCACATTTCACAAATTATCAAAAAAGTCCATAAAAAATGGGAACACTATATAGGCACAGGAAATCCCTCTTGAAACAAGCATGGATTTCCCTAGCCCAAACTTACCTCTTGTCTACCCTAATGTATGCTGCTCCAATTCTTACCCAGCTTAAAAAACTTGACCTTGCCAGACTTGAATCATGTTATAATAAAATCACTAAGTTTGCAAACAACTCCACATTTAGAACCCACCATTGCCAGGCTGTAAGGGAACTGCAATGGCTGGAACTTCCCCAACTACTAACCTATCACCAATTAGTAATTGCCTACAATGTGGTAACACATCCAGAAAAAAACCTGCACTAAGCCAACTTCTCACCCACTATAATACAAATTGTCCTCTCCGATCTTTGACAAATCCCTCCTCTGTATCTCTAGGGCTAACAATACTGCAGGAAAAGCGCTGTTCTCCCACTCCATAGGTAGAACCTGGAATAATCTCCCACCTGCTCTGATTTCTGCCCCTACCTCTTCTCACTTTAAAAGCTCACTTAGAACACACTTAAAGAATAAGTGGCTATGCCCATGTATTACATAAGTCCTCAAATTATTCTACTTGTATACCTCACTTCCTAATATACCTACTGTAATATATATTACAGTCTAGGTCTTTTCCTAATGCTGATTGAATTTCTATACTTATTCTGTTATTAACCATGTGTAACTATTTTTCATATATATATATATATATATATATATATATATATATATATATATATATATATATAGGTCTTATGTCATCTGCTCTATACTGTATTTTAACATATTGTGTAAAATTTTACTTACTGTGGAGCTTTTCTCCCCAGTCCTCCGATGAAAATGGACCTGTGTCCAGTCAAAAGATCCCAGTTAACAAATGTAAAATAAGAAAATAAATAAATAAAAATAAAGCTAGTACCTGCAGCCTGTATGACTTCTTTGTTTGATGATTTTACGAATGTATGTGAAAATTAAAGAAGCATGTTCTTACAAAGAGTTTACCACAATCAATTTTTATTAAACATCATATCAGAAGTAAATGCTGGTTGCGGTAAAAGGTTTCTTCCCATTTTAGAGGCAAGGGAGGACTCTAGTTCAAATGGAGACTTGAATATCTTAAGACTGCACTTCTCCACTTCAAAGTTGCCATTATTGGTACAAAGTCTTGAGACTAGTGTTACTTGGTTTTCCATAATATTTTTAAAAACATAACCTGGATGCATACTATTCCTATGAAGGAAATTATTTATCCCGGTATCTTTACTAAAAATCGACGTTTCTAGTCCTGTATCTTGGTTTAAAATTAATCTAACATTCAAGTCGTCGATCATTTCTCTGGAGAAATTTAAAGTGAATCTTAAAAAAATAGTAGTCTTATTAGATAATCTTGAAACCATAAGAGTTGCTCCTCATTTCCTTTCCACAATATGAATACGTCATCCACAAAGCATCCATAGAAGTTTAGATTTTTCACCCATGGATTTTGATCATGCAGCACATTTTCTGTCTTCCATTAAGCCATCAACAGGTTTGAATAACTATTTGCACATGGGGTACCCCGCGGCCAAACCCCAACATTGTAAGTAGTAATTATTGCTGTAGATAAAGACATTATTTCCTAATATCAACTCTAACAGACCACATAGTAATTCAATATTCACATCAGAAGGCACTAAAAATCTCTTAACAGCTTCAATCCCATAGGACTTTGGGATAACCATAAATAGATTACAGACATCCATAGTGACTAACTTCAGGTCCAAGAAAGTAACAAGTTCTTCAACTGCAAACTCTAAACATTCAAAAAGCTGCCTGTGTCTTTTAAGACTTTCTTAGCTTGTTGTAAGTGCTGTTTCATTTCTTCTTCCACATACATGGATAGAGGCTCCATTACCCGTCCTCACTCTGATACAATTAGGCATAAAGGAGGGTTACATTTGTCTTTGTGAATCTTTTGCAACTCACTAATGGTGGGTGTTATGGGATGGTTAACTTCAAGAAAATCATAAAGGTATTTGCTTAGACAGCCATTCATTAACATCTAATACAAGGTGTCTTTTACATTAGTAACCATCTGATCAACCTCTTTTTTATTTAATTTCCAATATGACTGTGTATTTCTTAACATATATTGCATCCTGCCTCCATACTGCAAGCAATCCATTATTACAATGGCCCCTCCTTTATCTGCAGGTTTGATGACTAAGTCCTCCCTTTCCCTTAGTTGGTTCAAGGTCCTTCTTTCACTATCACTCATATTATGGAAATGTCTATTTTTGTTTCTCTTTCGTCTATTATTATCTACTTCATTCTAACCTAGACACATGAATATATCTACCATTGGGTGGCTCACAGGTACAAAAGTACCTTGGCTTTTTTTACAACTTCTTGCTTGTTGCTTATGGCCAAATATACTTCTTAGTGTAATGTTTCTGCCAAAATATTTAATATCAAAATTGAACTCACTCAAGTTTTATCACAAAGATGGGATAAATGTCAGTCCTTTATTTAAGATATGCATTTGCTCTTCAGTCAATGACATCTGTGAAAAATTCACAACTAGGGATTCATCATTCCTTCCTACAAAAACACTTTCTTTCTCTTTCTCTCTCGGCTTTGTGATCTATGAGCTCTGTTCACATTCTGTTTAAAAAAGGGAGGTTTTGAAAGATGGGAGCATGCGCTGTACATTCCTTAGGTCTCACCGCCAAATCCAAAGAGGTAGCTGTACTTCCTTCATTAATCACCTCACGATTACTCGTGGCATTTTTGTGTGCATTAAAGGAAATATTCTTGGATGTTCCAGCTGTATCTTCTGAACATTTTAATTGAGTCTTCTCCTTTTGTGGGACCAGTAGTGGATGTATCCTTTTCCAATAACAGTTCAAGTTTTGGTCTGTTAAAGGATGGTTTAGATGAAATGCTAGTTTATTTCTATTCACAATAAAGCTGTTAAGAGATTTTTAGCTGCTTCTGATGTGAATATTGAATTACTATGTGGCCTGTTAGATACTAGGAAATAATGTCTTTACCTACGGCAATAATTACTACTTGCAATGTTGGGGTGAGGCCATGGGTACCCCATGTGCAAATGGTTATTCAAACCTGGAGATGGCTCAATGGGAGACAGAAAATGTGGTGCATGATCAAAATTCATGGGTGAAAAATCTAAACTTCTATGGACATTTTGTGGATGATGTATTTATATTGTGGAACAGAAATGAGGAACAACTCTTATGGTTCCAAGATTAACTAAATAGGACTAGTAGTTTTTTAGGATTCCCTGTAAATTTCTCCAGAGAAATGATCGACATCTTGGATGTTAGATTAATTTTAAACCAAGATACAGGACTAGAAACATCGATTTTGAGGAAAGATACCTGGAGAAATCATTTCCTTCATAGGAGTAGTATGCATCCAGGTTATGTTTTTAAAAATATCATGGAAAACTATGTGACATGAGTCTCAAGTCTCAAGACTTTGTACCAATAATGGCAACTCTGAAGTGGAGAAAGGGTAGTTACAACATTATTTACAGAAAAGAGGATATACCAGCAAGAACACTACTACCTCATTTGATGAAAGCTTGAAGATTAGAAAACGGAATGGACGTCCATATTTTAAGAATAAAAATTATGATGTAACAAAAGACACTGCAAAAAAATGCTTTATCAAGATATGTTGGTCTGTATATTAACTTACAGTACAGACCCGAAACAAGTATGTGACACTATAAGGAAGTTTTGGCCAACCCTGACTGAGAATGACAAATTGAAGAATATTGTGGGGAGGTACAGAGGTTTATTTTTAAGAATACAAAAAAACACAAGAGATTATTGTGTTCTAAGGATTGTTATCCCAGAAATAAAGATTCTAAAACACTGAGTGAGAAGGTCACTGAAAATCCAATCAGTAAAAACAAATGAAAACTCCAGCAAAGCTAGAACTTCCACTGAGTGACCTCCCAAATTATTTGTATCAGAGGCACATGGACATGGGATATATGCAAATGATCCTTATGAACATCAGGTGTTTCAGTTAATTGGCGATTTTGAATGCCCATGACTTGTTTCATCATTTTAATGGACAATTTCAGGCCAATACAGCCAAACCCCACTAGTTGTGGATATGCATATTTCGGCCTTGTTATGACCTCATCAGCACAGCACAAGCAGAGTGTTTGACTAAGCATTAGAAACATAGGGCTGTTATACCCAGCTGATGTCCATTATCATTAGGGACACTGCAAAAATATCCCAAACAACAAACTAAAACAATGAGTGAGAAAGGTCACTGAAAAACCAATCAGTAAAAACAAAATGAAAACTTCAGCAAAGCTAGACCTTCCACTGAGTGACCTCCCAACCTTCTTGTATCAGAGGCACATGGGATATATGCAAATGATCCTTATGAACATCAGGTGTTTCAGCTAACTGGCGATTTGGAATGCCCATGAATTGTTTCGTCACTTTAATGGACAATTTCAAGCCAATAAAGCCAAACCCCACTAGCTATGGATATGCATATTTCAATAAAGCAGAAAGGGACGTTTAGATGTTTAAGATGTAAGGCTTGTCCCCTTATAGATTTGACCAGCATCTTTGTACATCCAGTACCTAAGAAACAACATACATCTAAATGCAGTGCAAATTGCAATACTAAGCATTTATTTTATCATGCATATTGTTTAAAATGCTCTGCATTTTATGTTGGGAAAATGAACTAGCATTTTAAGATAGAATCCTATGACACATAAGAGATATTTCACTTGGAGAAAATAAAAATGCCCTATCAAATCATATACTTTTATATACTTCACATCCTTTCAAGTTTATGGCTATGGAATGCGTTTATGAGGGCAAAAGAGGTGGAGATATTCAAAATCAAACAGAGACTCTTGAGGCTGAATAAATTATTAATCTTAGAGTGGAAGCCGCGGTGGTGCAGTGGTAGTGTTGCCGCCTCACAGCAAGAGGTTCTTCCATTCCATTCAAGGCTGGGGCACCTTCTGTGTGGAGTCTGCATGTCTTCCTCATGGTCGAGTAGCGTTCGAAAGACA
Organism: Protopterus annectens; assembly: GCF_019279795.1. Taxonomy (NCBI): domain Eukaryota; kingdom Metazoa; phylum Chordata; order Ceratodontiformes; family Protopteridae; genus Protopterus; species Protopterus annectens. The sequence continues at coordinate 172,976,767 of NC_056749.1, forward strand.
TGCGTGAATGGGCATGCCTTCATTGAATGTTGGGCATCGAGCTGGCACCTCAGCACTATAAAAATCTACTGCCAATCATTAGCGGACCGGAGTTATACTCTGGCGACCCCTAAAAATGCCGAAAGAAAAACAAATACAAGAGTGGATGGCTCTCCTGGCATTAATGTGATGGTACCACTCAAATCCCTCTTCAAAAGGAGATGCTTCACTATTGGATAAAAATGGATGCTCGGCACATTACATAAAAGCGATTTGACTATGTTCACTATTTTATTTTATTTATTTAACATGTGTTCATTAATTGTTCTCTATACCAACAAAGAGATAATATCATAAAGAGAAGCCAGTGATTGGTTGTTGCTAATTTAATGTGATACTTCTATCCTTAATTGAAATTGTTCTTTCACTGGAGGCTTGATTAAATGGACATAAAGTGACTTGGTCATTCCTCTATTGCGTAGTAAGGAAGCAATGTCACAAAAGAGAATTTGTGATTAGTATAATGCATTTTTTATAGAGGTTATTTTACCCTTGGGGGCTTGTCTAGTGGTTGATAAGTGGATTGGCTATTCGCTTACTAAGTCAGCAAGGAAATAACGCCATGAAAGAGAACTTATGATCGGTTGATATGAACTTGATGCAATGTTTTTATGATAGAAAGAAGTTGTTACTTATTGGATGAAAATGGAGGTATTTCTTGTGGCCCAAAGAGCGGATTGGATACTTCCTATTGGTTAATAAAGGAGGCCTTTTCCGAAAAGAATGATTTTCATTGGTCAATCTGAGTTTTAATTCATGAATGATGAGCCGTTCTTTTACTGATCTAATGAAGGCTAAGGCCAAAAATGGTTATTTTTAAGGCCCAATAGTTCTGTTTTTATTAAAAAGTCCTTGTCTATTAAAAGTCTGGTTTTAAATGTAATTACTCCGTGGTGGTGTACCTTGGAATTTTTTTCCTACATGTTTGCTTCTTCATACAGAGTGACATTTAGCAGTGAAGGAGTTTCTTGAAGTTTACTCTAGGTGGAAAGATGGGGTGATATGCTATGGGAATAGTGAAGCTGATTTTCTGCTATTGTATACTAGAGAGCACAGCAGAGTGCATGCCATTTTAGAAAGCCATGGGTCCAGAGTGGAGGCTATGTGCTACCCTGGAGGCAAAGTGCAGTCTCATAATGCCCAGTACACATTCTTTGAGGGTTGAGCCTCAAAACTAGCACATTAACTTAGAGATTGGAATATTCATGTATCCTGATGTCCAAAGAGTGAGCCTGGATCCATTATGGGGTAATGTGGGGCTTGCTCTAGCAGTCCACACTCTGATGCTCTCTCTCTCTCTCTCTCTCTCTCTCTAGTCATCCTGACCCTTAAATATTGTGGCTGGAGGGGAATGAAAGAGTCAATTCAGTGACTGAGAAGAAGAGTAGATGGCTAGTAGATAGTAGTAAAAAGACAGGAAAGAATGTTTTGGCATACTGTTGTTTACCTTCTTAATCTAATTCTGTGGTTTCTGAGCTGAATCTTTCACTGCAGTGATACCCTTAGCCACTTGTTATTCTCAGAGGATTAGAACAGCTGCCACACTTACTCCTTCAGATAATGCTGATGTTTAAAGATTTCTATTCTGTCATTCAAAATTCAGTTCACTTGTCTTTTAACACACTTGACTTACTGCTGTTTGTAACTACCCAGTGCACTGATTTGCCTTGACTCCAGAGTTAGGTGACTGTCTCTGGGGATACCTAGACATACCCCCTTTATAAATTATACATTAATATATACATCACAAATCTATTAATGCTAAGATCAACATGGGAATCCATATTCATTATGACATTATTCCTAAAACTGGGGTAATAATTGGTCATTTTTGACAGTTAAACAATGTCTACAGGATTCTACTACATATCTCCTATAAAAAAGTCTGTCATCCCAAGCAATATAATTACAGTCAAAAATATTATCATCACCTATGAGCCATCTGTGAAATATAAATGTTAATAAAGGTAAACAGCGGATGAAGACATGAATTTAATTATTACCCTGTAACATGCTGGTTTCCAACACATCTTTATGCTGAAGAAACCGTTCTCTACATTTTGTCATCAAAAACTGAATAAAATCAGACATAGCCACATCACTAAGAATTAACGGTTAATGACAGCATTAATGAAATCTTGAAGTTACCTCAATGTATTTGGTAAACAGAGTGGGAATGGAAAATAAAAACAGATGTAGGCATAAAATAGACAGCAACTGAAAATGCCAAAAAAATAAGAATGTAAATAAAACGACTAGAAAAAAGGAAAAAAGACCAGAAAGTAAGAAAAAAGAGACTGGAAAGTCAACAAATACAGTGACAAATATGGAGCAGTCTAATGATCAACCTCATGTTGACCAACACTTGAGATAGCAATGGTTAACAGATGAAAGGCTAATAATGACTGCTCAAGACAATGGATATGTACATGCTGGTTTACAAAACCTATAGAAAAACTGAGAGAAACAAACAAATGCAGGTTCTGTAGAAGAGAATTGAAATAGTTGCCCGTCTTATTGTAGGTGCGATACACTCATGGCTGATGGCCTGTATACTAAAAGACACAACGATGTGGCAAAACTATTGAAATGGGGATTTTGCAACCACTATGGTATAGATGTAGCTGAGAAGCATTGGAAACATGAACCTCAAAGCATTATTGACAATAATAACGTTCATATCACCTGGGATCACCGGACACCAACAGTTCATAAAACAGATGGAAGAAAACCAGCTATAGTGGTCCAAGAAAAAAAAAAAAGAGACAGAGGTAGCATTAATCTTTGAAACTGCTACACCTAGAGTTTATCGTGTCCTACAGATTGAGAGAGATACAACACAATGAAGTACCAGGATTTTTGCAAGCAGAAATGAGATGACTTTGGAAGAAAGATAACTAAGCAATTCCAATAGTAGTAGAAAAAACAGGGTCAACAGAAAGACATTTACAATCATACTTAAATATTCTATCAACATGTGTAATCCCATAAATTCTACAGGAGCAGGCGAGTCTGGCAAACATCAAGGACTGAAACAATACTAATTTTATGAACTTTAATCATACCCTGACTTAAGAATAGGGTCCATTCCACTCAAATTATTAGACACCTAGGACTTTGAGAGAGATTTAAAAAAGGATAAAACTTATATAATTGCATGCCAACAATAAATGCATTCTCAGTACAGCAAAATATTAAATTTATAGATACCGACTGTGGAATAAACTGAATTTCCCTTCATTATGATAAATACATGTCTTTAAAATGATGATAAATGGACTTTCAGATATGAAGCATCCTATTATAACATGAATTCTAACAAAACAAACATTGTTTTATTGATATTTAACCCTAGTCACAGTTAGGGAGGAATTGATGGGACAATTGTAAGGATCTGTTGAAGAAATGCACTAAGAAGGTTGTCCAGAAATAGAGAGAAATGTATAAGATTTTGAGGGAATTAGTGGATGTTTGGTATTTGTACAGCTAGATTAACATTTGTTTATTTATTTATGTTTTATTTAACATTTGTTTACCAAGAAAGTCTAACTTGGACAGAGCCCATTTTCAGCGGAGGCATGGGCAGAAATGTTCCAGATGCATGTTTTTGGAATGTGGGAGAAAACCCACGCAAACATACAACAAACATGCCGACTCTGACCCGAAGGCACCCCAGCCAAGAATCAAACAGGAAAACATCTTGCTGTGAGGTGAAAATGCTAACCACTGCACCACTGTATATAACCTGCATCTTAGATGGCTTCCATAATGGCATATGAACTCTTGTCAAACTGTGGGGCAGATGTTGGAAAGAAGACAGCTGTTTATATACATGTACAGAAGAGAAGGCTAGGGATTTACATACCTGATGATGGACAACAGAAGTTAATGAGGTATTGTGTAAGATAGGGGTGATAAGTATGGAAATGTATTGGAGAGAGGTCCCATAATTTTTTTTATTGTGTGGTTGGTGTAATATATGGGCACTGGCCATGGATATACTTAGTGGAGGTAAGTGGGAGAAGAGACTGATATCAGGGTACTAGAATTATGTCATAAGGATATTTAATGTGCAAATGCAATGTGTGGAGTAGTTAGGTAAAATCCTAAAGATAATTTTTATGAGTCAGAAGACCATAGCTAAATAGGAATGACAGAAGGCTTGGGCTAAGTAACAAAGACTAGAGAGGACTGCTAAATATTAGTGAGAACCGATGAGATGGTCATATGTTAAAGTGCCAGTGAAGAGGACTTAGGAAAAGGGAAGAATCATAAGGAGAGATTTTATGATGGAAGGACTCCCTTTTTATTCAGAATAATATGCCAGCTTCAGAGGTGACATAGATAATACAAGAACAGGGCTGGTAAATAATGTTTATCAAGGCAGAAAGTCAGATAAACAGTTCTGGAGAAATCTAGGTAAGGTCTTTGAATGGAAGACTAATAAATGCTTTATTTCATAATTCTAGAATGTTGGTTTGGACTCTAAGGAAGGGTGTGCAAAGCAAGGTGGATTGGATGGGCTAAGGTTTAGAAAAATCTGAAGAGGTTAAAGTGAATATCAAGATATCAAGAAACTATGGTTAACAAAGTTTGCTGATGGTTATCACATCTCATTCTGATACTCAAATTCTCCAGCAAGAGCCCAAGCAAAAACATACTTGGTGTATTAGTCACCGGTTCTCTCTCAACAGCACAAAATGTAACATAATTTCCTTTGTTAAATACAGTATCACAACTGTTTACCATAATGTGACACAGTCCTCAGGACTTGCATATGTATGTGGATAAACTCTCCTTTGATCAACACATCTCTGTGGGGGTTAGAAAATCCTTCTAACTTGCACATCTTATCCTTCAAGGCATCTCAACAAGATCCAGAGAAGTTATACTGCCACTTTATTCATACATTCTTAGGCCCAGCTCTGGATGTAATGCAGCCTTATGGACACCTTACTACGTACATAAACCAGCTCAAAAAACCTCAGTGTTTCCTAATCAAAAAGATTTCAGGACTCAGCACCCTTAGCTACTCAGACAGACTGAAATCATTGTCCCGCTGATCACTATCATACAGACTCCCGATGTTCTGTGCTTAGCTTTCTGGGCTATCAACCCCCGAGCAGTATTTGAACTCCATCACATAAATAGAACCAGTGGTAAAGCAAAAATCTGTTCTAGAAACTGAAACCCATATTACTACATCAACAAAGCCAAATGGTGTGACAGGTACTTAAACCATCATATATCCCATTTCTGAAACAAGCTGCCCTTACCGTCCAAGCAGAGTACTTTCCTTTTAAGAAAAAAAGGTCTGGATGGGTGACCACAAATTTGCAGTGGGGATATGTGGATGATGTCTACTTAAGAGGGGATATTGTTGATCTCCCACAAAATTGGGTGATATGGCTAAGCTTCACAATGGTTTCCTTTGGCCATAAGTTAAGTAAAATTTAAACCTATATGAATACAGTACTGGGTAAGAGTAGTTTAGATTATAACTCCAAAGGCGAGTAACCGGAAAGTTCTGGTGTATCTTTTTATCAGTAGTAGGACTATTGGTTATAAACGCTGAATGCTATAAAGCTTATTCTCCATATGCCCTATATTTTGCACTTCCTGGACTATATTAATGACAGTTAGTGATCTCTTAAATAAGTCAGTACATCCATGAGTAAATGCAATTATGTGTAATGTATGTTAGAATTGCTTTTTCAATAAAAAGTAATTAAAAAAGAAATAAGATTTACCTATCATTAAATGAAAAATGGAATTTATAAAAAGAAATAAAGAACAGTTAAAATTATAGAAATTAATTCACACAAATGAAAGGACATTTGAAAATGAGGATCCGAAGAAGGAAAAAATAATATTAACATTATACAGAACAATTGTGTAGCATTGGATCAACCTTTTGTCCTTAAACAGATACTGGTTGCATCATTATGTTTTATTGATTAGGTCTGCATATGTTTCATGGATTTGAAGAAGGGCATATAGCTACTGTATCTTGGAATGATATGCAATAATGGAATAATGATATGCAAATATCCCTGTAGCATAAGCCATCTCAGTCTTTATGGCTACATCTTATCAAAAAAGTTCTTCCTAGCATAACTACATTTTTCCATCCATGTTTTGAAATTGTAAATTGCTTTTTGAACTAAATGTTGTAGCAATTCTTGCATCTCTAAATATGTTTATGTTTTTATCATACTCTTGTATTTGTAAATATGCTTTTTCATTTCTTATACGATCCTGCTCATCCAGAATGTACTTGTAAAAGATCCATTGAAATCAATGCAATACAATGGTAAACAAATAAATATATACAATATGTATATAATGGCAAAATTTCACTTAAACAAAATCCATATCACCGAGACGAAAAGACCGACAGCACCAGAACAATGATGTCCCAGAACACTGACTTACCACTCCAGGTGAGTAAATGCTTGGCCATCCTGTTGAACTTTGCCCCTTACCCCCACGGTAGTGTGATCTCAGCACTGGTATATTTAATTGGGGGGAGCAGCCCCCCACATAGTTGGGTGTGGGGGGGCAAAGCACCCCACATGGGTGGGTTTGCTTTCCTTTGTTTTTTTTTTTTTTCAGGATGGCCAAGTGTTTCCATACCTGAAGTGGTAAGTCAGTGTTCCAGGATATCAGTGTTTTGGTGCTGTCTGCCTTTTCATCTCAGTGATATGGATTTCGGGTAAGTGAAGTTTTGGTCTACAGAAGTAGACCTGATGGCTTGTAGGAAGCGTCACATGGTATGGAGTCCCAGGACTGCTGCTATGTGCACTTAATGGTGACATAGATAATTCATGTTTCAGTATCACTAGGTAGTTATGAGTCATTTATTGCATGCTAAACATTAATGCTGAAGTTAGCCTACAGTCAGTAGTGCTTTTGAGAAATGACATCTGTAGTGGAACTCTGGTAATTCTCAAAATTACCAATGACTTAAGCAGTCAAGCCATATTTTTCTATCATTTCATCCCTGCAGAAATATTCCTGAAGCAATACATTCCTTTTACTCTGGGTATGAATTTTTGTGGGTCTATATCACATAGTCGAAGTTTAATAACTTCCGACACGGAATGTTTAAACCATCCTGTTCGAAGTTAAAAAATGTTGACAATGGATACAAAACAAAAAAAAAATAAAATAAACTGTTGTAAGCAAGGGGGCAAGCCCCCCTGCACCCCCACACCCCTCTGCTACTTAAATATATCAACTCCAAGATCGCACCACATTGAACAAAATGGAAACCTCCCCTTATGGAGATATACATTGAAACACTTGAACTTCTGCAAATTCGAACTTATGGTCTCGACCATATGAGGGTCGAACTTGCAGAAGTTCGACTATCTGATAGGAACCCAATTTTTACAACTCCTAAATGTTTCTCATTTATTTGCTTACTCTGGGTCTGAATTTTTACAACTCCTAAATGTTTCTCATTTATTTGCATAAGAAGCATTTGGCAAATAAATCTGCACACTTCCTCTTACTAACATTTGTTCTTCTAGTACTACTGCAGGTGAACTGCCACATTTATTTTCTACTCCTGCATATTTTCCAGATTCTTCTGAAACTACTACAGGCAAATGTCCTTGTATATTTCTCTATACTTGCATATTTTCTGGAATTATCCATGTGCTTCAGACCGTATTTTCATTAATCCTCTGTTGCTGTTTTCCCTCTATATCTGCTAGATATCAGTTACGGAAAAAAATGTGAAACACATCTTTAGTTATATAATCAGTAGTTTCCTAGTGTATCCTCATACTTACTCAGATTGCCTTAATTTCTTTGTTAGAATACTTCACAAATTCATTCTCTAAACACTTGAGCAATATATATTTTCTTCTCGGCCTTTCTCAAATTTTGTTTAATAAATACTTCAAAAATCTTTCCCCAAGCATTTGTGATGTGTAAATAAATTTACTTAATAACATTTCTCAGTCTACCATATATTTAAGAATAAACTGAGATACTTTTTGCAGTTTCATCTGTCCCTTTATAGCACTTCAGATCTGATGGATCTTTAGATGATTCCTCAATATATCAGTCTTCAGCCACTTTCAAGCTTTGGATCCTGTGCTCATGCCCCTCGCCTTTCCCAAAGTCCCTTTGTGATGAGCAAGTTACCTTAGATCTTGTTTCCACCACAAGCTACAGATGTGCTCTTCAGTGCTCATATACTGTTAGTTGGAGATAATAGCAATTTATATTAAAAAATCAGTTATTTTACTCTACTCCTTCTCCTGTTACTATTATTATCATTATTACTCTTTTTCTACATATATAAAAATCTCTCTCTCTCTCTCTCTATATATATATATATATATGGGATCCGGACACATGCTCGACTAGCATATGTCCTAATCACAAAACATCGAACACACATACACGAAAGCGCTTAACATTGACAAGCGCTTCCGTGTATGTGTGCCTGTTTCGTAGATCGGACTAGAGTGCGGGTAAGGGAAAATTCCACTTTTGCTCCATTGGGGTGTTCTGTTTCTTCTACTCACCCCAAGAAACCAGCAGAGTGTGGTAAGACTAAGAAATCTACGGGAAAAAAAGGCAGATATAAGGTTGCCAGGACATTCACCCTCCTCGGCTCCAGCTCCAAAACTTTTGATAACTATGGATATGACATTATCTTCAGAGCTGATTATATTCACATCCAGCACTCTGTCTCCTTTGGAGCCTTGATTCTCCCAGAAGCCATTTTTGCTTAGACTAAGGTTGTCAGTTTTACAGGAGAGATCTTTTCACCACTTCAGACCTCCATCTTCTGTCTCATCCCTGTATTCAGCCACATCCTCCAGGAATATCACCAATGCAGACATACACAGATGATGAGGAAGTGGTTACCCACCTATCAATCCTCCCAGATCCAGCTACCACTGGACCCAGGGGACTGGATTCTTTTCCCTTCCTATTATCACTCCTTTTCCAATCTGTCCTCCCGGGTCAGAGCACCTGGATCTGAGTTCCTTCCAAAGCATGCATACTTCAGAGCTTCACACTTGGTCATCCTAGACTGTGATAATCTCTTTGACTCAGTTAGTCCCAAAACAGTTTCTGAGCTAGTGGACTCTCAGAGCTGTCAACTCTGATGGGGTTGGTTAAGAACCAAGATCCATTCATTCCTCTTGGATCTTCAGTGTTAGATAAATCAACTCCAACTTAAACTTCGTATCTGAGATGAGTGGCTTCTCAGGTTGAGGCCCTGCTGGAGGTTTTGGATCCTATGGCTAGGTTCTGCAGATCACTTTTAGGTTCGCCATTGGAATGAGTACTCTCACAGTCCAGAGAGAAGAATTCCTTTTCAAGCTTGGATCTATTCCTCTCCCACAGGATTCTCTAGTGTTTGGATTCTGCTCTTCTTGAGTTACAAGAAGCCTTGAATCAGCTCTTGTTGAAGTCCCCACTTTAGCTTCTGAGTACCCATGGAGCATCTCTCCACGGAATTACATAATAAATGTAAAAGGGGACACCTTGATACCAATCAGGAATCCCTAACAGAAGATTAAATAAGATAATAATAATTAATAAGGTTTGATAAAGTTCTACCACAAGAACACAAGGTAGTAAGGAAAAGGAAGGAGAGAAATCGAATAACATCATGGAAATATCAAATAGAGAAAACTATAAAGCAATTAAGACAAGAAGTGGCTCTGTTAGAGGAATACAGAAGAGGAAACTGATCTACAAAAATACTAAGAAAGATAGACATGATAAAAGATACGTGCAGCATTACAACACATCAGGATCTATCATGGACTATCACAAATAAACCAAAACTCTCAGCACAGGCAGGAATACTTAGAAGATATGCAGAAAAATATAAAGAAAAAGTACAAAATAAGTAAGTAAGAAGCTGAGATCCCTCATAAAATCCTCCAAAGCTAGTTATGAAAATAAAATTGCCAAAGATTCCAAAGACAACCACAAGGCATTCTATAACTATGTCAAGAATCTAAATGGCAATGCTCAGATCTGCTCTGAGCTACAACAGAATGGCATTAAATATACTGATCCCAAGGATATTGCCAATATCCTGGCAGATCAATTCAGTGCCAACTCCCCCCCCCCCTAAAGGGCCCATCTCAATACCGGAAGAATGCCAAATTCCAGTAATAACGGCCACACGGGTAAAAAACGCACTCTTCAAAGCTAAGAATACAGCATCCATAGGACCAGATGACATCCCAGGCTGTGTACTACATGAACTACAAAATGAACTGGCATCTCACCTAAGTGTCATGTTTAATCATAGCCTCACCTCAGGCTTCGTGCCCACTGAGTGGCGCACAGCTACAGTTATCACAATCCACAAGGGGGGATCTGCCTTGGATCCCAGGAACTACTGCCCCATCAGTCTGATGAGCCTGATCTGCAAGGCCATGGATTGTATTATCATGGAACTTATAAACAAAGACATTGGCAACCTTCAAACACTGGACCCTACTCAGTTTGGGTTCATGAAGGGCCAATCTTGTTTCCTGAGCCTGATTGACATCTTTGAATCAGTCTCCAGAGCTGTGGATGAGGGTAAGGGAGTCCACACAGCCTATCTGGACCTTGCCAAGGCCTTTGGCACCATCCCCCACTTTGGAACCATAGATAGACTTACTAAGCTGGGCATTAATCCCTACGTCACTTGATGGGTTGCCAACTGGCTTACTGACAGAACCCACACTGTAAAAGTAGCCGACTCCAAATCCAGCTCCAGACAAGTGGAGTACCTCGGGGTTCAGTCCTGGGACCGCTATTGTTTGGCATCTGCTTCTCTGAAGTACCGGCCAACACTAAGGGACTCTGGCTAACAAAGTTTGCAAATGTCTGCAAATTGGGAGCCATTACTGAATCCCCAAATGATGTGTATACTCTACAAAAAGGCCTTATAGAAACAGATGCTTGCTGCCAGAGCCATGGGCTCAAGCTCAATGCCAAGAAATGTATAGTTATCCCCTTTGGGAAAAAAACATGTACCCGTGAATTACCACATAGGTGGCAGTACACTAAACACCGAAAGTGTGATAAGAAACTTAGTGACACAGGTGGACAGTGGTCTTACCTTCGATAACCACATTACCACAACAGTCAGGAAACCCTTCTATGTGGCACACCTCATCACCAAGGGCTTTTCATCCAGAAAAAAGGAGGACATTGTCCCACTGCACTCATCCCTCATTAGACCCATTATAGAATACAATGCCCTGTTTGGTATGTACCTCTCAAGACATCTGCAACAACTGGAAAGGCCACAGTAATACCTCACTTAAAGAATCACAAGCCTAAAGCAGATGCCCTACGCTGACCACCTTAAAAAACTCCACCTGTACTCTGTCACATATTGTTTACTCAGAGATGATCTCTGGTTAACATACAAGGCCATGTCAAACCCAGAGCTGATGGACATGCTACACTTAAAGAAATCCCAGTCCCTCAGAACCACACTCTCTAGGGATCTAAACCCTTTCATCACAATAAACAAAACATGCTGAAGGGATAGGTTCCTGACCCAGAGATTCCCCAGACTCTGGAATAGATTACCCATACATGTCAAGCAGAGTGCCTCTTTGACCCTCTTCAAAAGGAACCTTGACAGTTGGATGAGAGAAAGGAAATTCACCCTGGGGATCACGTCAGTCACCCTGCTAGACAGGGGTCCAGGGAAGTAAATAGTGTGGGAAGAAATAGCCAGGGAATTGTTATGGCTAGGCTTGTATAGGCCCTAGGGATGATAACCTAGTACCAGCCTATGAACCTATAACCCAAAAAAGCTTTATAGAGAATTGTGAAGCAAGGTAAAAGGAATTGAAAGACCACCAAAAAAAGATATAGATACATTTTGGAGACGATCCTGTGGAACATAACAAAGATGCTAAATGAATAGAAGCAAAAGAAAGAATAAGAAATTTAAAGGTACAGGATATGAAACAGGATGAAGGGACAGCCAGAGAGATTGAAACAAAGTTAGGAGAAGCCTCTAATTGGAAAACCCCAGGACCAGATGCAGTACTTAACTTTTGGCTAAAAGTATTAACATCTCTGCACAAAGATTTAGCCAGGAGTAAGAAATATTTATATACTCACCGTGAACAGACACCAACCTGGCTAAAAACAGGAAAAACAATGTTCCTACTTAAGAGTGAACCTGCAAGCTACCCTAAAAATTATAGACCAATACCTTGCCTTCTGACAACATATAAACTATACATGGGAATTGATGCCGACAGAGTTTATAGTCATTTAGAAGAAAACTCAATTATGACAGTAGAACAAAAGCGCAGTAAAAGAAAGTCATATTGAACAAAGGATCATTTGTTGCTAAATACAGTCATAATGGAGAAATGTAATATGGGAAGAATCTAAGTATGGCAAGGATTGACTATAAAAAAGCATTTGATAGTATCTCGCATTCATGGATAAAAGAGTGCTTAAAAATGTATAAGATACACCCTACACTGATTGACTACTTTATAGTGACCAGGAAACAGTAGCAGACCACATTGCAATTAAGCCATAATAAAGGATAAATTATTATCTCAGGGATAAAAATTCAAAGGTTGAAATTCCAGGGTGACACGCAGTCACCACTGCTTTTCTGGCTTGCCCTTAACCCATTAAGCTGTCTACTTAACAGCTTAGGCCATGGTTACAATTTGGCTCCTAGAAAATAACAAAGTGTAAAGACTTCTTATCTTGTCTTTATTAATGAATTAAAACTGTATAGCTCATCAGATGAGGAACTGAAAGCACAACTGCAAGCTGTCAAAACTTTTTCAGATGATATAAGAATGTCATTTGGTCTTGATAAATGTCCAAAAGCAACCTTTAATGCCAGAAAACTGCAACACCAGGAAAACATCAGTTTGGGAAAAGAATGTGATATAAAAGAACTTGAGCAAGAGGGAGTGCATAAATATTTGGGAACTGATGAAGGTTCAACAATAAAACATGAACAAATGCAAATAAAGCTTAGTAAGGAATACTTTAGACTTTAATTAATCCTGAAAACAGTGTTGACATCTAGAAACAAAATTCAAGCTATAAACCAATTTGCTCTTCCTGCCCTAACTTACAGTTTTGGAGTGATTGACTGGCCCCAAAACGTGTTGTATAGATTAGATAGGAAAACAAGAAGGATGCTTCATGCTCACTAAATGATTTATAAAAATCAATGCCTACTAAGATTATATATTCCCTGCTCCGAAGGAGGGATGGGCCTCCTTGAAATTGATTGCATGTATAGATTTGCAATCATGGGACTCCACACATATCTGCTTACCTCACAAGACCCAAATGTAGTGAAAGTTTTGAAATATGAGGAGAATAAATCTAAGATGACTTCTCTGCTTAATCGAGCAAAAGCATATCGGCATCAAGCAGGAATGGAAATCAAAACAGAAGTAGATAAAAATCAGGCAGCAACTAAATGTGCCAGAAAACAAAAGAAAGAATATAAGGTGAAGGACCAGATGAGAAGGCAAGAAATGTGGAAAATGCCTAAATATAGTTGCAAGTATAGAAAACTTCTGGAAGAACCTCATGTTGATCAGGAGCAAACGCAGGAATGGTTAAGGAAAGGCAAATTCAAACCAAGAGATGAAAGGTTGATATTGGCAGCCCAAGATAGTGGGATACATGCACATTGGTTTACAAAGTCCATTGAACATGTGGGAGAAACAGATAAATGTAGGTTTTGTAAAATAGAATTGGAAACAGTTGCACACCTCATTGCTGGTTGTGGCATACTAATGGCAGAATGACTGTATACTGAAAGGCATAATAATGTGGTAGGACTGTTGCACAGGGGGTGGGGGGTTGTGTAAACATTATGGTATTGAAGTGGCTGAAAAACACTGGAAACATGAGCCACAAAGCATCATAGAAAATAATGAAGTCTACATCACATGAAATCACCCATTACCAACAGTTCAAAAGATAGATGCTAGAAAACTGGATATAGTGGTACGTGAAAAGAGGCAAAAGTAGCATTGATCATTGAAATCACCACACTCAGTGATTGACTACAGTGTCTTGCATACAGAGACACAAAATCATAAAATATCAGGATTTGCAGGCAGAAATGAAAGAAAGATACCCAGATAGTTACAATAGTAGTAGGAGCAATGGGTCTTATAAAAAATAATCTACAATTATATTTAGATATTTTACCAATACATGTAACCCTATACAAATTGCAAAAGGAGTCATTACTGGACACATTGCAGATGCTGCAAAGAGCACTTCTGGCTGACATCAAAGACTTAAGCAATACTAATTTCATGAACTTTAATCATGCTTTGACTTAGGAATGGGGTCCATTCCTGTTATGGTATTAGAAACCCCAAAGTCTTGGAAAAATTAAAATAAGATACTAACCTTAATGAAAGAGAAGTGTCCCCCAAATCCCACATTCTGAGAGAAAGGGGATGGTGCATCTTCTGTGGAGGAGTTAGTATTTATTGAGGATTTCAGTTCTGTCCCATTTACATCTTGGATAGTGCCTACCACCTATGAGATGATGGATATTATGGAAGGAGTGGCACACGACTGAACCCATCCCATTCTTCAAAAAAAAAAAAAAAAATGACAAATTCCTTGTTGCCCCTAAGGATCATCCCTATAGGAGCAAGGTTACTGCAATAGATTCCATTGTGGTGGTCACGGCAACCACAAAAAAGGAACTGGCAGGGGAAAGTTCAACTATCCATCCATTGAACAGAGAGTTTAATGCTTTGGCCAGGTTCAGGAAATGAGTCTACTTTTTCCTGACAGAGTGTTGAATTTTCTGGCATATATTATCCAGTTTTAGAGAGATTTGACCAAGGAGATCTCCAAATCTCTCTCAGGAACCTTGTTTGCAGAGTAAAGAAAGTCTATTGATTCGTAGCTGGCTACCTTCCAGTCCTTATCTAATGTCTCTATGCATCTTATCTCCAATGTTATGGAAGGCACTTCTTCAGCTGTTGGCAAAGGCATATCCATTAAGATACATGCTTGAGTGCAGGTATATGATTTTGCAGAACACTTAAAGATATCTTTTATTAGCACCCCTTGTGATGGACTGAGATTCATTTTGTCTAAAAGTCAAAAAACACTCTCCAAACAAGATGGCAAGACCCTTTCTGCCACTGGAATTAAATTCTATATCTCTCAAAGAACTTTTTTTGTTTTTTTTGTTACGTCAGAAGGGTTTACTGACATATAGGCCCATGTGGCTGACGGGAAACTCTAATAGTGAAAACTGCCTTCAGGGCAGATGTTGTTCACAAAGCCAAGGCCTCCAGTCTCCAAGAGGTCATTTCAGTGCTCCTGAATGTTTAAAAGACTGACGATCTCTGAATGCCATCAGGAGCACTTATCCCTACACCCAGCAACCTGCACATTTATTAGTCAAGGCAAATGGGTGCACAGGATCATAACCAGATATTATTTTTATTCACTTTCTTTTTTTGGATGGCACAGTGGTGCAGTAGTTGCATTGTCACCTCACAGCAAGAGGTTCTCTGGTTTGATTCTCAGCTAGGATGCCTTCTGTGCAGAGTCTGCATGTCCTCCCTGCATCTGTGTGGGTTTTCTCCGGATGTTCCAGCTTCCTCCCATGTTACAAAGACATGCATCTGGAGCATTTCTCCCTGGGCCTCTGCTGAAAATTGGCTTTGTTCCAAGTCATCCAAATGTTAAATAAAAATAAAATACATTTTTCCATGATTACCCACCAAAAGACTTCCCGACTTGTCACCCGGTCAAACGGAAGCAGCTACCTCAGAAATAAAGAAGCTGAGTCACCCAAAATGTCACAACAGACCAGAAAGAATCCAGAATTTACTCAAGATTCTTTTTAGTGCCAATGAAAAAGAGGGACCTAATGCCAATTCTGGACTGGATCCAGCTAAAGAAGTTTGTGAAACAAACAAAATTCGTAATGGTCACAGTACAGTCTACTCTCCCTTTGCTAAGGAACAATGGATGCCCTGAATCAACCTCCAGGATGCATACTACAAAATTGACATGGACAGATGATCCAGGAGGTTCCATTGTCTCAGGCTGGGAGCCAGTAATTTTCAATTCAGAGTCTTGCACTTTCATCTCATTACGATAACTCCACTCCACCCCACCCCAAGGTGTTCACCAAGTGCTTGGTATTGGTAGTAGCTTACCTCCAACTGCAGGTGTTCTGTGTGTTCCCTTATTTGGATGACAGTCTGATAATCACCTCCAACAGAAATTTACTCGTTCAGGCCAGAGATTCCTTTTTCCATCATTGTTCAAACCTGAGGGTCACAGTGAACATAAAGTCCAAGCTGCAGGTACAATCCTTAGAATTCATTGGAGCTATTTTGGATATAAATGTTCAGAAAGCAAAGCCTGCTCATACGAGAATTTCTTCCCTTCATCAACAAGCTTTGACCATACTGAATTGTCAAATGTAAGTAGCAAAATGGATACTCCACCTCTTAGGTTCCATGGCAGCCTCAGTAACTCAAGATCATTTGGCCAGATACAAGATCCGAGTTCTACAATGGATTTTAACCATTTGATGGTTAATCAGACAGCATCTCATGTTCTTTCAGATATCATTAATGAAAATATTTAGGAGACACATCTGAAGGTAGTTGAAATTGTATCACAAGGATGATCCTTCATGCTTCCTTCACCCCAAGCCATGATAACCACAGACACTTCTCACCTTGGGAGAAGGGGGCATTTCTTGGGAAAGGTTCACTTACAGAGAGCTCTGCAATGTTTTCCAGTGTTTCAGCTACATACAGAGCCATCCAAGTTAAGATAAGAATATTTTCTTGATTTACTGCACTTGTGCATGCTTTATATAGTGATCAGTAATGCTATTCTGCATTTTTAAAGCACTTTTTGAATTTTGTGGAAAAAAGTAATTTTGCTGTTGGTTGACTCTTCTAGCTCTGTGTGCCTCCAAATCTCCTTGCAGAAGGGTAAATTAACCAGGGACTTAATTGCTCGATATTTGTTCTCTGTTTAATTTGCACTTGAGAGATACTTTTGCTGTGCTTTTACATCAAGAAATTTGAGGATCATTCATTTTGTGGCAGAAGGTGTTACCTGTTCTCTTTGAGTTGTTTATTGGCTAGATGGCATAGGAGTCAGTTTACTATATTTTACTCTACCATAAATCAGGCAAGTTTGCAAGGCTCTTTGTTCACTTATTTTCCAGTGTTTCAACTTCATCCAGAGCTATCCAAGTTATGATAAGAGTATTTTATTGATTTACTGTACTTGTATCTGCGTTATAGATTGATCACTGCTGTTTTTGTGCATTTGTAAAGAATTTATTTAATTTTGTTGCAAAAATAGTCCTTTCTCTGTTTACTAGCTTTTCTAAGTCTGTGCATCTCCAAACCTCCTTATAGAAGGGTAGATTTGCCAGAGATTTACTTGTTTGGTAGTTGTTTGTTGTTTTATCTGCATTTAAGAGTTGTTTTGGCTATGCTTTGACATTAAGAAATTCCAGGATCATTAATCATATTTTGGCAGAAGGTGTTTACCTGGTCTGTCTGAGTTGTGAAATACTGCAGAAACTCACATTGTTGTTTATTGGCTAAAGGGCAGAGTAGTCAGTTTACAGTCGTTCTTCTTCTGCTGGGAGGGTGTCCTAATGGTTAAGGTGTTTGCCTTACAAGCACAAGGTACAGGGTTTGAATCTCACAGCGGATAACTGGCTGGGCTTAAAATGGCTCGCGAGGGCAGTTAGCCTATCATATATATGAATATGAATAACTGATGATACCAGTGTGCAAATGACTGATACACCATACATGAATCAAGTTTGTGTGGATCTGCCCATCAGGCAGCAGTGGTTAGCAGTGTCTTGTACAGTAACAAATGCATAGACAGTAAAATTTCCCTATAAAATTATGATTAGATGCGAAACCTGTTAAACAGTGTTGCATTTTGCAGAAATAAGCTTAGAGCATAGCCTATGCATCAAATAGCACTGCCATATCCTAACATTATATAACATCTTGCCCTTAACCCCAGAAACTAGTTTGTATACTGAATACCAATACCATATCCTAGCACTATATGACATATTGCCCTTAACCCCAGAAACTACCCTAGGAGACCCCTGTTAAAACCCATTCCTTAATCCTAAACAGCCCATCCTTTCACAGGACTCCATAACATAGATATGCAATTTCCAAATGTCTCTGTTGCCAGCTTGGTAGATTTGAACATCCGAAGGGAATGTGGCGATTGCCTAATGTTTTTAGACAACCAGTTAATTTTTAGAGAAAATAACCCAGAATGTGAGAGATGATGATACATAACTTCCTTGGAGACAAATATCTTGCGTGAAAACAAGGTTGTTAGGAATACCTACAATACATCTGTCACATACACTACTTATTACCCACAATACATCCCTCACGTACACTACTTACTACCCACAATACATCCCTCATGTACACTATTTACTACACACAAAGTACATCCGTCACGTACACTACTTACTACACACAAAGATTGTTTTATGTAGAGGAGCTTAAACGAAACCTTCCCAAATATAAAAGGCCTCCAAAGCCACCTAATGGCAATGCCTCTCCTCAGCAATCAATAAACCATGCACCAAAAGCAACCCCAAACATCTTGCATAAGCCTATACCCAATGGTCCCCTAAGAGCAATGCCCATAAGGCAATCATACACTTTACCTAATACTCCTGCCATTAGGGACTCCACTGACACAGATGCTCCACTCACCAGGTTAGACAGAGAGAAAACAATGGTTAATTTGCTATATGGAGCCAGGGTCGGAAATATCATGCAAGCATTCAAGTTACTGCACCACAGGTATCGATATGATTCTATCATAGTTCATGTGAGTGTAAATGACTCAAGATATACCTCACTGGAATATATGAAAAGAGACATAATGGATCTCTCAGAATATGAGTCACATATAGGTTTGATCCTTGCATTGAGCAGCATTCCTCCTTCACCATGGATGATGCCACAGTAAGAACATAAAATGATTGATTTTAATAGCTGGCTTAGTTTCTGGTGTCATTTCAGGGGGATCCAATATCTGTCAGCATGTGAAGGCATGCTCAACAGACCATGTTGCTTTGCCAAGGATGGGCTGCTTCTGTCTCCCTTCAAGCTATGCTCACTTTGGAGAATGTAGACATCTATGTTTTGTCTAATTACTTGATTTAAATCCAGAGAAAGTACTCCATTAGTGCAATGCTATACAACATTCCACACATTTAGACCAACAGCAAAGCACAGACTGGGGCCAAAGGTGGAGGTGTCTCTATTTATGTTAGCAACAAACATACCTCCAAGACTGGTTTAACAGGATGATACCGTGGAGATCATCAACATGCAAGTCAACATAGATAGGTCCTTCACCATATCATATACATACTTATCATGGCTACCAATAGATCACCATCTATGCCCCTAAAGTATCACAACTCTTACCTAAACCTTCTAGAAGTGTTCACAACCCAACCAAATACCCTATTCATGGATGACTTTAACTACCAATCTATAGACTGGGAAATGTACACTACCTGAAACATATGGGCACAACACTTCCTGGACTTTATTAACACAAACACTGTGGAACAGACAATGATGGATGCTTCAACCATAGGATTAAACACACTGGATTGGGTGCTCAGCAACAAGGAAGAACACTGCATCCCCCCCCCCCACACACACACACACACACACCTCACTCCTAGCCATGTCACATCCTCACTAGTGAGGTCAGATCATAAAGCTGTCTCATCTGAAGTGAAGATCAACCCAGAAAATCCAACCAAACCAGTAGCAAGAACTATTCAAAGGCAAATTACATCATATTAAGTGACAGTTTGTCAAAATTCAAGGCACCCTGACCCCGAGACCATAACTACCTATGCAGAATTATTTACAGAGTCCATATACAAACATGTGAACAGCTGCAGAGAGGCTGCCATACCTACCATAAATAAACCAAAAAGAAACATCCACTGGTGGAATCCTCACCTAAACAGGGTATACATTAAAAGAAGAAAACTTATGGCCAAAATCAGGAAAAGCAACTCCCTTAAAGACATGTGCTCTCTTATGCAACTGAACAAGAAATTAAGAGGTCTAATTAAGTGCAATAAGGCCAACTATGAGGTCAAGATAGCATTGCAGGCCAAGGATAATCAGAAGGCTATGTCTGGAGACTTAGAGGTAGCACAAAGCAGTGTCCTGAACTGGTGGTGAATGGTACCAACTTCACTGATCATGGTTACACAACAAACCTACTGGCTGATTAATTAAGTTCAAACTTCACTTCCACTCTCCCCGTCCAAGTTCAACCAGGTGAAATCCCCTCCAACCTACTTCACCCTGCTTTCAGCAGGGACCAGGTGCTGGCAGCACTCACTAAAGCCAAGAATAATGAATCCATGGTTCCCAACATCATCCCCAATTGCCTCTTGAACAGTTTAAAACTCACTGACAAGACTCAAGAAGAAATCAGGACTGGTGAGACCACCTCCATCAAGAGAGTACCCCAAGGCTATGTGCTCTGTCTGCTCCTGTTTGGCATGTATTTCTTGGAAGTCAAGGCTAACAATCAAGGACTCTGGCTCCCCAAGTTCATAGATAACTGTAAATTGTGAGCTATTATTGATTCTCCCCAAAACAACCATATCTTGCAAGTGGGTTTAACACAGAGAAATGACTGGCGCCAAAGCCATGGCCTAAAACTCAGTGCCAAACATTGCATTATAATGCCCATTGTGAAACTGTCAACACAAGTTAATTACACCATTGATAAAATGCCCCTAAAGAGTTAACCAAATAGTAAAGGATCTGGGAACATATGTACACAGCAATCTGGCATTTGACCAGCACACAGCCACGATAGTAATAAAATCATTATATTTTGCCCAACTTATAAGTAAGGGTATGGCAACCAGGTACAAGGAAGTTATAGTACCACTCTTATTGGCCATTATCAAACCTATCATTGAATACAATGCTCCATTTGGGATGTATCTAACCAGACACTTGCAATAGCTGGAATGCCAACAATGATTTCTCACCAGAGAATTCAAAGTAAGAATACATTGTCCTACTCCTATCACCTAAAGGATCTGTCTCTGTATTCTGTCTCCTACAGGTTGCAGAGATGGTATCTTTGCCTGGCTTACAGGGCTTCCTCAGATCCAGCCCTGATGTATCTGTTGTACATGTGCAAAATAAACTGCACCACAAACATTAGATCCAAGCAACTTCACTTGAAACATAAACAGAATTTGCTGGAGAGACAGATATGTATCCCAAAGGATCCCCACAGTATGGAATAGCTCCCCATCAACATAAAATAGAGCTCTTCCCTGACCATCTCCAAGTGAAACCTTGAGAGCTGTATTGGAAATTATAAATTTGCCCCTGCCCTAGCCCCCCATGTCCCTTATGGACAGATTCAATCAATAATAAAAGTATTATCCTAACACCCAGCCTACAAATCCTTAGTCTTACTAACATGCCACCCCCCCCCACCCCCCAGTATAGATAGCCATTATACTTGGGACCCAAATGGTTTTAGGTGTATGACTAGGCTTGTAAGGCCCTAGTGGTCATGAGACTAGTAACAGCCTAAGAACCTATGAACCTATAAGGCACATGGTCTCAGACAGAGTCCAGTTTTCACATCAACATCATGGAGATAAGAACTGTTCTCCTTGCACTGCAAGCTTTTCAGGAATGTCTCCCTTTAGGTGTGATATCTGTCCATTCAGACATGTTGGTGGTTTGGTACATTAACAGACAGGGAGGATCTCCATCTTATCCCTTATGTCAGGAGGCCATGAGGGTATGGTAGTGGGTGATAGCTTCTCACTGCTTTCTAATAGCAGTGCATATTCCAGAGAAGTCCAATATTCTAGTGGACAGTGTGAGCAGGCCTCTTCTACTTCTTCATGAGTGGCCACTCAATCCACTAGTAGCAGAGTGGATATTCAGCCATTGAAGCCAGATTTTCTGTGATCTCTTTGCATCTCCCCACAACACCAAGTGCAGCAAATGTTTTTCCTAATCCTCCACGAGGAAAGAGTCAGCAAGGGACACTCTAATCCACAATTGACTGCCTGTGCTCCTTTATGCCTTCCCTCCTACACCTTTAAAACTCACATTTCTGCAGAAAGCCTTGCAAGAAAGGTCACAATCATGCTAATAGCACCTAATTTGCTTCAACAAGTGTGGTTTCTCTTTCTCTGGCCTCATCTGGTACACCCTACCTGGGTGCTGGGATTGGGTCCAGACCTCATCCATCGGAATTACCATACCTGGACATTCAGTCCCTGAAGATGACTGCATGGTTCCTTTTCCAGTAACTTTGGATTTTCTCGCATCTCTTTTTCAAAATGCAGCCAGCTAGTCTAGTGTTAAGGTACAATTAGTTGCTATATCTTCTTTCTGCATTTGCAAGAACCACATCCCCATTGCAGCTCTCAGACCTTCTAATGCTTTCCAGAGGAACCTTTCTCCCATGCCTCATGATCCAGGACCTCCTTGTGATATTGCAGTCTTACTGCAGTCCTTGCTAAGCCCTCCCTTTGAGCCAAAGTTTATCTAAAGTTTTTATCTAGGAAACCCGTATTTTTGGTAGCCACTACCTCTGCCAGAAGGATTTCTGAGCTTCACACCTTATCTTCTAAACCTCTCTACCTGATTTTTCACAAAAACAGGGTGGCATAAGAACTAATCTTTCTTTCCTCCTAAAGGTAGCTTCTGAATCACCTATTAACCAATCAGTCAATCAATCTACCAGTGTTTTTTCCCTAAAATTTTCAAACAAAGGCAAATACGTATTACATTTACTAGATGTTCATGTTCATCACCAACCACATTTCTACTTGCATCAAAATAAAACTATCAGAAAGACTGGTCAGATTTTTCCACTTATTTCTCTTTGAAGATGGAAAAGGGTGTGGCTAACGTGATGCTCTCTTATTGGCTATTAAACTGTATCTCCCATGCATATGAAGAAAGGGGTTATCACTGCCTACAGCTCCATAGGTTCACTCACCTAAGTTTGTAGCTTCTTCTATAGCCTTCCTTTCCAGAGTACCTCTTCATGATGTCTGTGTTGCCATCTGATACAAGGTCCATAACTTCATTTTACACTATAAATTATACATACAATCAAAGTCAGCTATGCTCTGAAATGTCCCTCCATAAGACTTCCCAAGTGAAACAATAGCTACCAGGTAAAACAGCAGTTCTATCCTATATGTTGAGGAATGGATACAAGAGACAACATCATATGAAAACATTATATACTTAACATAATGACAGATCTGTGTTACAGTCTTCTGTCCTTCCTCAACTCGCAGCACTCCTTCCTCCATCCTTGTTCTCTGATTCTTTGGTATTCATGTCTGGAGTGATCTGGTTGAACTAGCCTTTAATTTCTGCAGGTTTCATGTCAAACCTACACTTAACAGCTGGTTTATTTCCTACTACTATGTGACATAGGTGCCCTGTCAATTTTTTCAATATGTTTGGGGGCAGCCTACTTTTTCTCTGGTATTGTGGGCAAACTCAGTCTGAGGTAACTAACTCATCACAGTGGGGTTATGGGTAAGGGGGAGGAGCCTGAGCTCTGGATCCAAAGCTTGACAGTGGCTGAATTCAGATCTGGCACAAATCTGTAAAAACATACATTAAGGAAGGATGGAAACAGACAATACAGATCTATTATTATGGTAAGTACATAACTTTTGTTTTTCAGCCACTACCGTAGACTATTCCAAAAATGTATTTTACCATTAATGTAACTTAAAATTGGTATACTGCCTCATATCTGTTCTGTTATCAGTATAAAGTATGTCTTCCTTACAGAGTTTTGGTATTTTAAGACTGAACAAGATCACAGGTTATGATCATATCCTGCAGTACTTGTTTTCAGTCAGTATAATTGTAGATTTTACTTAAGATTTATATTTTTTGCTTTGACAATGAAAAGCAAATGCTTTGACATGGACAAGAGTACTAATTCACTGCTGTTACATACTCTTTATGGATGGCCACTCCAGCAATAATGTCTGTGGAACAAACATAACCTCTACCATTTTCTATGTAAAATATATATTTAATTTAGTAATTGCAATTAAGCACTGCATTTTGTCAAAACATAACCTATTTTTAACAAAGCTCCAAATACCAATTTACTTGACAGCTGAAAACTGTGCTAACCCTAATATAAAATTAGTACATTTACTTTATGAAATCTGTCTGCATTTTGAGTTGCAATACCCTGCATCCCCAAAGTAGAGGGTCTTGCTCCAATGTCCCTGATCTCTTTACTATTTCATTACACTAGTTCCTTGGTGATGCAAAGTTGGAGCAAAACTGAAAGTTATTATTGTAATCATTTTTTTTTCTTTAAGTCTGTGGTTGTTCTACTTTGATATTAGTACATATACAGACTGAACATATAATGGTGAAATCTTCACCTTTGGTGGCATAAAAAGGTAAAACACTCCCATTGTCATTTAAGTATAGTAGGTTTCACTTAGCTTTTTTTGTTAGGATTTTTCTCCCTCTTGCATCAGCCTACAGTCCTCTACCCAGAGCTCCACAAACATCATCATATCTACTAGCCACTTCCTTAACCCCCATCTCAGACTAACTAAGTAGTGCTGGAGCCAACATAGAACTTAAGGGTGTTCTGGGGTTCTAAAGCATATATATTTGCTCATGGTGGTCATTTTATGCTCTATGTCTGCTACAACCCCTCCCTTTGGTCCCCTGTGGTATGTCCAAGGGGTTGCCAAGCAATGGGGGTGTCCAGCATGTTGTACCTCTTCAGCAGCATTTCAGCCTTGTACCCTCCCTATTTTGCTATGGCATATACCTTCTTGCATGATGCCCCCACAGCCTTTACCAGTAACCTTTACATGAGAATGCCCATCGAACCAACCATCCACCAGGGATGGCAATACATATCCCTTCCTGCCACTATGTTAGACATCAGATCCACTAATCAAACCCAGGTCAACAGGGCTGCAGTCAGGGCTTTATCGCTGTATACCACCAGATCAACTCAATAGATTTTGTTATTATTAACAGTAAGGAAATAAGGACTTTGCTAGTTTGATTTTAACATACAGGAATACAAAGAAACAAAACATAAGTATTCTCTATGTTCCCTTAATTTCATTTTCCACTGTCCGTCATTGAATCTATAAAATGACAATTGTTTTCTTGACATAGCAAATGAATAGCCATAGAATCTGGACATTGTTTTCACATTCATTTACTAGCTTTCCATACCAACAGTCTTTCTAACCAGTTTATTGATGACATAGTAAGACAGCTGTGTCTTAGAAATCCTACTTTCTCTTCAGTAAGATGTAGTACATCCTTGTTTTATTCATATATTTTCTGTATGAATATTTATGAGTTATATTTGCAACTAAGAAAAAGGAAGTAAACACATTTTTTGTTGTTGGCAAGGCATCTCATATTGCCTGCTGTTATTGGAAATTGTATTATTTAAATCTTTTGCATTGCTTTAATCAGAGTTTAGAAGCAGATTAACTTAATCTTGTCTATATTACGGTATCATAAATAATGTTCATAATTTAAAATCCAAGGAAAGTAATTAAAAAGGAAAACATCCATCAGTTTAAATAATGTACTCACTGGCATGCATAACAAAATACATCATGGAAATTATCACTGGGAACAGTAAAGCAAGATTCACAAAATAAATTTCAGAAGTATATTTCTTTTATATCAAGGACACTTATCTTAGAATGCAGACATTTAATTTTTTTAACCAGTATTTAATTCTTAGGAAAAGACAGTTGTTGAAAACTAAATACATATAATTAACCCTAATGATCATGCTAAGTAACAAAGGTTTACCTTAGAGGTAAGGAGAACCAAGGCTAATAGCAGATAAATGGGTATGTCTTGCATTTAAAGTTCTACATTTCATACTAAATTGAGACAGAAACATTTTAATCAGAATATTGTGAAATAACTATGGCAAAGCATGTCCATACCCTCACACCATAGTCTAGGTGTGTGGTTATGGTGACTTAATGGAAAGTATGTTACTTATTAGATGTGAGAGCAACATGTATATAAACTTTTCACAAAAAAGTTATTGTTCCAAAGTTGCACTGGCTTATTTTATATTAGTTCACAAAGTAAATCATATTCATGTGTTTCTCAGTGCTGCTCCTCTCTAATATGATTTTGATCTTAGAAAATGCCTTTGTTAATTTTCAGAAAGCAGGAAGCAGCCATGTGCTCCAACTCAGAGTTGTGCTGAATGCAATCTTTCATTAGGAAAATTAAATGTTTAACAAAATCCTGTGATGAATTTAACCAAAATCAGCCAGCATTACTGAAGTTTTTAAAATGAAGATTGCAAGTTTCAAATCAATTATACTTTGATTACAAAAAAGTCACTGAGCAGCAATATTTTGCTGTTATCACATAAGACTTCTCAGCTAAATTCTAATTTCTCTACAGTATTTATACATCATGAAAATTATACTGTGGTGTATGCAGATATTTAAGTAATTATGCACTTACCTTCCAACCTTTGCCCATTTTAATTGTAACAATTTGTCATATTTTCTGTATGATCTTCAGTTCTAATGCACAACCATTCAGGGTATTATAGGCTGTTAATAAGCTTGCAGTCCAGGAGTCCATTAAGAAGCTTAGCCTAAATTCTCAATTGCCCCTAAGCATTGTCTAAGTGACTTTCTCAAGGTGACACAGCAGACAGATGAAAAAGAATTGTAGCTCACAACCTTAAACCTGTGTCAACTGACAGACATAGCATTATATTAGGCATTTGTAAAATGAATGTAGGTGAAACATTAAAAAACTATTCTGTGTAGGGTTTTGTATTCAGTTAGTAATTGCTAGTAGCTATAGAAAGAGAAGGAGGTACAGATGATGGGGTCAGTGAACAAGAACAGTTTAGTTTACATATGTAGATATGTATGTGTGTTTATGTATATGTATACATGTGTGTGTTTATTAGCAATATGACAGCTGAAAGTACATTGACAGGGTTTGAACTACATAAAAACCAGTCTGCCATTCACTCATGTTATGGAAACAGCCATAAATACAATCACCACTAAATCAGTTCTTATAACTTATAATATATTTTTCAAAGCAGGTCAAGAGGAAAATAAAGCGTAAAGAGCCTTTAAAGTTTACTAATCCTGCTAAGAATAGTTGATACTGAAATGTGTCTCAAAACTTCTAAAGCCTCCTTGGTTAAAAAGTGCAACTGATCTAGTTAATAATTCCAATGAATGATATTGACAGTTTACTTACTGACATGAATTTGAGTTTAGTGGTAAACAGCCTTAATACCATTATAAGATACTTTCTTACACAAATTCATTTGTTAGCTTTCTTACAGTTCATTATTCGATGAATAGTTGCCTTAATAATTCTTTGACTTTAAAGGCATCTACTACTGAACATAAATAATATGTAGGGATAGAGTTCTGTTCATTTGTTATTAGCGTTCCTCATCTATCAAAAGAAAGACATATCTTGACAAGAAAGATTATGAAAGGTTTGATTTTAAGAACTAGAGCTTTAAGATGGGTTTCTGATCAGCTGAAGTACATTCATATATTCCAAGGTAGCTTACATAATGAAATATCTCAAAAGTAACTTTTCACAGTAGATAGGCTAAAGACATTCCCCTGGATTTAATAAATTCTTTGTAGGAATAGTGTTATTCCTACATGGAGTGAATAGTGTCCGTATGTCCCTCTTGGCAGCACATCTTGCATATTAATGAAGGCATGTTGCTGAGAGGGAGCAGTGTACATGTATACTGAATCAGTGCTAGGCGGTATGTTACAGTGCTCGCAGATCTGTAACATGCCTACTGCACTCTTAAATTGCTGTACAGCACATTACAATAAAGAAAGAGTCCTTGGACACTACAGTAATGAATGGGAAGTGAATGTCATGTAGGGGATGTTTTACAGAAACTGTAACACACCCCATGCACTGTGAAAGTGCCATACAGAACATTACAATTAAGAAATTGCCCTCGGACACTTAAGTGATGAATGGATAGTGAATGCCATATAGGGGGTATGTTACAGGTATTGTAACATACTCCCTGCATTGTGAAAGTGCCGTAAAACACTTTACAATAAAGAAAGTTTCCTCAGACACTTAAATGATGAATGGGAAGTGAATATCATATAGGGGGTGTGTTACAGATACTGTAACACACCCCCTGCATTGTGAAAGTGCTGTACAGCACTTTACAATAAAGAAAGTGTTCTCGGACACTTAAATGATGTATGAGAAGTGAATGTCATGTAGGCAGTGTGGTACAGGTACTGTAACACACCCCCTGCATTGTGAAAGTGTAGTATGGCACTTTACAATAAAGTATCCTTGGACACTTCATACCTCTCAACAACTTAGAGTAAGAAATATGGTCACAGCTCTTTGTAAAAGTGTGACAAAAGCCCAAAAATAGGGACAGCTTAAAAATATTGCTCTTACAAACTTAAAAAGTTGATAGAATGACAGGTTTTGCATTAGTATAGATTTGCTGAAGACTATGACGTCTGCAACTCAAATGTCTGGCATTATTTTCTAACTTCAGTCTTTAATGATTTGACACTGATATGCCAAAGAAACACAATTTCATGACAGACCAAAAATATGAGGCACAAATCTGGACATCATGCAAAAATTTGTACAGTTGAGATGATTACATGAGGAATGTAAAGTAGTGTCATGTAGGGAGTGTGTTACAGTATCCGTAACACACCCCCTGGATTGCGAAGGTGCTGTATGGAAGTAAAACAATAAAGAAAGTGTCCTCGGGCACTTATATAATAGTGTGAAGTGTAATGTTTAATGTGTAATTAATGGACACTTTTTTTATTTCTTTTTCTTTAAAGTTTAAGTATAGCTGAGTGGGTTTGCATGGAGCAGCACTTTGCTCAGCAGTGCTTAAATGTAACACAAAGCTATATAGAAATATACAGCTAAAATTTTCACAGCTGAGTAGTTAGAGTCACGGCTTCATGTGCAGTATGTGCACGATTTGAATAAAAAGACAGGACATTCTGTTACATGGGAAAGCATTTTTATACTAATTTATATTTTATTTATTGATGTAGTTAATGATATTTGTTAACCAGGGTAGTGTAGCTGGTCCAGAGTTCCAGTATCAGTGAAGATATGAGGTGAAAACCACCATGTAAACACAAGTGTCCAATACAGTACAGTCACATCCCAAGGTAATGTAATGAAAGCACATAGGGGAGGTCATGTAAAGTAAAATATATACACTTAATAATGATGTATCAATAATGAGTAATTAATAGACAATTCCTATTTTTTAAATGTAAAATTTAATTTGCCCTTAGTTCAGTTTTCTTAAGCACTGCTAAGGCAAGCTAAGCAATGCTTAAACAAGACCTGTCTAAGAAATACTTAGCAGTGCTTAGCTCCACTTAGCTGGTTTGAGCATTACTAAGAAGTCCCATTCTAAGCAGTATTCAGCTCAGCTAAGTGAATTTGTGTACCACTAAGCACTACTAAGCATTTGCCATTTTAAGCACTGCACAACTCAGCTTAGCAGGTTTGCACACTACTGAGCTGTGCTCAGCATTTTTGAAAATGGTCCAATGATGGAAAAGGGTGGGGATATGACCATATTTAAACCATACAGGCTGAACCTGTTAGAGTTTGATCCTGTACAAGTGCTGGAGAGACAGAGGGCTTTTGGGTGCAGCGCTGGGGCATACTGGAGTCCAGGGTCATAGCTGGGCTCATTGTTAAGAACCATGATGACAAACTGCTGTGGGGCCAGTACCAGGGCTCACAATACAAGTCTGAGCCCTGGGACTGTCTGACATGTGAGCTCACCAATGCCACTGGCATCCCCCTTGCTCTGGTAAGCAGGTCCATCACCATTATGATCACCTGAAACAGAGGAAGGGGCACTCTTGGCCCAATGGATCCAAGATGCTTGGGATCAGAATGCCCCAGAAGTTTGTAAGTATATCAAGTGTTTCTTTATCAAATTGTAGTATGAATATCTGATAGGTATACATAACGGTGTGCTTTCCCCCCTCAGCTGCAGAGGAGAGGGCTCGTAACATTGAGGCCCATGCTGGACGACTGCCGAGGCTGCACTGACAGTGTGGTGAATATAGATATAAACTGCAATATATATAGTCCAATAAATAAGAAAGTGTAATTGTTTACTTTCATTATGTATAGTGTGTTCTGAGTGTACTGAATAATGTGTTGTTAGACCAACATTGATATAAGTGACTAATGCTAGGTACTGTGTAATACAGATGTAGGCAGCAAACATGCTACTATTGATGAAAGGAATCCAGTACTGTGGTAATATTGTGTAGGAATGAATCTGTCAATAAAATATACTGTGCCTGCTACTCTGAAAGTAATAAATACTACAACTGAATTTAGAATTTTTAATGTAATAAACCACTGTGTCATGTCACCCTAAAAAAAGCGTATCCCCACAAAATGTTCTGTTTACTCTGGTCTGTTGTTGAAGAAATACAAGTGCACATATGCTACACAGCAAATATGACTATGAGAGCATAAAGTCACTGAGGTTTGTCTGCTAAGCAGCTGTTATGCCAAACTGTACATGTGGAGCTGTAAAACAAGATACAAGGAAAAGTGATATATGTTCTGCACTAAGATCTGAAGCTTGAATAGTAATGTGCAATGCATTATAATGTGTTCCCTGCAGCATTGTCTTGTGTTAACCTTTGCATTTCAGCTACATGTATTCTGGAATGTAGATATGCTGATGCAGGCAAGTATGAGAGTGTAATAGGTGGAGACTGCAAATATATGATGTGCAAATATATACAGGTCAGGTATGCAACTCAGCACCCTGCTATGGTCTGTATAGATCACACATATTCACATCCACTAGGGGTTAAATGCATACACCTGCATTCAAAATATCAATACACAGTTCACTATCTATCATGCATGAATCTCAGGTATGTATGTTCAACTGTCACTACAGTCTTCTGTGACACTCCACATACATTACAAGGTCAGAATGTATAACCAAGTGAGTTTTAGGCACAAACCAGTCAGGCAGCAGACAGCAGTGCCCCAGTAGCTCAATGTGATAAGATATAGATATATGTTGTTAATTTTTGCTCACACAGACCATGGTTTGAATCCAGGGACTGGTGCAAAGATGAGTTAATAGTGACACACAAGTAATCAAGTATTTGTAGAAGCTTTCAGGTAGTGTTAACAGATATTTTCTCCACAGGGCTCACAGGTAAAGAAATGTTTGTATTAGCTGTATGAAGGGTATACTAAAACTGTGTACAAACGTTCCAGTGTTCAGCTCCATGCCTACAAATGACAGCAGGATAGCTACATACACCATGCACTCCTCTTGATACATGTCTCTCAAGTGTCACGCTGTCATGGCTACTGATTACTGTTGCCAATAACCTTGCACACAGATATAAATCCAGTACAAGTATGCCATTAGCACACTCACACAACATCATTGCAGGGTACACCTTTTTAGTCATATATGTAACCCTGACATGTATGAGTCCCTTCTACTCATGTACCTAGAAATGTCACAGCTTGCCCCATAGCATTCCAGGTCAAGAGATTAACAGGTATGTACATGCTACAGTAGCTATAGGCCTCAGGTAGATGTAAAGTGAGGGCAGACCTGTAGATTAATGAGCAGTACTGTTGTGAAAAATATAACCTATACAATTGGTAATGGACTGTTTCTCAATTACCCCAACCCCTTATCTGCATCAATAATAATTATTCATATACTATGGGTATGTTGTTCTCAAAACCTAATTTTGGGACTTGTGTTCTATTATTGTTCATACATTTAAATGATTGCATACTAACATGCCTTGTTTAAAGTCCATTGGTGGTGGTCTGTTGCCCAACTGTTTCTGGCATCCTGTTACAATAATGACTGTTATTCCATTTATGCATGTGCTCTGTTTGCTATGCAAGTTTTCCAGTTCTATTGTTCTAGGTTAATTGGAACACCCATGCATGTTGTTATAACTAATATTGAAATGTTTTGTTCATGACTAACCAATACACTTTGAAACCCCCAACGCCATAGTACATTTGGTTAGGCAGATCCCAGCGGAACCACCTGTCCCACTTCATCTGGTCATGGCACCAGGTCCCAGCATGTCTGGGACTCAACCTCAAACTACCTGCTCCTCTGGTTCTGCACCACCCTTGGGTGGAAATGCTTCAGGGGAACTGGGCCTGTCCCCCCCGAGCATGGGCATGGAGAGGACCATGTCACCTAACACCAGTTCAGTGGTATGGTGTGCAGGGTAATCCAGAGGGACTTGGATGTTAACATGCATTAGATCGAGGGCAGACCAGTACACCTTGAGGGGCAAACTAGCCCCGTTGTCCAACCCCCAACAGCTCTATCTTCAGGGCCGTGAAGGGGCAGTGTTGACTGCCCATTGGTGGTGACTTCATTCCGACTGTTTCCATCTGGGGGCACGTGGCACTCAGATTTCTAACCATCCTCTCCGTCAAAGGTTTTTACCTCCCTCATGTGTCATACACCACCCCTGTCTGCTGTCTTGTCTGTCTTGTCTGTTTGCAAAAGTAACCTCTCCTACCCAACTTACCTACAACCCTTCACAAACATCTCATTCTCACCTTAAGAAGGGGGGGCATCTGTCTCACCCCCAAAAAATCACGTCCCATACATAGCTCTTCATTTTGCCCCCGTGTACACTGACTTTAATCAATTTACCCTTGAATTACTAAAATATATGTCACCCACACTCCTCTCTGTGGGGTGTGAGGTGCTAAATTCCAAATTGTCCACATCATTCGCAGCTGTTGCTGCACAAGAAATGGAGAGCTATGATCCTTTCCTACATCCATCCTGCACATCCCTAACTGCCTTTCATAATGTTTTTCCTCATTTCCTCCATTTCACCACTTTCCTATCACCCTCTTTTCTTTTTTTGAAAATAGCACAGGTTTAAGTGGGAGTAAGTGCCACTAAGCAAAGCTAAGGGAACCTATGCATTTCTTGGCATCACTTAGTGTCACACAAAACCACAAAAAACACTTAAAACTGCTTTAATCACTCTATCTCATTCAGCCACTGTTCTGCCCAGCAACAAAATAACTGGCCCTGACAAGTCTCAAACCCAGGATCCTATGCACTACAGTCAGAGCATACACACTCCCACTACACCAAACCAGCTGGGAGAATTGCTAATGCTTTTGTAAATATAACATGCATTACAGTCATTTAACATTAGGGGAAAAAAGATATCACTGCCAAGTCTTGAACCCTGGACCTTGTGCACTAGAGTCAGAGGAATACATGCCTATGCCAAATCAGCTGTGTGAATTACTAATGCTTTTGTAAATATATCATGCATTACAGTCATGTAACATTAGGGAAAAAAACAAAGCTGCCAAGTCTTGAACACCAGGACCTTCTGAATTAGAGTCACAGCAACACACCACTACATCAAGTCAGCTATGGGGAATTACTGATGCATTTGTAAATATATCATGCACTACAGGGATGTAACCTAAGGGAAAAAAGACATCAGTGACAAACTTGAACCCAGAACTATTTGAACTACAGTCAGAGAAACATACCAGTAAGCCAACTGACCTCTGGAGTATAACAACTGTTTTTACAAACATATCCTGATTGCCATTCACATACTACTCCGATATATACTGGCCCAAATCACAGTGTACTTTACCCTCTGATGCAGACATGAAACCAGTACACAGACAAATGCTGCTGGATGTAGGGGAGGCCTACAATATCAGGTAGAGCTGACAACTGCACAGACTGTTGTTAAATATACACAGTTGAGCCCCCTATTTATGGCAGGGTCATCATAAAACCTACTCTGTGTGCTCACATACTGGCAAGGCAGTGCAGATTGGGGTTACAAAAGCATGACAGACAGCTCAGTGTCACACATCATGCCCATCAGAACACACATGCCCATGCTAATCCTGTGTTACACAATGTATGCATGCACATGTCTTACAAATACACCTGCCATAATAATGACTTGGTAGCTCCATCTGTTACAGTTCTAGCATCTGTCTCTTCTGGACACCCACAGTCCTGGCCCACAGCCCAGTGTATGGCACAACAACTACATGTATGTCAATGTAACATAGGAATAATGGAGCCCTGCAATGTCCACCAAAACTGGTTACTCCTACCGCAGTCACTACCACCTGCAGTAGCACATTAAAGGCCTGCAGGGTGGGACACATTTCACAATTATGAATATGTGTACTAAATGTTGCCTAACACTCTCTGAATGGCACTATTACATAACATATGCACCACAGGCACATGCCTCACCTGGAATGTTGTGGGTAACGGTAACCTCAACTAGGCCATGCTGTGACACACAGCTGACACAGCACCCTCACTGACAGTAACAGTTTGCTCTCCCCCAATGTCTTCACAATCCCTAGTCTGACTCCTGGCCAGAGTGCAGTAGTTGTGGCCTGGTACACATGCAGCAGTATATCCAGCTACCAGCTACAGACCTAACTTTGCTCCCAAACACCTATAGCAGGGCATTCCCACAACAGCCAAACATAAAGGGTAGGGGGGATGTTGAAATTTTCAGTGACATGTCTCAGTCTGCCCTTACAAACATACACAGTTGACAGACCAGCATCAACTGTAGCAGCATGCACAGTCAGATAGAAAAGGATTTATGACACTAACATCTGCCTGTCTCCTTACTCACCCCAACACACATTTACACAATATACGGCTATAGAATCTGAAAGTCTGTTAACAATGGCCAGACATAGCATGCAAAACTGTGGACATACATCAAGCCAAACAGTCGACAATATTTCCATCTACCCTCTGTGATGCTGTAGCTCCTACACCTCAATAATATTTTCCTCACAGGACAGGAAAAGGGGCAAGGCACACATGAAGGCCTTATTTAATTCACTCCGGTACAGCTCTTTTGAGTGTGTGCCTTTAACTCCAAGGGGGCAAGGCTTAAGCCTTTAAAAAATGAAGTTATCACCTTACAGTTCTAGAAAATACTCATTGATAGAGGTCAA
Organism: Protopterus annectens; assembly: GCF_019279795.1. Taxonomy (NCBI): domain Eukaryota; kingdom Metazoa; phylum Chordata; order Ceratodontiformes; family Protopteridae; genus Protopterus; species Protopterus annectens. Next base: position 173,011,995 of record NC_056749.1, read on the forward strand.
ATATCAATACAGTTGTGTTTGCCATCACATATGCTTCAAGACAAAATATCCTGGTACATTGTATGTAACATGGTTTTGGAATTATTAATGCAAATATGAACAATCAATATTTGATGCCTAGAGGAGAAATAGGAGTTAACTGCAGAAGACGTCTGGAGGAGCACTCGGCTGTAATGAATTAATTATAGCACTGTTATGCCATGCCATTGGCTAATGGAAAGGCAACACAGCTGTTCTGGATGCAATTAACAAGTGGGAGACACATATTGGTGCACAGGCCATCACCTGTTCATTAGCATTACCTACAAAAGGCAAGCTGCTGCCCATAGCCGGCCTTAGGCATAGGCCAACTAGGTGGATGCCTAGGGTACCTCTCTAGCAGGGGCACTTTTCCAGTATTTATTTGGTGTAGGTAGACCAGGATGGGGGCACCAAGTGGTGTGGTGGGGGTGGGGCGCAGTGGAGCCCTTTTGCGTAGGGCACCACTTGACCTAAGGCCGCTCCTGCTGCTGCCTATGCTAAACAGATCTGATACTTTCTTCATGAAGACAGACTGAGATTCTTTACAACACTACTTGTGGATTTCTTCTGACAAAGTAGTACAGTACTGTACCAGGTATGTCATACAATTAAGCATGCAATGTAATGCAGATGGGGGGATGTAGTCATGGGAAGTAGGAATTTAAACAGTAGGTTTCAACAACACTTCATGGACTGACATGTTGCTGTTAGTCTGCTGTCTAGCACCTATGGCCATCTCTAATGGCTCTGTCTGCAGTGACATAGATCACAGATCTGCCCCTGAGTCACCCCAGCAATGGTCATCTCACTACTACTGGATTGTCTGTTGTACAATACTGACTGACACTGCCTGCCTAGCTAACTGTGATATAAATAATCAAATGTCATTTGTGAATATTAATATGATACATATGCTTGTCTTACACATGTAAGACAACTATATATGTTATGTGGATATTAACTGGTACAGAAGTGTGTGTTGAACTGTATGTTATGTACTAAACTCATACCTTTCAACTGTCCAGAGTTTTGCAGACTGACCATATGTTTGCATCATATGTTTAGTCATTTTATCATACATTTGTGTTTTGTCTGGCAAATCATTAAAGACTGAAGTCGTAAAAGAATAGCACACATTTGAATGTCCATCAGAAAATTCATGTGAATTCAAAACCTGGTATTCTATCAACTAAGTTTGTAAGAGCAATATTTATAAAGTGTCACTATTTTGGGGCCTTTGTCCCCCCTTTATTTGTGCCTTTGTCCAGATGTCTTGCTCTAAGAGGTTGACATGTATGACTGAGCTTCAAGCATGTAACCACAGAGTACCACAGAGGTAAAGAACAGATATGTATATAAAGGATTACCTGTGTAAATGTCCGTATTAATAGTAGAATCTGGAAGCCTCAAACATACAGACTTAAGGTGCAAAACCTCAAGTAAATAAGCTGAAGTTGTTTTATGAATGTATTATCTCAGTTTCAGTGCAGCAAGCACACAAACATTTACAGGTAGATGTTTTTGTATTGTCTTAAAACATAAATAATTACTAGGTTGAAAATGCAAAAGTGTTTAACTGTGTTATGACTTTCAGTTCTAAACAAACATCAGACATATATGTACTTCTGATGCAGAGATGTTAAAATGTATGTTAGATGCTCTTAGCCTGGGAAATGAAAGCAGGTGACAAACACAGATGTAATCTGAGCTAACCTAGCAGTAATGATTATTATTTTCAGACCTGTCTCGGAGAAAGACGGTTGCATTTTGTATGTGTCTTTGTATGTGACAACATCCACTCATCTGCATTTGTCTTGCTAATAGTAAAGACCTTGGGAAATGTAAATCTGTTTACATATAGATGGGAATATAGTAAAGATTACTTTAGATGTTTGCTGTATTTATTACAGACTGTACTGCAATGTTGTCTTAAATTATTGCCTGTGAGTCTGAACTCTGTAGCTACTGTACTGATTGAGTAATGTCTTGTTCCTTTATTAGTTATTATAAAATATAGTTAAACCTTGTAATTGCGTCTGGTCTGTATACAACTAAGTAAGCTCTTAGAGTGCTTGCATATTTATTTGGTGACACTGTATAGCCCACTCCAATAGCCTTGGTCTTGGTCATACTCACCATTTGGCTAATAGGCACATTACACAGTAGGATTTGTCACCCATTGGTAAGGGCCTTAGAGTAGCTGATAAAGAGCTGCATTGTGGCAGTAAGAACTACCTTTAAGTCTGGGCAGAAGAGGCCATAGCTAGTAAACACGTGCCAGCCTTTTCCCAGAGTGTGTGTGTGGGTGTGCATGTGCGTGTGCGTGTGTGTGTGTGTGTGTGTGTGTGTGTGTGTGTGTGTGTGTGTGTGTGTGTGTGTGTCTGTTTGTGTGTGTGTGTGTGCATGTGTGTGTGATTCATAAATCAAATCTCAAAGTGTGTGTATCAGCTACTTGGGCAGGGACACTAAGCACTGGTCAGACAGAGAGGGTGATGGATGATTTGGTTTGACCACTCTGCTGAGATGTTAACCGTATAGCTTTGCCAGTAGGGAGTCTTATTGGGAATCTGGAGAGACAGGAAGAAACCAGCCCCAAACTGACTGTGATCTCTGTATGCTCTGAAGGGTAATTGTACTTTACTGTGTGCGTACTTGTCATCTTCCTATTGTGTACGTCCCTCCACAGAATTGAGGCTCCTTGATTAGTGGGCTGGTGCAGGGGCATCACACTGACAGCATGTACTGGTGGATACTGCTGGCATATCACATCATGTACTGTCATTGAGCTCCTCTCAGTCTGCCAGTGTCATACAGGATTATTTCACAGATTGTCCAGGTCTCCATGACCATTCCTATCACACTCTGTGTAGGTCAGTGTGTACTCCACACATGTATCTAATTGCCTGACACCTATGGCAAGCATACCTGGTGAGCTACTGCAGCAGGACAGCAGGTTATAGGTACTAGCAGTGGGGGATGCTGGCTCTGGCTCAGCAGCAGTGCATACATACTGATCATACAATGTAAGGGAATGGATACAGTACCAGATATTCATGTACTATTACTGTGTCCCCAAGGGTCTGGCATGTCACATACACATTCCCCGAACTATGTGAACAACCATTACATATTGTCCAACTGGTGTCCGGAAATACACATTTGTCTGACAGGATGGTTTACATTTATCAAGCACATGTATACATTCCGCAAAAATCTGGGTACTACAGATGTCAGACAGCTATGAGGAGGTCACACTGAAACACATATGCACTGCCCTCAGTTATTGTGTAGCTTAGATGTTCTAGGAATGCCCACATGAACCTGTAGCAGCACTCACCTATTTGTGGGATATAGGCTGGGTGACATGATACTGTAATGCTGCCCATAGGGGACACCAAGCAGCTGATGGCAGTGATGTGTGTGGACACATAACAACACAGTCTGTTACAGCAGTCAGGCCATTTCTGGTACGCCTGGTACGTTACTAGGTTACTAGACTATGGACTCTGAGCAGCCATATGAATAGGCCACATGTTAGCCCACGTGTATGCAAGGCAGCAGCTGATGTCCCCAATCCAACAGGGACCCAGGTGTTATCTCAAGGGTGTATGTGCTGTTAACCATCCAGCTGACCAGGTTATGCCTGCAAAGGTGTAGCTAGCAACCTTACCTGATATAGACAGAGTACCCATTTCACTGCACGGTGATTGTGTGGGGCACATATCCGAGCTGCCAAGAAGGCCAGTTTAGGTCACTCACCAGGTGGAGGTTTTGTGTGTGTGTGTGTGTGTGTGTGTGTGTGTGTGTGTGTGTGTGTGTGTGTGTGCTAACAGAGTGGAGCATGACTTCCACTCGTGCAGCAGTCCCAGCAATGTTGAGTCTGTGAATACCTGGCATGCCAGAGTGAGGTCACTCCTGAGGAGTATGTATGAAACTGGGTAGAGGTTTGACCTTATAGCATACAGCTGTATGGTAGATATTTGATGGCCTGCCATTCCCTGGTGGGGAACCTCTGTGATGTTGCTAGCTGCTGCATATGTTGTATGATGTGAAAGATAAACAGAGAATTATGCAGATTAATGGTCCTCATTGGGCGGAACATAAAACATCAGGATCAGGGGGCCAATGCATGCTGTAATGCCAGTATGTTGCTGATACCCACACACATATTGTGCTGATAGATGGCAGGGGTATGATCTGGGTGTTAGTGGTGGAAACTGCTGGAAAAAGTGAATGTGTAGGGTCTGTACATAATGGTGGCCAATGCATGCGGTCCTGTGATGTGTTTCCCTGTTCATGTATTTCAGGTGGGATGTACCAAAGATGGAACCCAGCATTCTCAGAAGTGGAGACCACTGCAGTAACTGATGCCCTTAGACTCCATCACTCGGTACTGTTGGGAAGGAGCCAGCAAAACCTACAACAATGCACTGCCCTGTGGGCTGAACTGGTTGCAACAGTCAACAATGTGGGCTACCATGACAGGAGCTATGAACAGGTCCAACACTGTGCCACAGACTTCATACATAATGCATGGCAAGGGCTGAAGCTTTGGCCAAGGACCGTACTGGCACAGGTGGAGGGCCTATATTCAAGCACCACTCTAGCCACTGAGGAGTTCCTCACAAACTTTGGTTCAGCCACCGCCTCCCAGGAAACCATGACTACATATGTTGTGCAGGTAGGTGGCACAGATTCCACAGATGAGAAACATCCAGGTAAGGCCCCAGTGGGCATCACGTTAATACTGTATCATTCATACTGGCAGCCTTTGCATACCTGTATGCATATGTCAGGTCAGTTTGCATTTGTGGGTGGGGATTTGTTACGCACATGTGTGCACACGTGCACACATATTGTGAATGTCAACAATCTGGGCTATATCACAGTTTGTATTGTACATGTTCATAAATGCATATATTATCCTATATCAATGCCACATGTGTGTGTGCTGACAATAACTCTCCCCCACAACCCCATAGGTCTCCCTGGTGTGGCTGGGGAACATCAACCTGAAGCCGGTGAGTGTGGAACTGTCATGTTGTAGGTCACCTATACCCCAGGCATGTTAAAGGCAGCCAGTTTCTCATGCACGCAACTGTTAAGCTTAGCCATACTGCAATATGTGCATGTTCACATATGGTGCGGTTCACTGCAGTGCATCACATTGTTCATCACAGGAGCCTATCTGCAAGAGCTGTAACATATTGGCACATACTTTTGTGTAGGTGTAGCCACTGTGCTATACAGGGGTACATTAGCAGTGTGTACATGGGTGCACTGTGTGTTAGATGAAGGTCCATCACATACCCCCACTTCTCACATATCTCACAGGTGTATAGTAGTAGCAACACTGACTGGATGTAGATGCACTGCATGTCTTTGGGGGCCTGTTCAGAGTGTGCCTGTTGTAGTCTGATTGTGTGATGTGCATGGCATCAGTCAGAAAGTGTGGTCTGTATAATGCATTTGTGGTACCCCATGTGTGTGTGTGTGTGTGTGTGTGTGTGTGTGTGTGTGTGTGTGTGTGTGTGTGTGTGTGTGTGTGTGTGTGTGTGTGTGTGTGTGTGTGTGTGTGTGTGTGATCAGCAAACATTATAGTGCAGGAAGTAATTTACCTATGTTGTCTTCCCCTCACAGGTGAACATGGGGGTTGGGGTCTCTCCCCCTTACAACCTGATGTCACTGTTCCATCAGACTCTGATGATGATGGTGGCCATAGAAAGACACAGGCGGGGTTGTTGGGGGCTGAATCTGTACCATTGGTTGGCATCCCACTTCCACCCCAAATGTCCTCACACACGGTTAGTATGCCCACATATACCCAGTTCCCAGTAGGCACAGATATTGAACAGTCAGAGGGTGGTGGCATCAAACAGGCTAGTGTGGCAACTATGGCATTTGTAACTGTAGACACTAGCCATAGCCAGAATTGGCAAGGTCCCACACAGGCAGATTGACAGGGGTGATCGAAGGAGAACTGCTGATCATCCAGCCCCTGCCAGAGGTGTCAAAGCACGTGTCACCCGAATCATGTTTTGGTCCATGAACGGTACACCAGACAGATGCACAGGGTCATGGATGCAACACTTCCAGGCATGCGTGGCACCCTTCATGCCATTGATGATGCCCGTAAGTCATTTCGTTGATGTCATAGATAGACACTGAGGTGAGACACTGTCAGCCCTTAACTGTGCAATGTCTGTGCTTGAACATGTGGTGGGAGCAGGGCATTGTACATGTGGATATAGGTCAGCAACAACATCAGCTGAGAGCCCACGTGGCCATATACATTCAAATTCCCATAGTGGCAGTACCACCAGCACTACTAAAGGGAGGGTGCTGTCCACACCATGATGTAGCAGGCCATGGGCATATGGTCCTGGCCAATTGATGTGGGACATGGACCCAGCAGACAGCAGTCAGCATCAGGAGGTAGTAATGCATCTGGCCTTGTGCATGGTGGTACCAGTGACACTTCTGGCAGGAAAGGTTCCCATGTCCATTGCCGATGATGGTGAATTGTGCATCCTGCCATGTACAGTCCACAGCAGTCCAACATACCCAATTTTAGAGCTAGCACATGGCTGAACTGTGTGCATACACATACTCACACATCATTATCACATGCAAGTCACCAACATATACACACGGCTCCTATTCATGGTCCAGCTGAACAGCAACCCCTAGACACACACACACACATATGATGTCAACTGTATGGCTCAGCCTAGGCCTTTGGCAACCCTACACCACACCCTGTGCATGTGATGATACCTGTGCCACATCCCTGTTATCCATAACATTAATGCAGGGGCATGCTAATATGTGTCTGATGCACAGGGTGAATATAGTACAGGTATTGCCAGTGTGTAGTGTACTACTGTTATGCTGTATAAGATGATGTCTGCTGGCAACTGACATGGGTACACATTGAAGTGTATGTACCTTTGTGCCATGATGCCTTACTGCTGTTAGTACTGCTGATGGACTGTTATCTTACAGACCTTATTCTGTTTCTGTTCCAGGTGTCTGTCATTGCTTGTCCTGGGGAGCTGCTGCCATTACCGAAGCAGAGTATGGTGGAGTGGAAACACAGAGACCTTTTAACTGCCAAGGTACAGCTGTATATGTGCATGTTTACTTAGGTGTGTATGCATGCAACAGTGTGCGAGGGACAATTGAGGGCAAACAGCGTAACCTTGCATGCATACCCTTTGACACAGGCAGCTAGCCTTCATACATGTCACTTGTGTGTTCTGTAGCATCACAGGTTCATAGATACAGAGGAGTTTATTAGAGTACTTGCCCTGGGTCCCTTACAAGCATATCCATTACTTTATCCCCACCAGACTCATCAGTCAGCACCTGTTGCCCCTGGCATTGCTGGATACAGGTTGAACCTTGGGGACAGATGTTGTTTTTTTCCATCCACTCAACCTTGATGAAGTTGATGAAGGTATGCATGATACTGTGTTTGACATGTTTGGGGAGTGTAGTCCTGACACAGGGCTGCCTCTAGGAGCCGAACCTGACTCTCCAGCATGTGTTTTTGCTATCTCATATGTGATGCAGGCCTCTCATGCCAGTAATGCACACAGAGTTATACTCTGGAATATGGAGCAGCTTCTAGACACCTGTGGACAACCTGATCAACAACCAGTGGTGCAGTACTGATTACAGGCTGTATGCATAGAGGGCCATGCCTAACCTTCATGGGTGTTAGCATAGCCTTTACAGTTTCTGAAGATGTCTGCATAGGTGCCTAGCAGACCGGCCATGCTGCTAATGTATTGTTGTACTGACTGAGGACTATTCACAGGTAATGTTCACCATTTGTCTATATGTGGTCCCTTTACCTATGTGATAAACCACATATAAGCTTTTTATGACCACTGCCACTACCTGAATGCAACATTGTTGGCATCCTGAGTACCCAGGCCTATCATCACAGTCTGTGTGTTGATGGGGTCGGTGCTGATGTGGGAATATTGGGGCCATGTCCTTGCTGTATAGTATGCTTACACTATGGTCTGCATTCAGCATTAGTCCAGGACCTTGGTACCATTCCATACCTACTGAATGGCCCACTGTAGGGTGTTAACAGTAGTTTGTGGCTCAATGACAGACTGCACAATACTTACAGTTGATACTGCCTTAGACAGTACCTATTAATGTGGGTGGTAGCAGTTAGCATTCATGCCTATATACATGTGGGTCATTGGGGGCAGCAGATAGTCACAGGGCCTTTACATGTGTATATATTCCACACACATAGGTGCCACAGATTGTGGTTGCCACCTTATCAAATGTGGACTGTAGTACATGTCTTGTAGTAATATGACAGTTGGCAGGACATACCATACACACAGCAAGTGCAACACTCAGGACTTCCTTTGGTGTGCTACTATGACACCTTCTTTGTGTGACATCACCTTAGCTTACACTATTTGTCATAACATTAAGGGACTTCTGATGTGCAATAACTGCTCTATGCAATTAGTAGATAACTTTATGAAATGTTTGTTGTCCTACACTCTCGGGACATCTGTATTGTTTCAGTTGACACCTTACCAAACATCGACTGCAACCTGCAGGGTGTTACAGATGGTGGCCATACCTCTGACCTCTACATATGTCTGAAGAATGTCCTAATGTTTGCCACATATATTTTTTCCATTTGTCATAACATTGTGGTTATCTGAAAAATTGTTGGATAATCATGACAGACTAGCATTACAGATTAATGATGGATATTGTCATGTCACAACACATAACCTTTGGAAAGTGCATTCAAATGCACAACCTGTTCTGGTATCAACTTTCCATACATGTCACAGCAATATGTGAAGGTTGTGTTCAATGTCTGGCCTTTGCCCCACTTTTCCATATGGCTTTAACCAGATGTCTTTCTGTGGGGGGTTGAGAGGTATGCTGGTGGCCGTAACAGTTAGACTGCTGCAAGGGGAAATACATACATACACACACACCCACTCATGACCTGCCCTTGTTGACAGTAGAACCTCTAGCTGTGTAGGTTTGCATATAATACTGCTATATACATGACACAAGCACCACAGAGCTACTATAGTGTTGCAGTGTCTACCACTACTATTCAGGTGGGTGACAACTGCAGGGTCTGTTAGGACTGCCAATGGGGGGGGGGGTTCACAGGTCTTTAACATGGTAGAGCTATCACAAACACACACACACACAACTGCATGGGGATATGGACTGAAACACACATGTGCACAGATATGACACTTTTCCAGTTAGAACACCTACTTATCTTGTTACATACACTACAAACTGATATGACTATTGCACGCACCACAGTGCCTTTGTGTTAGAAAATGTATAACTGTGCTTCAAAGGTGGATGACATCTGTAGGGGGCCTGACTAGGTTGGCAATGGGAGAGTTAACAGGGTGGAACAGGTACACAAAATGGTATAATCATTGCATACACACAGGCAAGACAGCCACAGGGGATATGCATACAGAAACACACTCACACAGTTCTCAATAGTCAGATTAGAACAACTAACTATCTACTTGTATGTACCATAGTGCCATGTACATATTGCATGGGCTGCAGATATTATATGTCAGGGAAATAACTCACAACCTCTTACGCCAATTAATCTTGGAAATGTCTTCATGAATGGTGGGATAAACCACCCAAAATACGGACTGTTCTCACATATTGCTCTTACAAACCTAGACAACTGATGGGGTAACAGATCTTGCATCAGTAGGATGTTTCAGATGGGTATGATGTTTGAAGCTGACATACCTGTAACTATGGCAACTGTCACATAATTGCCAAGGATTTCTAATAATACACCAATGTTATGAGACACGGGCCACCTATATGTTGCAAATATCTGGACATTCTTCATACAGCTATACAAGATGACTGGTATGACCCATAGAGTTTGACATGGTGCATATAAGGTGCATGACATCAACAGGATGTTTGAAGTACTGCCATTGGAAGGGGGTCAACAGGCCTTAAAATAGTATAACCAACACACACAACAGCCACAGGGCATATACTTCACACAAACACATATTTAGTAGTATAGTTGTCTGCATTGAGATTCAACCCCCTACCTACTTAGTTGCATGAACTATAGCACTGCCTGCACACACACACACACACACACACACACACACACACACACACACACACACACACACACACACACACACACACACACAAAATCACTGTTGCCAGTATTGAGATTAGAACCCCTCATTATCTCGGTTTCTGTACTATAGTGCTACAGAGTTATCGCATGAGCCACAGAGCTTATATGTCTGAAGGATGTCCAAAGGTGCTTCTTAGATGAATGACATCAGCAGGCCTTGTAAAGTAGGGCAATGGGAAGTTTACTAGATAGAAAAGGAATCATAATGCTTTAACTACACACACACACACACACACACACACAGTTGCCAGTGTTGAGATTAGAAGCCCTAGCTATCTAGCTATGTGTACTATAGTGCTACATACTTATTGCATGTGTCACAGAGCTTATAGGTCTGGAGAGTGTCCAAACATACTTCTAAGGTGAATGACATCAGTAGGCCTTGTAAAGTAGGGCAATGGGAGGTTTACTGGGTGGAAAAGGAATCAGACTTCTTTAACTTACAGACACACACACACACAAACACAGTTGTCAGTGTTCAGATTAGAACCCATATCTTTCTAGTTATGTATACTATAGTGCTACTTACTAATTGTGTGCACCACTGAGCTTATAGTACTAGAGAGTGTCTAAACATACACCTAAAGTGAATGACAGCGGCTGGCCTTGAAAAATATGGCGATGGCAGGTTTACTGGGCAGAAAAGGCCTCAAAATACTATAACCTAAAAACACACACACACAGTTGCCAGTGGTGGGATTAAACCCCCTAACTATTTAGCTATGTATACTATAGTACTACATACTTATTGTGTGTGCCACAGAGCTTATAGGGCTGGAGAGTGTCCAAACGTGCTTCTAAGGTAAATGACATCAGCAGGCCTTGTAAATTTGGGCAACAGGAGATTTACTGAGTGGAAAAGGCCTCAAAATTCTTAAACCTACAAACACACACACAGTTACCTGGGCTCAGATTAGAACCCCTACCTATTTAGTTATGTATACTATAGTGCTACATATTTATCGCATGCGCCACAGAGCATATATAGCTGAAGGTTGTCCAAAGGTACTTCGAAGATGAATGATATCAGCAGGCCTTCTAAAGTAGGACAATGGGAAGTTTCCTGGGTGGAAAAGCGACCATAATGCTACAAACACACACACACACACACACACACACACACACACACACACACACATGGCAGGTGATGTGAGATTACAACCCCTACCTCAATACTATTACACAATGGAGCTCACCTTTGTATTGGCATGTGCAAGTGTTTACAACTGGGAAATGTCTGCATCAGGACATCACTCTATGCCTTTCAGTGTATCAGTCTCTCTATGCCTCTCTCTCTCTCTCTCTCTCTCTCACTATCTCTTTCTGTCTATCTGTCTCTGTCTCTCCCTCCTCCTGTCTCAGCCTGTCTATAATTGATATATGTATATATGTTAGCTATATATATGTATATCTATCACACTCAACAGATGCAGATATATCTCATATGAGCCACCTCCAAATAGCTGCAGGTAATCCTGCCTAATGGGGGTGGGGGGAGACAGTTAAGGTGCATATAGCTGTCTGTATGCAAGGACATATCTGGACAACAGAGTTGTATAGTCAGATGTGGGTTTAGACATAGACTGTAATTCTCCAAGTGTTGGAGCATGCGCAGTATGACCTTCAATAGTAAGAGGTTGACTACATTCCAGAGCTAGCTGTACTCCTTTCCAGGAATTTGTGTGCTACAGCTGATTGGCTGATGAACCTGTTCAAACAGTCGAGCACCTCAGTGATATATTGTGTGAGGAATCTCCTGGCTGTGAGCTATCCTTATTAACCAAGTGATAGCCTAGTGTGGGTACAGAGTGCACTGGACTGAGCAAAGTTTTCCATAATATGAGTGGTATAGTCTACATAGCACTGTGATTTCCTGGTATGTAAGTGGCAGATCAGTATAGAGCAATGTGAGGGAGCACTTACAGACATTTGTTTACCAACTCCATACACTGCAGGGAACTATGTTACAGCAGAAGTTGTCCTACTGTGCACATTCTATGTTTGTTTGGCCAGTGGTCCCCCTTCATCTTATATGTGTCTCTTTGTCATTCTGTAGTCCAGTTACCGTCTTTGTCCATAGTTGCTGCTGTTATGCATTTGCAGTTATGATGTGAGCAGGGTAGAAGTCGTAACATCACACACAGGGTTACAGACTTCACAACTCTGTCTGCACCCGTTTAGCAGGTCATCCATCATTGTGCCCCATACATCTGCTGTGGTCCTCAGGCAGTTTGTGTTGCACTGTTATTCTAAGGCTACAGGTTGGCCATAGCTCTCAAACTCTTACAGGCAAACATCTGGACAGGCCCATATATAACAGTCAGACACAGGCCCAGACATGGGGGCAGGCTCTTAATACTGCTCTTCCAAACATACACAGTTGTTAGAATGCATTTACTTATGGGTATGACATCTGCATCTCAACTGTTTGTTATTGCTGTTTTCACATCAGTCTTTATTGGTTTGCCAAAAGTTTAGCAGCACAACAGATATATGAGACATACATGCGGACATTCTCTGACATCCTGTCATTCCAGGGGTATGGATGGTGCCCACTGACTTGTCAGTACCGAAATAGTGATGTGGCAGCCTTTATATCCTGGCACTCGACTGACTTGTCACAACCTGCTGTTGTACTAGGCACTGTGTAGGTTACTCCAAACTGTGAACTGTCCATATGTGTGGCTCCCTGTCCCTCCATTGTCTAGCTTTCCTGTAGTAACAAATATTGAGTTCTGGCCAGTGTGTACACCTCCTACTGGTGATGTTGCTGAATTGCAAAATAGTTGCAATGGCCAGTCTCGAACCATGGACTGTGACAACTACAATATTGTACTTAGACCACTAAGCCATAACAGCAAGCAGGAAGTGCTGTCTACTTGCTGACATTATTAATCACAAACATACATACCACATTGACCCCTGCATATTGTAGAAATGGAACAAGTTATCAAGTTGTTTGTGACAGCCCTGGGAATATGTGGCCTGCTGTTATAAACTTGCAGACATAAATGTTACTACAGTTCTTTGTGGGCACAGGTGTGTTCAGGGCAGAGGGGCATACTTCTCGACTGTACACATCTTCACAGACTCTGCAGATGTTTAGCTCATATTTGGGCTCCATTTTTCATACAAAATGTGGTTGTGTGGCAAATAATAGTGAAATCATTAAAGACTAAAGCTAGAAAGTCATGACAGACATTTGAGTTTCAGATTTCTTGACCTTCAGAGAATTCATGGTACTGCAACAGCTGTTATTCTATCAACTTCATATGTTTTTATGATTTGTCCATGTTTTTGGCCCTTTGCCTACATTTCTTTATGGCTTTGTACAGATTTCATGCTGTAAGAGGTTTAGAGCTATGTATGGGACTCCAACATTGACGTCCATGCATTTGTCCTCGACCATGCTGTTTGTAAGTCCATCATATAGCACAGCAGATTTTGCTGGCTTTGGCCTTTATTGCAGGCTTACCTCTGTAACTGCCTTATGTTTTTCTGTTTCCTTTACCTTGTCTCTTTCCAGCTTTATTGTAATCCATGCTTTCTACATTACCCATCTCCTTGTGGTAGATTTTTATTCTAATTCATCATCTAACTTCCATAATCTATTTATTGCATTTATTTTTCATCAGTAGCTGTATCATCATCTTTCAGAGCTTCTCAGTCTTTTTTTCTCCACTAACTTTTGTTCCATCTGCATATTTTACTGTCCACAACTTATTCTCTCCCTGTTTTTAGTGAAGTATGGTCTAACAGTCATTTTTATTTTTCCCTCTCTCTGTCTCTCTCACAAGGTTGGCTGTGTTTTTCCTACATATAATCAGTCCACCCTGCTTTCCTAGTTTGCTACTCTTCTTGTGAGTGTACATTGTTTCTCCTACATTTGTGTGTCTCACTCCGTATGTCCTGCCAAACTTCATTCCCTTCTGTTGCCTCTTGTAGTTACTCTGTCTTCTTCCCATTTGATTCAGATTGCACCATATTTTCTCTTCTCTCTTTCCTTCAAGTTAAAGTTCCCTGCTTGACCTCCATTTCTCTCTCCTTGACAGCTCAGGGAAAAGAGATTTGTCTTGCACTTAGTGCTTTACCTTTCATCAATGTGTCTGTTATTAGCTCCTCCTATTAATTAGATATATTTTAATATCTTCCTTCCACTGAGTAGATTTCAATCACCAATATCTAACTTTTTTTCACGTTTTGCTTTCTTTGTTCCTGTTTCTTATCCTAATGAGTCCATTTTCCCAAGTAGCCTGTCAGGCAAATTTTTGTTTAATCCTTCTACCTCAATGTAACACAAGCGACTGCACCACCCCTTTAACCTCTATTTCCCCAAGGAAAAACCCTTCCACTGAAGTCTTTGAGCTTCAGGCCAATTTGCCTAAAATCACAAAGACATCTAAAATGTAATAGAGGCATTAGTCTCCCTCAGCAACACTTTCAGACTGCAAAATCAATGAGCTTACATAACACTAAAAGTCCAAAAGTCTGAAATGCTAATCCCAAAAGGCAGACATCTACCAAAACAAATATTCTAGTTATACGAGACTCAATTATAAGACAACCAGATGTACCACTTACCAGGCTAAGCAAAGAATGAGTAATGGTCATTTTGCTTCTAGTTCAGGATCTGCTAGGTCATGTGCATGATCATGTCACTTAACAGCAAAGTACTAGAACACAGGATCATCAGACAACTTATGTAGAAGATTCTGTACTAATGAGAAGTGTACTAATTGGTTCTCTGAGAGAGCAGCTGATGCATTGAACAGACTACCAAATTATATAAAAGCAAGCACTAGTGTAGATTTTTTTAAGAACAGCCTGGAAACTTATTATGTGAAAACTGTGTTGGTACAGAGGCAGGCTGTTAGGGCATAAATACTGTGCTTGAAATATTTGTATGTATGTATGTATGCAGTATGACTCTGTCATAGTACATACAGGTGTTAGTGACTTCAGATGTATCTCCCTCGACTATATAAAGATAAACATGATGGAGCTCTCTGTGTGTCCCAGGCAGGTATGAACCTAGCTAGTACTGAGAGGCATCCTACCTTCTCCACTGCTGATGCAGCAATATGACCAAAAAATAATTGACTTGAGTAATTGGCTTGGCTTTTAGTATAATTTGAAGGAGCACAACATTTGTCAGACTGGAAGGACGTTATTGACAGACCACATTGTTTCATCAAGGATGATCTGCACCTGTCCCTTCTAGATTTTAAATGCTGGCTAAGACATTCTCCACTACTATAACGCCATTTTTAGTCACACCAACCAAACATACCTACCAGTATAACAATACAAGCAAAGGATTACTATGAAGGTGTTACTGATCAATGGTAGGAGCCTAAAAAAGTACTTCAGTCCCTACAAGCCATCTTCACCCTGGAGCCACTGATGTCTGCATAGTGGCCATGGCATAATTTAAATCAGCAGAGAATACTCCAGTTGTGCAGGGCTATCATATATTCCACACATTTAGACCAGCTACTATGCAAGAGGGGAAAAAAGGTGGCGGAGTCTCAATGTTTATCTGAAAGAGTCTTACATCTAGGCTGGTTAAACAACATGAGGAATTAAATCATCTTCATATCCAACTCACCATCATTAAAGTTCCTTAAAACATTATAGCTAGTTATAAAACTTCCTCTCTACGACCGAAGAGAAACATACAATCACTACTTACAAAAACTGGAGTTGCTCAGCATTAAACTCAATACAATTTTCCTGGATGACTTTAATTATCCAGCTATAGACTGGGAAACCTGTACCACCACTATTGTAAAATAACAGATACTCCTAGATTTTATTAATGCAAATATTTGGAAGCAACTAGGGAGAGTACAGTCTTCTTCTTCTTTCGGCTGCTCCCGTTAGGGGTCACCACAGCAGATCAAATGTTTCCATTTCTTCCTGTCCCCTGCATCTTGCTCTGCCACACCAGCCACCTGCATGTCCTCTCTCACCACATCCATAAACCTTATCTTAGGCCTCCCTCTTTTCCTGTTACCTGGCAGCTTCATCCTTAGCATCTTTTTCCCAATATACTCTGCATCTCTCCTCAGCACATGTCCAAACCAGCATAATCTTGCCTCTCTGGCTTTGTCTCCAAACCTTCCAACCTGGGCTGACCCTCTAATATACTTATTCCTAATCTTGTCAATCCTGGTCACACCCAGTGCAACTCTTAACATCTTCAACTCTGCCTCGTCAAGCTCTGACTCCTGCCTTTTTGTCAATGCCACTGTCTCCAACCCATATAACATAGCAGGTCTCACTACCCTCTTGTAGACCTTCCCATTCACTCTTACTGGTACTCATCTGTCACAAATCATTCCTGATACTCTTCTCCACCCACTCCATCCTGCCTGTACTCTCTTCTTCACCTCTCTTCCACACTCACCATTACTCAGAACTGTTGATCTCAAGTACTTAAAATCATCCACCTTCGCCACCTCTACTCCCTGCATCCTCAGCATTCCTCTATCCTCCCTCTCATTCACACACATATATTCTGTCTTAGTCCTGCTGACCTTCATTCCTCTTCTCTCTAGAGCATATCTCCACCTCTCCAGGGTCTCCTCCATCTGCTCCCTACGCTCACTACAAATCACAATGTCATCTGCAAACATCATAGTCCACTGCAACTCCTAACTGATCTCGTCTGTCAACCTGTCCATCACCATTGCAAATAAGAAAGGGCTCAGAGCTGATCCTTGATGTAATTCCACCTCCACCTTAAATGCATCCATCACTCCCACTGCAGACCTCACCGCTGTCACACTACCCTCGTACATATCCTGTACCACTCTTACATACATCTCTGACACTCCCGACTTCCTCATACAATACCACAACCAGGGAGAGTACAGTCTAAATAAACAAAATCCTTACCAATATGAAGAAGTCACGCTCCCCTCCTTGCATATTGTCTTCACTTGTCAGGTCAGATCACAAAACGGTTTGCCTTGAAATAAAATTGTACCCCACAATATCAGCAATTCGTAGAATCTTTAGAATTTTTTTCTAAGGCAAACTTCCTACTTCTAAGTGATACTGCGAAGTTTCAAATCCCACAAAACCAAATAAACTCCACTGAATATGTCAACTCATACACCACTAACATGCAAACGATGAGCTGTAGCCTGTAAGAACAAGTGCAGGGCTTATTCCAAAAACAAGCCTCCCTAAACTTACAATAAAAAGAAGAGAATTATAGACAAAAATCAGAAGAGTATCTCATGAGGCAATATCATTTTAATACACAATTCAGGAGTTTAATAAAAACAAACAAACCCAGGTTTGAGGAAAATAAGTCACCTAAGCAAAGGACTAACATAAAGTGTTCTTTAGCTATATTCATAACCTCAAAAGATCTATACTACAGTGTGCTGAGCTGATTGTGAATGACACCACTTACACTAAATCTGATAAATTCAGCACCAACTACATCCCTTTTTAATCTCCTATTATCTCATAAGAAATACCAGTAATTAATATCACCCCCAGCTATCATGCAGGGCGAGAATCCTGAAAGCACTGTCAAAAGCCAGGAATGCTGCACTAATGGGCCATGACAATATCATTTGAGGTATCTTAAAATAGTATGAAACATGACTTATGTACACTTCTAACAATGCTATTCAACTTCAGCCTCCACATAGGCTTTGTTCCAAGCAAATGGAGGACAGCAATAGTTATGCCACTGCACAAGAGAGGGACATCAATTGACCTGGGTGATTACCAGGTCATAAATCTGACCAGTCTTCTTTGTAAAGCCATGGAAATATCAATAATGGAATTAATCGATAAAAACATAGAGAACCTACAAACATGAGACTCATCCCGGGTTGGGTTCATCAAAGGCACATCTTGCTTACTCAGCCTAGAAGGCTTCTTCAAAAAGGTCACTAAAGCAATGGACAAAGGCAAGATGGCGCACACCACCTACCTAGACATGGCGGAAATTTTTCAGACAATACCTCACTCAGATATAGTAGAAAGGCTTACCCAATTAGGTATAACCCCCAGTGTTACCCACTGGATTGCCAAATGTCTTACAGATAGGACTCTGGATGTCAAGGAAGAAAAAGCTGCATCTACAAAAATGCCAGTCAACAGCAGAGTCCCGCAGGGCTCATTGCAGAGGCCTCTCTTTTTTGGCTTCAACTTCTGTGAAGTAAAAGTAAACCCCAAGGTCCTCTGGCTGACAAACATTGTGGATGATGTCAATTTAGTACCAGTAAATGAATTCCCAAAGGTCTTATGACATTTTGCAGGAAGATTTGTCCCAAACAAATTACTGGTGCCAGAACCATGGACTAAAAATAAAGGCCGGAAAGTTCATTATTGTATCCTATGGGAAATCCACTACATTGAGAAATGATCACATTGACAATCTGTCCCTAATAGTAGACCATGTAGTTTCAGATTTGGGAACAATTGTGGATAATGTATTCACAGTGATGTCATTCTATTTTCCATAGCTTATAAGCAAAGGGATCAGTTCCATGTCCAGGGATGCCACTTTACCCTGCTCTCATCAGGCCCATCATTGAACATAATCTCCACTCTGGCATGTATCTTGCTGGGCATATGCAACAAGTCTAATGTGCACAAGGGTTTCTTGCAAAGAGAATACAGTGCCTAAAGCATATGTCCTACATGGACGACATCAAGGCACTGTCATTGTAATCATTATCTTATAGATTGCTGAAGGGATGAAACACAGTGCCTAAAACATATGTCCTACATGGATGACATCAAGGCACTATCATTGTAATCGTTATCCTATAGATTGCTGAGGGGATGAAACACAGTGCCTAAAACATATGTCCTACATGGATGACATCAAGGCACTGTCATTGTAATCGTTATCCTATAGATTGCTGAGGGGATGAAACACAGTGCCTAAAACATATGTCCTACATGGATGACATCAAGGCACTGTCATTGTAATCGGTATCCTATAGATTGCTGAATGGATGAAACACAGTGCCTAAAACATATGTTCTACATGGATGACATCAAGGCACTGTCATTGTAATCGTTATCCTATAGATTGCTGAAGGGATGAAACACAGTGCCTAAAACATATGTCCTACATGGATGACATCAAGGCACTGTCATTGTAATCGTTATCCTATAGATTGCTGAAGGGATGAAACACAGTGCCTAAAACATATGTCCTACATGGATGACATCAAGGCACTGTCATTGTAATCGTTATCCTATAGATTGCTGAAGGGATGAAACACAGTGCCTAAAACATATGTCCTACATGGAGGACATCAAGGCACTGTCATTGTAATCGTTATCCTATAGATTGCTGAATGGATGAAACACAGTGCCTAAAACATATGTCCTACATGGATGACATCAAGGCACTGTCATTGTAATCGTTATCCTATAGATTGCTGAGGGGATGAAACACAGTGCCTAAAACATATGTCCTACATGGATGACATCAAGGCACTGTCATTGTAATCGTTATCCTATAGATTTCTGAGGGGATGAAACACAGTGCCTAAAACATATGTCCTACATGGATGACATCAAGGCACTGTCATTGTTATCCTATAGATTGCTGAGGGGATGAAACACAGTGCCTAAAACATATGTCCCACATGGATGACATCAAGGCACTGTCATTGTAATCGTTATCCTATAAATTGCTGAAGGGATGAAACACAGTGCCTAAAACATATGTCCTACATGGATGACATCAAGGCACTATCATTGTAATCGTTATCCTATAGATTGCTGAAGGGATGAAACACAGTGCCTAAAACATATGTCCTACATGGATGACATCAAGGCACTGTCATTGTAATCGTTATCCTATAGATTGCTGAGGGGATGAAACACAGTGCCTAAAACATATGTCCTACATGGATGACATCAAGGCACTGTCATTGTAATCGTTATCCTATAGATTGATGAAGGGATGAAACACAGTGCCTAAAACATCTGTCCTACATGGATGACATCAAGGCACTGTCATTGTAATCATTATCCTATAGATTGCTGAAGGGATGAAACACAGTGCCTAAAACATATGTCCTACATGGATGACATCAAGGCACTATCATTGTAATCGTTATCCTATAGATTGCTGAGGGGATGAAACACAGTGACTAAAACATATGTCCTACATGGATGACATCAAGGCACTGTCATTGTAATCGTTATCCTATAGATTGATGAAGGGATAACTGTGTCTGGTTCATAAGGCATCCTCTTCCCCAATACTGATGGACCTACTCTACATCCATAACTCAAATGGTATAGGTTCATAGGTTCATAGGTTCATACTAGGCTATCTGCCCGAGGGCATTTACAAGCCTAGCCCATAGTTTTGTGGCTTTCGCCACCCCTTTAGTATGGGGAACTATACCCATTATTTTGCTGTGCCTCTGTTGAGCAGTGACACTGAGGTAATCCCTGGGGTATATCTGCGATCTCCCATCCATTGGTCAAGATTTCTCTTGAACAAGGCCAGCGAGGTGCTCTGCCTCACATATACCGGGATTTTATTCCACAGCATAGGGAGTCTTTGGGTGATGAATCTATCCCTCCAGCATGTCCTATTAATAGCCGTGTCGAGGTTTAAGTCTCCCGCCCTTGTGGCTCTGACGGATCTAGATTTTTGAGGTGAAGCATATTCATCAAATCTGGGTTTGACATGGCCTTGTATGTTAGGCAAAGGTCACCTCTGAGCAAGCGGTAGCGACTGAATAGAGCTGGAGTTCTTTCAGTCGGGCAGCATAGGACAGATGTTTGAGACCCTTTATCCTTTTGGTGAGGAACTTTGTGGCCTCTCCAGCTGCTGCAAGTGTCGGGTCAGATACATTCGAATGGGGCATTGTACTCAATCATTGGTCTGATGAGTGATGAGTATAGGGAGACTATGACCTCCCTTGATCTAGATGAGAATCCCTTCATGATAAGGTGGGCAATGTAGAAGGTCTTCCTAACTACTTTAGCTACATGGGTGTCGAATGACAGACTACTATCAACCTGGGTCCCCAGGTCCCTGATAACTTCTTCTGTACTCAGTGGATTGCCACCTATTTGGTAGCTAGGGGTAACCTTGTTTTTCCCGAAGGGTATGACTATGCATTTTTGGCATTTAACTTTAGGCCATGGCTCTGGCACCAGTTATCCGTTTCTGTGAGACCCTTCTGAAGGATATCTGTGTCAGATGTGTTTTCTACTATGGCCCAGTTTGCAGTCATCTGCAAACTTTGTCAGCCATAACCCTCCTGTGTTTGCTTGTACTGGAAAAGTAGATGCCAAACAAGAGTGGGCCCAGGACTGAGCCCTGTGGTACACCACTTGTGACAGGCTTTGAGTCTGACATGGCACCAGCAACTCTGACCCTGTGGGTTCTGTCACTCAGCCAGTTTGCAACCCATCTTGTGATGTATGGGTTAACATTTAAGCTGATGAGTTTTTCAATGATACCCGAGTGGGGTATTGTATCAAAGGCCTTCGCCAGATCGAGGTAGGCTGTATGGACTGCCTTTCCCTCATCAATGGCTTTGGTGACTGTTTAAAAGTCAACCAAGTTTAGAAGGCATGATCTGCCTTTGACAAAGCCAAACTGGGATGGATCCAAAGTCTGCAAATTCCCTATGTCTTTATTTATGAGGTCCATTATGATCCTCTCCATGGCTTTGCAGATAAGACTTGTCAAGCTAATGGGCGGTAATTTCCAGGGTCGGTGGAGGCACCGCCTTTGTGAAGTGGGACCACAGTTGCAGTGCACCACTCCCTGGGTACGTATCCAGAGGTAAGACTATGATTAAACAGCTGTCCTAGTTGTGGGTTTAATTCCTCATTGAGTTCGTGGAGCACACAGCCGGGGACACCATCAGGTCCCATGGATGCTGTGTTTTTTGCTTTGGAGAGAGCAGTTCTCACTTGGGCGTTGGAGATGTTTGGGGGCTGCAATCGCTTGGTATAGATATCTCTCCTTTTGAGGAGGAGAGAAGTTTGCACTGAACCTGTCAGCCAGTATGTTGGCAATGTCTGTAGGATCAGTAATCTTCACATCATTTTGAACTAGTTTTGAGCATATCTGGGAGTTTCCTCCCAGGTTTCTAACATAGCTAAAGAAGGCCTTATGATTGTCTTTTGAGTCTTTAGCTATTTTTCTCTCAAAATTTGCTTTGGATGATTTTATGAGAGCTCTTAGTTTTTTACTTATAGTGATCAAGGGTGTCTTACCTTTTAAGGATTTTGCTCTATCTTGTAGTAGCTTCCTCCTTTTGTTGTAGAGTTTGTTTATGGCTGGGGTCCACCAGAGTGGACGCTTGCCTTTGGTACAAAGAGTCTTTGTTTTGCTTGGGATTGCCTTATCCATGCAGTCCTGCAGGTGCTGGTAGAAGGCATTTGTAAGTGATTCAGCGGCTTGAGTACTGTTTTCCTTGCTCGGGGCCTTAAAGGAGACCACACTAGTCTTTAGAAGTGTGAAGTCGGCTTTCGAGAAGTTCTTTACTGTGGTCTTTTTATTTCAGGTGGGGTGGGATGAGGACCTCCAGCGAGATTAGTTTGTGATCTGATCTCACCAGTGAGGGGTATACTTCGGTGTTGAACATTGTGCTCCCATGTTCGTGATGATGAGATCAAGTATGTTTTCTCCTCTTGTGGGATGGTGACTAGTTGTTCCATGGCATTTGAGTTTATGAATTCCAGGAACTTTTGGGCTAGGGTGTTTGGGCTTGAGTAGTGTTCCCAGTCTATATTAGGGTAATTGAAGTCACCTAGTATGATGGTGTTTGGTGATACATTTATCCCCTCTAGTGTTTTCAGGAAGGCCATGTGAGGTTCCTGAGTTTGTGAGGGTGGCCTGTAACATGCTACAATTTGCAGAGCAGTCTTGCCTATGGTTAATTGCACCTGGATGGTCTCCGATGCATCGTGCGTTGCCACCAGTCTTGAGGTGTGGGTGTCTTTGATGAATATGGATACCCCCCCCCTTTCTTGGTATTGTCCGGATTTTGGGGCCGGAACGCATGATAAGAGGTAAAACCTGATAGTGCTGGGGTGCTCTCAGGAGCCTTGAACCAGGTTTCTGTCACTGCACAGACATCGATGTTCTCCATACTGAGAAGGGCCTCGAGTGCGTGCATTTTGAGATTTAGACTTCTGGCATTGAGCAGCATTGTTCCAGGGACCTAAACCTCTTCTGCAAATTAAACAAAATGGTTTGGAGAGACAGGTAGACCTCTCAGAGGTTATCACTAGTCTGAAACTGATTCCTGAACTCATTAAGTAAAAATAATTCCTGTCCCTATACAAGAGTAACCTGGACCTTTGAATGGGATTGAGGAAATTTACCCCAGGACTGCCACTTATTTTACATATGGACAGAGGCAGCAACTAAATGCTCTTTCCTGCAATAGAATTTCTATAAATACTCAATGGTAATACCAAATTAGCAATCATTGTTTTACCTATAACAAATCATTATCCTATGGGTAAATATATAAATACAGACTTTTGAATTAGGTAGAGGTAATTTTAACTAATGGGATAATCAGCTAAGTTTAAAATGACCTGCAATGGAATTTTGCCTAGAATTGTGTCATGTCAAACTCTTCTACGTACTAGTATGACTACTCATAAAATATCATCTAGGCCTACTATACTGTAATACCTACATGATAAGTATATTTATTTGATGTGCTTGACACACACTCCTATATTTTATTTCTGATTTGATATGAATGACACGTAGTTTCATGGTGTATTTTCAGATACATTTTGCAGAACGTATCTTCATAAGATGTTAGCATGCTATCTATGTTACTAGAAGTTAAGTTACTGACATGTTTATCTTACTATATTTAACTCTGACATCTAAGCTGTGTATTTAACTGTATCTCTTATATTGTACTGTAATAAATGTAGTTGTTAATGTTGAGCTTTTACCTTTGTTTATTCACCTGTGCCACACAACTTGTGTATTCATCTGTGACTCTTCTATTGTATATGCTTGTTAATGTGGAGCTTTTCACACTGGGCCTCCACTGAAAATGGGCTCACTTCAGCCCAGTGGACCATCCTGACAAACAAATGCAAATAAATAAATAAATTCACCTATGAACCTTTGAAAAGAAAGTCGAATGTTATTCCCTGCATGTGTTTCCCTACTCAGTTTTTATAATGCTAAGTAGTTTATTTTCCCTTCTAATTGATTTGGTTTCATCTGCAAAAAATATTCACGCATCATCCATTCTCTGACTCATTATATTATATTCTAATGCAGACTACTTATCTTGTATGCTGTTATACATATTGTTACTGTGTGTGTGTGTGTGTGTGTGTGTGTGTGTGTGTGTGTGTGTGTGTGTGTGTGTGTGTGTGTGTGTGTGTGTGAGAGCACGGGTGCACATTTGCCACCTCTTATCTTAGCAGTTAACAAGAAACAAGAAAACAAAACAGGATGTGAAACAGTAATTTTTGTCAAACATTATCTAACAGTTATACTTCTTAAAGCTTCTCTTTGAATGACAATGACCTCAACTGGCTTACACTCAATATTCCTCTAAATAATTATTATCTCACCCTTGCTATAGCATACTGCATACCTCCCAGTATACAAACATATATAAAAGTCACTAATGCAATAAATGCAGCAGTATTCTAACATTACCAAGAATATCAACATGAGATGAGACTAGAACTATTATGATATAGCTCATGCAAGAACCCTAGATTTGCTTACAGACCAAGGTCTCATCAATTAGTGAGCACTGCACCATAACTGTCACCATACTAACCTCCAAAAATAAACCTCCCCAATAATTAGGTGCTTTTAGTCCAAAGCATAGCAATAACTTCTCAAACAACTCACTGGAAAAAGAACTGACAACTTATTCTTTCAGTTTAGGACTTTTCATATGTTCTTCACTTAGAAGCACGCTAATTTATGTTAAAATAAATAACTACAACTTTACAGAATTACAAAAACAATCAAAATCATTGGATCACTACAGAACATAATCACAGAAACCAAGCTTCAGACCTTTGAAAATGTTCTCCTTTTTCTCACTCCTGACAAAAGTCCATTGACCTTAAAAACTTGGTTACATGGAAGAGGAGATATCAAACTGCCTAAACCACTTATAATGCATACATATTTCATTAATGTTGCCTATTTCATATAGTTATGCACATATAAAATTGTTGCATTCTGTATTTTGCATTGTCTTAAACTTTCCTCCCTTCTTATGAAACTTGCATTACTCTATTAGCTCACAGGCATACGATTTAAACTAATTTTACAATCTTCAATATTCAAAACGTCATTACAATTAATCATTCACTCCTGGTTTAATTAACACACCTAAATTCACAATCCACTTATTTTCTTTCATATCCAAAATTTTGTTTACTACTAATTGATTTACCTCCCTTTACCCTATCTATTCCTATATAAGTAACGTGTAGTTGAATTAATTTTGGCATGTTTATATATCTCTCTGGCGTCAAATATTAACATGCAGGACAAGTTTATTCTTCCAGGACAAAGTATTCTACATCATGTAAAAGTAACCATAGACACATATAGCCATATAAATCACCCAATCACTGTTCTAAGTGATCAAATGCCAAACTTCATGTTTATGGGTAACTGGTCAAAGTAAAATATTTAGTTTTCATCACCCTCCTGCAACAAATACAGTTCACATGATGAACAGACACTTAAAATATCCTTAGACTTGAGATTTTGAACAGAATTTTTATAAGTAGAAAAATATTGTCCCAAGATATTATCCTTCTAAAAACAGAAGTATCATCTACTATCCAATATGGTAAAATAAAATCTATCCTTGGTTAACAAGTACTGATGTCTGTTAATAATATTCTTAAATATGTATAGGTACCAATTCCTCCAGTGCAGAAACACAAAGTAAAGAACAACTTCCGAAAACAAGTGGGTCACTGCCAGCATGAACTGAAGGACCACACCAGCAGGTTGAAAACATTAAACATATTAAAAAACAAAACTCATTCCACATATTCTACCATCCAGCAGTTTTCAATATCACAAATGTAGGCTAAGTTACTATTCGAACAAACTTACACAAAAAAATGCATACCCGGTTTATATTTGATCTAAATCTACATCGACAAACTATCTCACAGCTATACATATACATATATATATATATATATATATATATATATATATATATATATATATGAGAGAGACTGACAAACCATCTCACAACCATACTGTATATATATATATATATATATATATATATATATATATATACACATGCACACCCACCCACACACACACACATATATATATATATATATATATATATATATATATATATATATATATGGATCTAGTGACATTTTGATATGGGAGGCCTAAACATGCGGCAAGAACATAACATTTTACAACTTAACCCTGCTTTGTCATTTATTTATGCTCTAACCCCTCATTTCTGAATTGTTCAGTGAAATTCCTGTCTAATAATGGATGTGCAATCTCCTTTACTACAGAGTTGATTCTACTGACCTTCATAATTCTATAAATACTGACTCATTCCACAAATAAGGAACTTCTGCATAAATCTCAATAGACATGCACATTCCTTTCCTTAATTATTATACAACCACATATAAACATGTGTACATGCTATTCTTTGGAGACAGCAATGCCCTTCTTTTCTCAAGTAGGGGCAACATCTACAGCCCTTACCCCATTTATACAGTAACTCTGAGGTTATTAATGCCAGCAAAGAAACATATGACATATATAACAGTTCATTCTACTTTTACAAAACCTCCGCAAATATATTTGCGACAACATACATATATATTTATCATTAATGTTATACATTTCAATATTTACCATTGTTTGCATAAATGCATCAACTCTGCACCTTTCACAAAAAACAGCAAGCACTCATTCCATTCAGATAAACACAGCTTGAATTCAACACAATTCACATAAGCAGGGTATTTACTTAGTATAATTTGCTTAAATACGGCATGCACTCAATAACATTCACATAAATATAGCACACACTCAACAACATTAACATAAATACAGCATGCACTCACAGCATTTACATAAATCCAGCATGTATTCAACACAACTCGCATAAGCAAAGCATTCAGTTTGTACCTATCACATAAATACATTGTGAATTCAACAAAATTCACATAAATAGAGCATTCACTGAACACCATTAATATAAATTAAGCATGAATTCCACACATTTCACATAAATAGAGCATTCACTGAATACCATCATGAATTTAACACAATTCACATAAATAGAGCATTCACTGAATACCATTAACATACCTCTCAACCTGGAAACATCAAAAATCTGGACAAGGCCCATGAAAAATAGGTACAAATCTCTATGCTGATTAACATATAACGTGCATACATAATTATGTAACCCCACCCACTCCAATGGAATTGTGGGATACCAACTTTCAAATGCAAACTGAAGAACAGACAACCAAAATATGGCACCACAGTCCCCCTGCAGCCTTTCCAATGTCCCATTAAATGGTCATTTCGCCCCATTTACCATAAACACTGTGTGCATACTGTTTCACTTCTACAATGATTATTTGGATTTTATTTTTACATTTTACAGCACATTGCACAAACTCTAATAGAATAGACATCTGCTAAACAAAGTAATACTGTCTAACAATGAAAATAAACTCAGCATTAAAACTTCTCTGCCCTTGAAACTCACATTCATTGAAACAGCATTGAAAACCACACCACATCTAAAGAAAATGCATCTGGCCAGTGGTGGATAAAGATTACCTTTGGGCTGTTTTCAAATCATTGGCCCCTTGCACACAAAACAAGAAACATACATGTGTTGTTTTCTTTGATATACCTTCTTGACTTTATTAAATTATCTTCCTTGTATAATACAGCACACTTGTTAGACAGAGTGCATTTTAAATGTATTGTTTGAACATTTCTCCAGTAGGCTGTACTGTAGGCAATGAAACAAAATGCATGAACCAATAATGACAAAACTGCCCAATTCAGAACATTTCCATCATAAAAGTCTACTTCCACATCCACACTATAAATACAATGACAGTAGTGTAAGCCATAGGCATCTTGCACAGCTTCTCGCACTTATTTTCAATTTCAGTTTTTTGGGGGGGAGGGAATAAAAGGCCAAAAACCAGGGTCACATTTTAAATATTGCTTGTATAATTTTGTAAAGTTGATAAAATAAAATGTGTTACCACCATGCATATCACTGGCAAGTCTTTAAAGCAGGACCCTGAGCACTACAGACAGAGCAACATACCACTATGCCAAATCAGCAGTTTCCTGAAAAATAGGAAGACTTAAACTTAAATGGCTATCATTTAGTGAATTAAGTTCTCACCATAGCTCTCACCCTCTTAGCACAAAAAACCTGGACAAAGCCAATAATGGAGGAATACAAATTGAGTTCTCACTTCTCACCATAGCTCTCAACTCTTAGCACAAAAAACCTGGACAAGCCAATAATGGGGGAATACAGCCCCAAAATAGGGACAAATTTCAAATACTTATCTTATAAACTTAGAAAATTGCTAGAATAAAAGGTTTTGTGTTACCATTTATTTTCTGAAGAATACGAAGTCAGAAATTCAAATGTCTGTCATTATTTAATGAATTCAAGCCTGTAGTGAAAAATCCTGAAAACCACGGATTTTATGAGGAACAGATCAAATTCACAACTGGTGGTGGCTAGGGACTTTAGGATCTTTTTATCTTGTACCCAAGGTACAGGGTTTGAGCCTGAGTACCTCTAACCACCAGGTGTATTAAAATGGGGGCAATAAGTTGCTTACAAAGCTGAGCAATATACTACCACTATCAAAAAAAAGAGCACAATACATCAATTGCATGATAAGAAAATCCACTACAAAGTTGCCTATGGGCAGTAAACCTGCTGAGACAAGCAAACTTGTCTCCCCCCACACACTAGCACACATAGATGCTCACATGCGGACACACACACACACACACACACACACACACACACACACACACACACACACACACACACACACACACACACACACAGTGATGGTTCTGAGTTCCTGCCAATGGGAACTCATGCTACACCAAATACTGTTATCATGTAATGGTAATTATCCCACCTCTGTTGTCATGCCTAATGATTCTGGTATCTTTATGAATTGCAGTCAGGGCAGATCACAGCACAGGAGGGACACCTGTGTACTTATGTACACAAAAGGTATGTAATTTTTCTCTTCTATGCAGTACCCTCATGCAACAGAGCATAAAAGAGCAGCTACTGGCTGTAGAGAAGACAGAGATGATCTGGCTGTGAAGACTTATGTATGTTACTGTGTACAATTTGCTTCTCTGCACACTTTACAGAAAATTGTGGACAAACACACTGCCATCAAGAACTCTGATCTATATCTAGAAAGACGATCCTGGTTCGAAGAATATAATACATAGTATGCAGAATACTTGTAAACGAGCCCCTGTCCCCATTGTATAAAAACACTGTGGCCTATACCATACATACAAGATGTGCAGTGTTCTCTAGTATACATAAACTCCCTAAAACGTGAGTGGGAATTTGCTATTGCTTTTTCCATTAAGTCATAATACATTTGTTTCTCTTAAAATGCATCAAGCCTTTAATACTTTTTAAAGAAATATTGCTGTTTATTCCAGCAGAGCATTATCAAAATAAAATATGCTTAGATCCAAGGAAATCTCATAAATGCTAGACAGTTTATGGATCTAATTTGCTGATTATATAATGGATGATTTGTAAACACTATTTGTCTCTGTTTCTGCAAAGGTAGAAGAGATACTTTTCTGCGTGAGGTAAGTATGTACCATCTGTATTATGATAAGCTCATAGCACTTTATAAAATATGTTTCTTCCCAGGTTTACATATTTAAATGGCTTCTTGTGCTTCTCATTGACTGCAGGCATGGGATACTATAAAGCAGCACACTTCCCATGATGCCCTCACTAAAACATGCTCCTGAATGGCAGTGTATCTACTTTTGCAGGTGGCATAATTCCACAGTTTAAAAGGCAATCATCTGTGTCAGTACTTTGGCCAGTAATCCAATCCTGCTGAATGCTCTGTGTTTTGTGACTGCATTGCATACTGACTCATATCCATAGCCTGTTCATGTCTGACTTGAAAAGCTTTATCAGCTAAAAGACTTATCCCAAGATTCAGTAATCTTCTGTGCAGAACTAGCTTAGTCCTACATGGAAGCAACCGTTTAGGAGCAGCACGGCAGTGTGCTACGCATATTAATGAAGACGTGCTGCCTGAGCTCCCAAATGGACATGGAGCGTGGACGAGTGGAGGGGGCATGTCTGATGCAGAACTATTACAATATACAGGCCCCTGCAATCAAGAACTGCAGTATAGCAATAACAGTGAGCGAGACCACTCATAGGGGGTTGCATACCCCCAGCAACACCCCCCATGTTTATAAGAGCAATGGTTAAAATATAATAATATAAGTAAGTTAATTTTTTTATGAAACAGATAAAATGTAATCATAGGTGCGTGGGTTTGCCCATTGCTTAGCTAAGTATACTGCAGCTTAAATGGCACAAGAAGATAAATATCAAGATATAAGCAAATGAAGCAGTACTGCAATAGTGTAGTGGTCAGAGCATTCACCTTGTAAGCAGTCATTCGCGGTTCGAGTCTCACTCCAGTGCATTACATTTTCCATGTCAAATCACATTATGAACAATATTTGTTGTTGCATAACCTACTAAATAGCATATATTTGTGAACTGGAGTACTGCATTAAATGCAGATGTGAGGTGTCATTGTAATAATGTTGTAAAATCCACAGATAAATGCAAGTGCCTCATACAGTATATGTACACATGAATCAGGGATACAAATCAAAGGTATAATGTGCAATGAATGTTACATCCATAGAGTGTCCAAATCCACCATCTTCCCAACTGACATTTTACATTTCTGTCTAAATTAGTGCAGGGGTAAGCAGGAGTAAGCACTATGAAGTAATAGTAAGTGGGAGTAAGCATATTTAAGCAGTAGTAAGCAGGTTTAAGCCCATTTGCTCAGGGGTAAGCAATGCACACACAGGTTAAGCAATACTGAAGCTAACTCTCTGTAAGCATATTTAACCAGAGGTTAGCATTGCTTACCTTCGAGCAAACCCACTTACAGCTGCTTAAAAGTGCCTTAATCACTCCAGTGAAAAAAAAATAAACAGCCCTTGCAGAACTTGAACCCAGGGCCCTGTACACTATAGTTATAGTAGTTAACCAATAAGCCATCACAGCAGTACATAAGAATGAGGTGTAACCAAACAGATCCACACTATAGGAATATTAAATGTAACATGTGAAAGGAATCTATATACAGTTTTATGCTGTATAACCTACTACATAACATAAATATGTGAACTGGAGTATTGCATTAAGTCCAGATGTAAGGTGTCATTGTAATAAAGTGTTGAAATCCCCTCGTAAACACAAGGACCCCATACAGTGTACATATACATGAATCATGGATACCAAACACATATATAACACGTAATGGATAATGAATCAATGCCAAACAGCAAATAGTATGCAAATTAAAAATTAAGTAATGCTAAGCTTTGCACAGCCCTGCTTACTAGGTGTAAGCAATGTGTAGGCCAGCTAAATCAGTTTGCCCATTGGTATACCCCTTTAAGCAATGTCAACCTTAGGTAAGCAGGTTTGTCCATAACTTAGCATTTTCAAAACTGCCCAATCACAGCAAAGTGTGGGAAATCAGCCCTATTTAAACACAAAAGGTGGTTGCAGCTACCTCCTGTAGGCACTATGACTGGTTTGGGAAAGGGAGTACACTTTCGGGCACAGCGCTGGGGTATCCAGGAGTCCAAAATCATGGCAGGACTCCTTCCTTGTTAAAGACTATGATCAGAGACTGATGCAGGGCCAGTACCAGGGCTCCCAATATAAAGCAGAAGCATAGGACTGTCTCACCCGTGACCTCACCAGTGCCACTGGCATACCTCGAACTGGTGAGCAGATCAGGCATCACTATGCTGACCTGAAGCAGAGAAAGTGGGAGCTCTTGGATCAGTGGATCCAAGAGGTTAGGTGGACGGGGGATGTCCTAGCCATGTGTAAGTTTCAGTTCACTACCTGTTTAATAATTGCCAGCCCATGTATATTACGGATAGGTATGGCTAAATATTCCTATTATGTTTTTGACAGTGGCAGAAAAGTGGGCTGTGAACCGAGAAGCCCATGCCTGTAGATTGCAGAGGTTGCATCATGAGGCAGGTTAGTAATACTCTTGCATGTACTGTCATAAGAAATAAATCTAAAAGTAGTAGAAAGTTAATTGCCAGTATAAAACCTATGTCAGTTAAGGCAGGTACTAAATACACCAGGCAATATGGCAGGAAGAGTCTCATATAGGTTGCATGTAAATAAAAGGTTAACTGCCTAACAATAAAGGTCTAACTGCTGGACTGCATATGTTTAACTCTGGTATCATATGGTAATGTAGTGTTGCAATCTCTTAATAGTACTGTTGTATTAAGCACTGTTACCCACACTGTGCTACATAAATAAAATGTATAGGAATGTCTGTATATGACTGTTGTAATCACAAGATGTCATATTGTACAAATGAGATAGACTTAGACAGAAATCAGTGAAAACATAGACAACATAATCCAAATAACACACTTAACTGAGACGTGAACTGTTGTACTTTTAGCACACACAGCCATGGTTCAAATCCTGGGAGTGGTAGTAAGCTGTATGCAGAATCAACCCCACAACTGTACAGATATGTCCAGAATGTCCAGTTAATTGGCCCATATCTGCTGCCTGTCACCCTGTTCCCCTGGAAAATTAGTGGGATGATCCCAGACATTTAGGCAGCAAATAATGACATACAACTGATAGTCAGACATCTATAAGAACAAGCCTGTCACTCTAGCAACTCGCCAAAATGTTATGAGAGTAATAAGCAAAGTATATCCCATCTCTAACCCCATGTCGTGAAGCTGTGACCAGAGTGTGTGCAGTAACAGAGTGAGATGTATGTGCATAATAATAATGTGGAATCTAGTAATATGTGTGGCAGCATTCAGGTAGTGCTAACAAACATTCCCCCTACAGGTCTGTTAGATAAGAAAATTGTGCCTAGAAGCAAAAGTTTAAAATCCTGGACTGGTACTGTTTACTCTGGTATTGTATGGCATTGTTAGTGTTACAGTTACTCTGAATAATAAGGTATTACACATCACTGTTATCCACGCTGTGCTACATAATAAAACTGTCTAGGAAACCCTGTATAAGAGTGTTGTAATTATAAGGTCAGATTGTAAAACCACAGGAGGCTTATAGACAGAAAT